>NC_066580.1:309020314-309380314 GCF_024323335.1 Lathyrus oleraceus
AACTGGGGAAGAATGTAGTTTAACACAGGAGTAAAAGAGAGGTATTATCTACTGTTAGTTATTAGGTAATAAGATTGATACACTCAGACAAAGGGACATCCGTTACCGATTAGGGTAAACATATCAAGGATGACTCGCTGAGGAAAAAGAGGTGTATTCATTACCGAATAATGAGGATAGACTATCAAATAGGATTTACAACTACCAGCTACTGGGCAGAATACCGAAAAGAGAGTAATCGTCACTAGTTAAAGTGAACATATCAAGGATAAACTCAGAGGAAGAATACCCGTCATCGGTTAGGATGAACATATCAAGTATAGACTACCTGGCGAGAAAGCGGAAGAATATCTGTTACATATTAGGGTAAACATATCAAGGATAAACTGTCGGGGAGAAATAGGAATTACAACTACCAGTTATTGGGTAGAAGATCAAAGATAGAGAATATCCGTCATCGATTAGGACGGACATATCAAGGATAGACTCAACAGAGGAAATGGGATTTACAACCACCGGTTACTTGACAGAAGACCACAAAAATAGGGATAATCCATCACTGGTTAGAGTGAACATATCAAGGAGTAACTCTAAGGGGGAAAATAGGATTTATATCTACCATTTACTAGGTAGAAGACCGCAAAGGGGAGAAAATCCGTCACCGGTTAAAGTGAACATATCAAGGATTAACTCTCCGGGGAATAAATTTAGGCATTACAACTACCTTTTTACTAGGTAGAAAACCAAAAAGGAAGAATATCCTTCACCGGTTAAGATGAACATATCAAGGATAGACTTACCGAGGAAACGTGAAAACGAATCCACTAGGGAAAACAAAGAAAGTAGATTACATTTTACCGGGTATTGGGTAAAAGTAATGTACTCAACATCAAGAAGAATATTACTAGTTACTGGGTAATAGACTCTTGGAGACCAAAAGATCCATCTAGGTAAGAACTAGAAAGAAATGGTCAATCAAAGACTCAACCCAATGAGGATATAACTCAGGGGGAGTGGTTCCATCCAGATAATAAACTGGGGAGGAAACTGAAATAATAATCATCCACGAGAAAATAACTCAGTGGGGAATGAGAAAGGATAAAATCTTTCTGCTTAAAGGACTGACACTCTACAATTTAAGGAGGACAGACACATCAAATCTGCATGGGAAACTAATATCACTGTAGCAGGGGATCAGAAGAAAATTCAATGCGTTGAAATGCATAATGAAATATCTGATGCTTTGTTTATGCGTGAATATGCATGTATATGATTATGATTATGCTAACAAAAACAACATAAAGGATACAAATATCAAGGATTTAAATTACCACTACAATCCTCAGCTAATATCATCAAGATGGAAAAAACAACCGACTAATATCATCTAGCTTCGAATAAGTCAACTTTGGCTTGGAAAACACATGGAGAACATGCTTCCAATCAACCATGGCAAACTCTGCGGGGAGAGAGCACTGTTGAAGGATGATCAATCAATTACGCCGAGGATAGAGAAGGATCTGCTGAGGATTCAAATTGTCAACACTGTGGGGAAATCTAAGTCAACACAATGTCGAATGGGAGACAACCTTGCAAAGGACGAAATTAAATACTGCTCAGAATCCAATACTGCCGAGAACGAGGGATCTTCTATCAGAAGATGAACTCCGCCAAGGAATACAAGAGATAAAACTCTGAATGAGGAATCGAGCAAATTGTTGGCGATGTTGTGACCTGATTCACACAAAGGAGAAAAGTGTCGAGGTTATGCAACACAATCAAATGCAAATGGGGATCTGGAACCAAATAAAGGTTCCAGAGTACTCATGGTACAGTTATTAACTCACAAATTGGGGAACACACAACATGAACACCTCAGCTGGGGAATATGAATTCGTAAAGGAGATCAACTATTCGCTCACCTGGGGATGAGACCTACCAACTTTACTGGGAATGAATGACGAACTGTTGGGGAGGAAGATAGTTACCAAACCTAACTGCTTGGGAAAGACCTACTTCAAGACTTAACTGTTCCCAAATTGTTGTGGATATTCCTTGCTGAAATCGATTGTTCTTAAAGTGAATTCTTTTTATTATTTTAAGAAAAATAACTATTCATTAATTTATTTCAAAATTATCATCATAAAAATTCAATTTTATTTAACAAAAGTAAATAGAAATAGAAATAATTGGATAAAAGCTCAACTTTATTTAATAGAATGGTAGTCCACAAATGGTGGGACTCCATGGATCTTTACAAAGTTTGAGAATGGTAATTTACATGGAAATGGGATACATTGAATACAATGATCACTACTTTCCCTACAAACTTTGAAATCCGTTGTGCTCTTGTCTTTGGTTGAGAATGATGAATCAGAACCAAATGACCTCTCAAAACTGCTTTAGAGATCAGGATCGGCCAAATGCAGTTACTTGTCATAATCTCTATTTTTTGCCTAGATTTCCCCAAGGAGGGGTACTCAATCTGCCAGGATAATTTTCTGTTTTATGTCTCTAACTTTTTCCTAGATCTCCCTTTCGGGTTTTCAATCCACCGAAACGCTTTCTTTTGCCTAACCCGTCCTTTAGAGTTTTCAACTTAGCGAGTTGTTCTTTTCTTTTTAGGTGAAGTATTTCTTGATTGTATCGGCATTCACAGGTCGAGTGAACTCTTCACCATCCATATTTGTAAGAATCAAAGCACGTCTGAAAAGGCTCTTTTAACAACATATGTGCCTTCATAATTAGGAGTCCATTTGCCCCTAGCATCAGGTTTGAAAGATAGAATCTTTATGGGCATGAGGTCACCTTCTCTGAACACATGAGGCTTGACTCTCTTATCAAATGCATTCTTCATTCTTTGTTGATATAACTGACCATTACACATGGCAATCAATCTTTTCTCTTCAATCAAATTCAGCTGATCATATCTAGTCTGACACCATTCAGTTTCAGTCAACTTGGCTTCCATTAAAACACACAATGATGGGATCTCAACCTCCACAGGGAGCACATCTTCCATGCCATAAATAATAGAGAAAGGGGTTGCCCCTATTGAAGTGCGGACAGATGTACGGTACCCATGCAAAGCAAATGAGAGCATCTCGTGCCAATCTTTGTACGTCACAACCATCTTATGAGTGATCTTCTTGATGTTCTTATTCGCAGCTTTAACAACCCCATTCATCTTGGGTATGTAGGGAGAAGAATTATGATGTGCAATCTTGAAGTCTTTGCAAAGAGCTTCCACCATATTATTGTTCAAGTTAGATCCATTATTAGTAATGATCTTACTTGGCACACCATAATGACATATAATCTGATTCTTAATAAACCTGACCACAAACAGCTTGGTGACGTTTGCATATGATGTCACTTCAACCCACTTTGTGAAGTAATCAATAGCCACCAAAATGAAACAATGTTCGTTCGGAGATTTGTGCTCAATCATACCAATTATATCAATTCCCCACATGGAGAAGGGCCACGGAGAGGAAATGACATTCAATAGTGTTGGAGGAACACGAACCTTATCTGCATAAATTTGACACTTGTGGCATTTCTTCACAAAATTGCAACAATCAGATTCCATTATTAGCCAATAGTAACCTGCTCACAACATCTTCTTTGCCATATCATGTCCATTGGAATGAGTACCAAAGGAACCTTCATGGACTTCAGTCATCAATAGGTCTTCTTCATGTCTATCCACTCATCTGAGCAGAACCATATCAAAATTTCTCTTATAAAGCACATCATCATTCAGGTAGAAATTTCCAGCTAATCTTCTCAAAGTCTTCTTATCTTTCAAAGATGCCATAGACGGGTTAATCTGACTCTGCAAGAAACATTTGATATCAAAATACCACAACTTTTCATCTTGGACTTCTTCAACAGCGAACACATGAGATGGCCTATCAAGACGCATTACGGTCAAATTAGGAACTTCATTCCAAAAAATCACCACAACCATTGAAGCCAACGTTGCCAGAGCATCTGCCATCCGGTTTTCATCTTGAGGGATATGATGAAACTCAACCTTTGTAAATAAAGTTGATATCCTCCCAGCATAATCTCTATATGGTATCAAATTGGGTTGATTCTTCTCCCATTCACCTTTGATCTGATTCAAAACCAAAGATGAATCTCCATAGACATCAAGATATTTAATTCTAAGATCAATGGCCTCTTTAAGCCCCATGATGCAAGCCTCATACTCAGCCATATTGATTGTACACTTGAAGGTCAATCTAGATGTAAATGAAAAATGAGTTTTGTGAGGAGTAATAATCACTGCCCCAATTACATTACCATAAGAATTAACAACTTCATCAAATACCATGCCCCAACAGGAACCAGGTTCTGGCCCTTCTTTAAGAAATGGTTCATCACAGTCTTTCATCTTCAAGTACAAAATCTCTTCGTCAGGTAAATCATAATCTACTGACTGATAATCTTCAATTGGTTGGTGAGCCAAATGGTCAGCCAAGACACTACCTTTAATAGCCTTCTGAGATCGGTATTCAATATCATACTCAAATAACAACATTTGCCAACGGGAATTCCTCCCAGTTAAAGAAGAATTCTCAAAAATATACTTGATTGGATCCATTTTGGATATAAACCAAGTAGTATGATTTAACATATATTGGAATAGACGCTTAGCAGCCCAAGCCAATGTGCAACATATCTTCTCAAGCATAGAATACCGAGTCTCACAATCGGTGAACTTCTTACTAAGGTAGTAAGTTGCGTATTCTTTCTTTCCAGATTCATCTTGTTGACCAAGAACAAAACCCATAGTCTCTTCAAGCACAGTCAAATACATGATCAAAGGTCTTCCTTCCATGGATGGACACAAAATCGGAGGCTCAAGCAGATACTCTTTGATACTATTAAAAGCTTTTAGGAAATCTTCGGTCCAATAACAAGATTGATTGTTCCTAAGGAGCTTGAATATAGGCGCACATATTCTAGTCATATGGGATATAAATCTTGAGATATAGTTTAAGCGGCCGAGAAAACCTCTGACTTGCTTGTCATTTTTTGGTGCCGGCATCTCTTGTACTGCTTTGACCTTAGAAGGATCAACTTCAATACCCTTCTCGTTGACAATAAAGCCCAACAACTTACCAGAACGAACACCAAAAGTACACTTATTGGGATTCAAGCAAAGTTTATATTTCCTCAAACGCTGGAACAACTTCAAAAATGCTTAACATGGTCTTCTTCATCACTAGATTATGCATCATATCATGAAAAGAATGGTCATAGCTATTTGGTATGTTGCACCAACATTCTTTAAACCGAAAGGCATCACTCTATAATAGAATGTTCCCTAGGGTGTAATGAATGGTGTCTTCTCCATATCTTCAGCTGCCATGTTGATTTGATTGTAAACGGAAAATCCATCCATAAACTAAAAGACTTTGAATTTAGTTGTATTGTCTACCAACATATCAATGTGTGGCAGAGGAAAATCATCTTTTGGACTAGCTTTATTCAAATCTCTATAATCAACACACATGCGGACCTTTCCATCTTTCTTAGGAACAGGCACAATATTGTCCATCCACTGCGGATATGCATAGGTAACAAGAAAACCAACATCAATATGCTTCTACACTTCCTCTTTGATCTTCACTACCATATCAGGATGAGTTCTTCTCAATTTCTACTTGACCGGTAGGCCATGGGTACATAGTTCCTTCGGATGCGTCGGAAATCTATGCTCCACAATCTCAGAATCCAAACCAGGCATATCTTGATAGGACCAAGCAAACACATCAGAATAATCTCGAAGAAGATCAATCAACCCCTTCTTAGCTTCTGGACACAATTGAGACCTAATCTTAACTTCCTTCATATCATCCTCGGAACCTATGTTGACTAATTCAATCTTCTCTTCAAATGGACCAATGTGTTTTTTCTCGTGCTCAAGTAAACAAGATAGCTCATCAAATACTTCTTCATCTTCATTCTCTTCCCCAACTTCAAACACAGGGAAATCAAAGTTTGGAAAGGGAGTAGGATCATTGTATTCAATGGGTTTGAGAATCAACCTGCATAATGATTTGATATTTTTATTTTAGAGGAGTGAAGTGCAAACAAATATCATGTAGATGGAAGATTATTATTTATTTATGTTTTTTGTGATTACCATTTTCAGAAAAAGAAAAAAGTAAAAATAAAACATCATAGATGTGGATGAATAAAATTGTATTTCATTGATGATAATAAAGAAAATGCCCAACAATGTTCACTTCTCCCTTAGGCATAGGAGAAGGATTTTTCTTAAAATAAATGAAAACAAATTACTTAGAGCGGTGAATAACAATAAGAACATCAACAGCATCCCAATTGTTGCAAGTCTGGCCATGCGTCACAAAATTGGCGTAAGCTTCGTCTTTATCACCACTGTCCTCAATAATGGTAGCTGAGTGTTGATCATTCTCATGAATGAACCCTCCATCGCGGAATACTGGTTGCATAACTTTGACATTGGCGTTGAACAACCCTGGTTGAAATCCTAGCCTGGCTCTATTCTTTTTCTCAGCGACCTCCACAACACGGCCCCATTTGTCAATGCTGCCAGCCTGAATAGCCTCTTATGCATCCTTCAAAGAAGACATGGGTGCCCCAATCTTTTTCAATTCATCAGCAATGGACAAAGCTTGGAACGGTGTTCCAACTTCCTCCTCAGCATCAACGTACGTGAAATATGACAAATGGCTCACCAATAGTGCCTTCTCTCCACCAACAATGATAAGTTTGCCGTTCTTCACAAATTTAAGCTTTTAGTGAAGAGTAGACGTCACAGCTCCAGCTTCATGAATCCACGGCCTTCCCAACAAGAAGCTATAGGCCGGGTGGATATCCAATACCTGGAAAGTAATTTGGAAATCACTCGGACCTATCTTTACTAGAAGGTCCAGTTCTCCAATGATAGTTTTACAAGACCCATTGAACTCTTTAACAACAACGCCGCTATACCTCATTGGGGTGCCTTGGTAGGAGAGTCTTGATAAAGTTGATTCCGACAACATGTTCAACGATGATCCTGTATCAACCAACACAATGGACAAAGCGTCATCCTTGTAATTCATTGAAATATGCAATGCCAAATTGTGATTCCTGCCTTCCTCAGGCAGCTCTTCATCACAAAAACTCAAATTGTTACAAGAAGTGATGTTGGCAACAATGTGGTCAAATTGATCCACAGTAACATCATGCTTAACATAGGCTTGTTCCAACACTTTCTATAATGCTTCTCTGTGCGCTTCAGAATTCATTAGCAAGGATAACATAGAGATATTTGACGGTGTCTGGAGCAGCTTCTGTACAACATTGAATTCACTTCTTTTGATCAATCTTAACACCTCATCATCATCGTTAGTCTTCAATTTGCTGGATTCACCAGACTGACACATTGGAGCATTAAACGCATTCACTACAGGAGCCTCTTCCTTCTTACCCACTGATACGTCTTCCACAATCTTATGAAAAACTGGACTGAACACACAACCACTACAGGTCACCTTTGCTATATCCATAATATTTTCCACTGAGTCTACAACTGGTAAAGGAACCTCTTGACCATTATTTATTATAGTGGCATTATATTGGTATGGTATAACTTTATCGGATGCATAGGGGACGTGGCCCTCTAACCGTTTAACCAACGGCGATATCGATCTATTGAGATTATTGTTGTTGCTACATAAAACTGAATGACTACCTACTCAGGGGTATTGAATACTGATACAATGATATTTACATCATATCACATATCCCTCGACTGTTGAATCTAGATTACATTCTCATCCATCAACTTCTGGATATCTCTCTTGACAATCATGCACACACAGGGTTTCACACTTCAAATGACACAACCATCATGGTAATGTTCGCGATCACTAATCAAACACAAAGTTCTATGCATTTCTACTAGAGATCTCCGGATACGCCTCACATCACAAACTCTGAAATTCCCTGGAAAGCTATTCACCATGTTGATATAAGCGTTTCCATGAGCAGGCAACATATTGGCTTTTACATTAGGCGCTATGTCCTCAAAGGACACCATACCACTCTTCACGAGCTTTTGAAATTCATACCTCAACGGATAGCAGTTTTATATATCATGACCATGGGCTCCCTGGTGAAAAGCACAACAAAGATTAGGCTTGAAAGACCAAGGTAGTGGCTCAGGAATTTGTGTAGGGTTTCTTGGTTGAATAAGATTTTTGAGTACCAAAGACAGGTACAACTCTGCATATGTCATAGGAATAGTATAAAAGGAGACCTTATTCCTCTCGAAATTTTGCTGATAATGATTGTTGTTGTTGTATTTGGTTCTTTGTTGCGATTGTTGTTGATATTGTTGTTGCTGAATTGGAATTGATTGATTGTTGGAATTGTTGGAAAAAACTGGAATTACTGAAGAACTTGGTGTTGATGTTGACGGGGTTGAGATGCTTTTCTGACATGAGGCCTCCTCTGCCTCCCCACTAACACTGAATTAGTTTCTCCCTCATTCCTCTTAGAGAAACTCCAACCATACTTCTTCCTAGCTGACGCCTCTTCTTTAGACAACCATCCTTTACACACTCCTTCTTCTAGCCTCATTCCAATGTTTATCATTTCTGTAATATCATCGGGGGAACCTGCAATCATACGTTCATACTAAAACGAACTCAACATTTTTAAGAAGATCTTAGTCATCTCATTCTCTTCAAGAGGCGGACTTATCTGAGCGGCCAATTCTCTCTATCTCTGGGCATATTCTTTAAATGTCTCCTTATCCTTTTGAGACATTGACCTCAAGTGGTCTTTATCAGGCGCCATATCCACGTTCTACTTATACTGCTTGACAAAGGCCTCGCCGAAGTCATTGAATGTACAAATGCTAGCACTATCTAGGCCCATATACCATCTCAGGGAAGGTCCAGTTAAACTGTCTTCGAAATAATGAATCAACATCTGATCATTATTAGTTTGAGTAGACATTTTCCTGGCATATATAACAATATGGTTCAGCGGGCAAGTATTACCTTTGTACTTTTCAAAGTCTGGGACCTTGAATTTCACGGGGATCTTTACATTGGGAACCAAACAGAGTTCAGCATCACTCTTTCCAAACAAGTTTTTCCCTCTCAAACAGAGTAGGACTGATGGGAGGAGGCACTGAAATGACTAGGCTAGATTCCGACAGAGAAACAAATATGGGCGCATACCCTTCTGCCACAAAGTTTGGTGGCATTCCCCAAGGGGATCTGGCAGGCATAGCAGGAAAGTGTTGGCTGACAGCAGCAAGAAGAACAATTGATGAAACAATCTCAGAAATGACAGTCCTCTAAGGAGGAGGAGTTGCAGGAGACGGTGACAACTGATTATGAGCAGCAATCACAGATTCCATTAGCATCGTGATTCTGGCGATCTCATCCTTCATCTCTTTGTTCTCTTGCTCTAGATGCTTCATTCTCTTTGGTTGATTAGCACGAGTGTTATAATGGTGAGTCAACTTGGCTGATGCGT
The DNA here is from genome assembly GCF_024323335.1 of Lathyrus oleraceus. Taxonomy (NCBI): domain Eukaryota; kingdom Viridiplantae; phylum Streptophyta; class Magnoliopsida; order Fabales; family Fabaceae; genus Lathyrus; species Lathyrus oleraceus. The sequence continues at coordinate 309,029,852 of NC_066580.1, forward strand.
AGAAGAGGAAATGATAAGACATATGGCGGAAGAAAACCTGTTATGCAGATGATGCATGAAATGCAATGTTTTTTATTGTTTTTAATTTCAAGGAACACATGAAGTCTTATTTGCAAATATATATTCAAATAATAACAATAATAATAATTTGATTGAGCATAAAATATCTTTTTATTCATAAAATTGGAAGGATTACACTGAGTATATTTTTAGAAACCAAAATACAAATACACGAGAAAAGGAAAACATCATCCAAAGGATCCCTAGAAATTGTATCATATGATTTGGCTATGGGTACATAGTTCCTTCGGATGCGTCGAATCTCAGACTCAAAGGATGTCTTCATATGAGCCTTCTCGAGGACAAGTTGATCAACAATCTTCTTCCAAGCACTAGAAGGCTGAGGCATGCTAGAGGAAGATAAACCCTCTAGCTCTCTTTGTCTCTTCACTGCACGGTATTCAAGAATCTCAATAATTGCATCCTTGTCTTTCGACTCAAGCTGCAACTCTTTAAGCTTCTAGCTCAAAGCATGGAACCGCTCTTCCCACATATCTCTCTCTTGCTTCATCTTGACGAGTGTGTCTTCCAACTCCTCCACATATTGGTTAGGGAGAGTTGATGGCTTAGCCACAACCAAAGATATAGGTCTTTCACAAGCGTACGACATCTTCAGTTCCAAAGCTCTCTTTTTCACCCAAATAATGTAATCTTCCAAAGCTACACAGTTGCATGGCCAAAGTTCGAATCTTTCTTTCCTATGCACATTATGCCAAGCATGTATCATCCTTTTCTTCAAAAGTTGGGGATCTTTACCCTCTTGATAAAATATACCTTCTAATTGAGTGTTATTAGATTTATCTCTCAAGGGGAACCCAAGTTGACGACGGGCCAATGCTGGGTTATAGTTGATTCCTCCTTGTGTACCAATGAGAGACACATTAGAGAACTCACCACAACCATCAATAATGTCCAACCTACCCAATGAAGAATCATACCAAACAATATCATCATTAGTGAGAGACATAAGTCTCTAGGAAGTGCGAAATAAACCACTTGTACAGAAGAGGAACATAGCACACAATAGTTCCACCACCTTTAGAATTTCTCAAATCTAAATAGAAATACATGTCTCATAATAGAGTCGGAACATGATTCCCAATCAATAAAATTCTAATAGCATTAACATCAATGAAAGCGTCAATTTTAGGGAACAAAACCAAGCCATAAATGAACAATACCAAGATAGCTTCAAAAGCATCCATGCTACCGGCTTGAGCAAAAAGCAGTAGGTCTACAATTGAGAAACCCAGAAGTCAACCCAAGAATTCCTCCTTTCTTCACGAAATGAGCATCAATCTCAGACTTCTTCAGATGAAGAGTTTTATCTATGACATGAGATCTCAGGATCTCCTCCAATCCACTAAAAGGAACTTTGTCATATACGGGTATACCCAAGTGAATCTAGCGGAAATATACGCGAACGTATCGTACGCTCGAACGTACAACAAAGTCGCCATCGAACTTTATTTATTGCTAAAGGAAAGGGAATCCATAAAACCAGGAGGAAAGAGATATGTTAGGTAAGGAAGTCGGTTATGCAAGGGGAAGCTATTAGCACCCCAAACATCCATGGTACTCCAAGGGAACCGTTTTGATTGTTCTCGCTCGAATGGGTGTGATATCTGAGATTACTCGTAAAAGAATGAGGGGTGAAGGAAAAGGAATAGATAAAGTGCTCGGTGAGGATTAAGGCTCTCATGCCTACGTATCCTCGTAGTACAATGAGGAATTTAGAGCTCCGTAATTCAAAGAACTAGTGGTGTGAGATGAAAAGAAGTGTGATTAAGGTATGGTCTGAGCCAAGGAATAATGTTGTTTGAACTCCAAAAAGGGTGAAAACATGAACCCAAGAGTAAGGTGAAGAAATAAGCGTTTGGGGACGATCTAAATAGCTCTTGGGCACAAGAAAGAGCACAAAGAGGTAGTGTATTTGGATTAAAGGTAATTGGTATATCACATGGAGTGAACGAAGGTAGATTATGAATACGTCATGGAAACGAATGGAATGAAGTGACCAAAGTCACATAATTGAATAGTTGGAAATAGTGACTGAAGAGGTATTGTTTGAAACCGAAAGGTGAAAATGTATTGGGATCCATAAGAGAAATGAGATTTGTACCATAGAGGGAAACGATGTTAAACAATATGTGGAACAACATGGTAACCACTATCTGATATTTAGACCAAAAAGAAGGAATTAAATGTCTGTGTACAAGCCAAACAACTCTAGGTAGAAATGCGGACTTTTCGCTAGGCGTCCTAAAAGGGTGTATATGGAATTCCAAAGGAAACTGTATTTCTCTGTCAAAGAAGCAGTATGTCACTGGGTAAATGGTTCAATGTTGAAGTTAGATAATGGATAGTGAAAGATACGAATGATGCCCTAAAGTGGAAGGGAAAATAATTAGAATTATGCTCGCCAATGATTCTCATCCTCGTGCCTACGTATTCTCATCGTGCAATGAGAAAATCAGAGCAATTGTAGTTCGTGGAACCATCAGAACAAATAGAGAGATAAGGGTGATGAAAAGTATAACTTGCACCAACAGAATGGTATCAAGGGAACCCACAAATGGATGGAACTTGGAATCAAAGAGTAAACAGGCATTTACCAGTACATGGGCTAGCATGGCTGCTGCTATAGGGTAAAGCCAAAAACAAAGACTGAATTAAGTGTCTGGGTGCCAACCAAAGAACTCTTGATTCACAAGATGGATTGCTGCTACATCGTCCTAAAATGGTATAGGCAGGGGCCAAGAGAAAGTATTGTTATGTACAAGGAATAGTATATGACTGGATGAGGAACAAACAGTTCGAGATCAAAGAAGAAGAATATGTTGGATCCAAGAAGAGATAAACTCTGAATTGAAGAGCAAGGTAGGCCTTTACCAGTACGTGGGCTAGCATGGTTGCCGCTATAGGGTAAAGCCAAAATTAAAGACTAAATTAAATGTTTGGGTGCCAACCGAACAACTTTCGATTAATGAGGTGGACTGCCACTATATCGTTGTAAAAGGATGTATAAGGAGTCCAACGAGAAGTATAGTTGATCTTAAAAAGATGTTATTGATTGATTAAAGAAGAATGATTGATAAATAGGGTAGCTCGCGAAGAAACTAGGTTCTCCTGCCTACGTATCCTTATAGTGCAATAAGAAAATCAGAGCTTTCGTAGTTCAACCCACTAGGGCTGAAAACAAGACTGATTAAGGAGGCAAGATGAGTGATAGAATGATGGAATGAATGAGCGAAATATACTTGATAGTTATTGGATAAGAACCACACTAAAGTCTATGAGCAAAGGTGGATACGATAAGCAACGGGCCAAATGTCCCGCAACCAAAGATATCCAAAATGAGTGTAGGAAAGCTCCAATCTCATTCCTCTTTACTACTTAAGGATCGTGGCATGTAGTTCTCATCCTACCTTTCAAGTTGGGAGAAGAGTCTTTATTGTTGTTTCTTGTAACGATGAAAACAGAAAGACTTGACAATTGATTGACAAGGATCACACCCAAGTCTATGAATAAGGGTGAGTGCTTTGAATAGCTAGAGCCTACGCCCCATACAGAAAGTCGCTCTAGACAAGGATAGGAGAAAATCCGTCTCATTATTCCCTACTGCTTAAGGCTCATGGCGTGTGATGCTTCTTATAACTAACAAGTTGTTGGAAAAGAATCTTCATTGTTGCTCTATTTGTTGATGTTCTCTTGTATGAAGAAGACTTGTAGTTTATTCGATTCGTATCTTACTAAAGTCTATGAATAAGGGTGAATGCTCTGAATAGCTAGGGCCTACGTCCTATACGCAGAGTCACTCTAGACAGGGATAGGAGAAACTTTGTCTCATCATTCCTTATTACTTAAGGTTTGTATCATACAATTTGAATCGTTTTTACCAAGTGTTGACCTTTGATTTATCTTGTATAATCCGCTGCTTGGTATGACTGAGGATGCCTTGACTGAAGATTAGACTTGGGGTTTCGAGCTCCACAGCTTACAGAAAAAGTCTTATTCAGTGACCAAGGGTCTTTTGGTCAGTGAAATTATACAATGGGATTATACAATGGCAAAGGATTTAATTGATCAAAGTTACTTTTGATCAATTCGAATCGTGGGTTTGATGTAATTTTGAAATTTAATGATTAATCCTAATCTAACGGTTAGAATAGACCAAACCAACCTAAGGGATCATGTTATGGTTAGTCAAGGCTTGATTAAAAATCTACGTTAAAAATTCCTAAGGGAACATGCAATTATGTGGTTAAGATACCAAAATAAGCCCTTAGGAGTAAAATGGTCAATTCACAAAAATATCCAATGATGAACACAAACTTAATTTCAATTAAAGTTTAATTAGAAACTACAAATTGATTAAGTCCTAAATTCTAAAATTAACCTAATGTTCAAGAATTAACTAAATTCTAGAATTAACTAAATCCTAAAATTAACTAAAATCTAACTATTTTCTAATTCCTAATCTAACTAAACTATATTAAAATCTAATTATAAAACTATACAAAACTCCAATTAATTCCTAAATTCTAATTAAAATCTAAAGCCTAATTAAACCTAATTAAAATGCTATAAAAACAATTACCAAAAGTATCAACACAAAATAAAATGGAATTAAAGGTAATTAAAATGTTGGGCCAAGGGGGGTGTAGGCCCTGAATATAGAATGCAGAATTCAGCAATAGGGGCTTTGAACCTAATAGAATAAGCCCAAATACCATGAAGTGTAGTTGGATTCAGCAAGTATGTTGCTAAGAAAAATAGGAGGGGTGTGGAAAGCAAATTATTGGGCTTAATGGTTAAGCCCTTCAAATTTGTAAAGGGAAGTGCAAAAATTCAGCAAACTCATTTTGTCTTCTCCACACATCAAATTTCAATTTTCATTTCAAAAAGGAACCACCACCGGAGCTCCGGCACCACCGCGCCGAAGGCGGCGGAGTTGGTCGGAATCAAGAAAAGACATTGTTTTCCTACTCCTCTCAACCTTTTCTATCCTAATCTCTCATCTATTCTAACTAGAAGTTAATAAATTCTAGAAGTTGAGCCATTAAAGTCAATAACCCTTAGCATAAAATCTGAAATTAAATGGAGATGGAGGAGAATCAAACCACCAAACCTTGGGGTTTTGATTCTCCACTACATAAGCTATATTGTGGTATCAAAAATTCAGCAAATAAGTAAAGATGAAAATTTACCGACCTGCAAGACGGGGGATTGTCTTGGAACTTGTTGAAATTTGAAGGTGATGAAGATGAAGTGAAAACCAGAGGTATGCTACTTGGACTCTTTAATCTTCTACTTCTACTATGAACTCCTCCTCTTCAAGATTCAACTCTGAAAAATTCCGAATTGAATTGTTGTTGTTGATGTTGATTTTATGAATGTAGGGATGATTGTTGAAGGCAAGAGTTTTAGCTTAATTGATAACAAACTTCAATGTGAAGCTTGCTTCAATGGTGCTTTGAGATTTGGTGCAGGGAGAGGAATTGGAGAAGATAAAGTGAGAGGAGAAAAGTTGAATTTGCAATGAGTAATTTGAGAAAATTCTAATTTTGTCATTCTTCTTGATTTTATGAGAGTGATAAGTTTATATATTTTATAGGTTTGGATCAAATGAAGGTTCAGAGTTAGTTTTGAGGTGGCTTGGAATTGGTTAAATGAGGCTTGGATTTATTTGAATTGGTTTGGAATTAGTTTGAAGAGGTTTGGAGTTAGTTTAGGAAGTTTGGAGTTAGCTTGGGATTGTTATGAGTAATTCATAAATATTGAGAAGTTTGGTGAATTGAAGTGTTAAGAGCTTGGTTCAATGCATGAATGATATGCTTGGTTGCTGCATAATCATGTAAAGATTTCAATGTGTATTGATGCAAGCATTGGGATTGGTTTGGAGTGCAAAGGATACTGCATTACTGCTGAAAATGCAGTATTTTGGCTACTGCCAGTAGGTGTAATCGATTACCCTAGACATGGTAATCTATTACCATAAAAAATGGGTTTTTAGGATACTGGAAGTAGTGTAATCGATTACCATCATGAAAAATTGATTTTTTGGCTACTGGAAGTAGGGTAATCGATTACCCAAACATGGTAATCGATTACCATCATGAAAAAAATGGTTTTTTTGCTTGCTTTTGATGCATGGGCTCATGTGTGAGGCATAATGGCTTGGCTTTCTTTGAATGAATGAATGAAATGGAATGACTTGATCAAATGGGAAATTAACTTGTATCAATGGGACTATAAATCAAAGCATGCATGAATATTGACATTTTAATAAAACCATGAAAGTAATGGATGAAGCAGGAATGAAATAAGACTCGAATCAAATGGATCATGAGACCATGAGGTCAATGAAATATGAATGCAAACATGACTTGAATCAATCACATAACACCATTCATTAGGGTTTACTAGGTCAAAGTTCAAAGTAATGTATCAAACAAGAATCACGAGCCAGGTGAGAAGCCAACTAAAGTGGTGAATCAATGCCATGAACCACAACCAGGGTTTCCACTACCTCCATGCAAATCATAGGATTCACAAACCTCAAAGCCAAGAACTAGGGTTTTGATGAACCGTAGATCAGAAATCCAAACCAACAAAGCACCTGAATACCAATTATCTCTAATTAGGGTTTCAAACAAAGCCCAAAGCTCCACAGGAAACACCTCAAACCATGGACCCACAATTAGGGTTCAGAAGTCAGGTTAATTAGAAAGTTAAACATAAAATCCCATATGAGCAAAGTCAAGAATTAGGGTTGGGATGTACAAATGAAAGTCAAGATGTAAGCCATAAGAGTCAAGGTCCCAAAGAATCCAGAAATTAGGGTTTCTCTCCACATGATGAGCAATACCACAATCCTTAAGCCAAGACCCTGATTTTCATTAGCCATAAACCCTGAATCTATGATACCTATTAGCAAGTGTTAATCATGAATGAACGATGCACATGAATAAGTATCAAGCCATAAGTCATGTGAGAAGTGAAAAGGGAGGCAAAATTTTGGGGTACAACACCAAGAGATGGGCATACTCTTCTAACGTAGGCACTAGCTGATAATTAGGAAAAGTGAAGCACAAGTAGAGAGGGTCATAAAACTGCACCAGAACACTCAGAAGTCCTTCAACCACATTAGCAGATAACATAGACAAGAGCTTCCCATGATGTTGCTTGAAGTCCAAAGGGTTTGTTACAAGTCACGAGCATAGAGTCAAGTTAAGAACCATCCCACAGGAGTGTACTAAGGATAAAAACCTGTAGATCATGTCCTAAGAAGATCCCCGAGTCTTAGTCCCATCTATCAGATATTATAGGCCAGAATGACTGACTCATCAACCCGTAATATTCTCAAGTGAAAATCGTCTGAGTGTAGTATTGCGTAATAACTGTTTTCAAGTCTACACTTGAACAGTCTCCACACTATGTCCTAAATAGGCCAAGTTGGGTTAAATGTTCTATGGTCCTCAACTTCTCGGACCCTAGATTTAGATAAAGTAATGCTTATCCACAAATAACTTATGTGACATCAGTAACTCCAAAGGGGTTTCCACTGAGTAGATGGGTCTCAAGCCAACTTGTTAAGGACTACTCCACAAAGGTTGAACATGACTATACCATCCTCCTATCCTAATTGCACTCAAGTTCGGGTTATAATTTATCTCACCACACCGAGATCACCAAGCACAACAACCATATTATATCACACTAACAAAATATAAAAATATCAAATATACATATATATACACATACAAAGTAGGATAAACCCACTGAGGACTACTCCCCAGCAGAGTCGCCACTTAATTTCTATAGCGGTAAATTCATGACCATCAAGCTATGGATAAGCTTAACGTTAATAAAATTAGAGTCGCCACCGTGCTTTTATTATTTCCAAAGGAAAAGGGAAAAGTAGGAACAAAACCCAAATATAATAAGTTTTCAAATTAAAACTAATAAAATGCCAGAGATTACAGGTAAGGGGGTTGGTTACATAGAGGGAATGTGTTAACACCCAAAGTGTCTTAGGTACTCCTAGGGATCCCTTTTTGTGTGCATATGTTTTGAGGTATAAATGATGTTTGAGAAAATATAGAGTGTGGGGATGAGAAAAGAATTCATTGATTATATTTTTGTGTTTGACAAGTTCTTCGGTCTTGTGCCTGCGTACCAACATTAAAGAAAATTGATGAATTGATTTTAAGAAAAAGTTTAAGTAAAAGGGAACAAAAGTCCAAAGTTTTGAATGGGGTTGTTAGTTCTTTTTGTCTTTTTGAAATTTAATTCATTATGGTTAAGTTTATTTACAAATTTGATATAAGAAAAAGTTTAAGAGTTCAATGGCATAAGGCCAAAGTTTCTAATCATTTAAACATGTCTAAGTTAGAAAACAAGCAAAGAAGGTTTTTGGAAAGAGGGTGAAGTTTCGAAATTTAAGAAGTGGGAGGAGATGAAGAGGTTATCCTAAGAACAAATTTAAAAGTAATCCAACTGACAAGAATTTCATATAGAAACCTATTTTCCTTTGGACTTTGACCAAACAATAAGCAATAAGTAATAAGAAATATCCAGATATCATAAAGATCAAGGTATCAAATAAATATAGCCATTACCAAGCAAGCATTCCAATAGCTAGCAGTCTCCAGTATCTTCCAATGTAGCGGATGAAATATTCCTTGATCCCCTCAAAACAAAACATCAGACATCAACATAACAAAGTAACATTTAAGCACATAGACAGAGTAGCAGATGAACCAAAGAGATCCAAAGTCTTACATAAGATGAAAGTCACTGTCAAGGATAGCCCAATCTAAGATGTTGGCATTGGCCAAGTCCTTTATGTAGCACCTCAAATTTGCCCCCCTCATTCATGCATTCATTTAACATTTCATATTGCATTTCATCATGTCAATCAGAATTAGATCCAAGAAGCTTGAATGTCATCCAAGACACTTTGTGGGTTCTATCTGGGTGATCAGTCAACACAAGGGAATGACTTGAGTTACTTCCAACATGTTCAAATAGGGTCTATTCATCATTCAAAACGCTAATCTTGAAGGAGAAAAAGTTTGTTCCTGAGTTGTCATGCTCGCTAGGCGAGCAGCGTGGTTCGCTAAGCGAATCTGAACTATCATGCTCGCTAGGCGAGCAAATTCTTTGCTAGGCGAAGCTCACGCGTTTTAAAGATATAACAGAAAAATCTTGGACTTGGACCTCTCTCATTTGAGCCCACAAAGTCACGAAAGTCAGGTTATAAATTCTAGACTTCCATCTCCCAAAAAAAGGCTGACCTAAGAGAGAAGAGAAAGAGCTAGAGAAGAAGCTAACATAATTCAGAGCAACCTCCGAACGCTGAAGGGAACTCATCTGCAAAGAACCTATTCTACCTCATATAAACCCTAAGATTGCTCTGCAAACCCAACCGCGCAATTCAATTTCGTTCGATCTCTCCAATCAGGTTTGCCCTATTCCCATTATTTTATGCTTTCAATTTGAAATTTCTAAATGTATGAGGCATTATGGTTGAATTTGGGAGAGTGGGTATCGTTAGGTTTTGCGTATGAATTTAGATGTGCATGAATGTGTAGAGCAATGCCTTGAATGTTTGATCGCTTAATTTATGAGATGGATACCATAGGGTTTGGGGTTACTATAATCGGACTGTTATCAAGGAAGAATCCAAACCCCGCAGGCATTCGCTAGCACCTCGCTAAGCGAACCTGCAGCGAAGCTTCGCTAGCACCTCGCTAAGCGAAGCAGTAGCGAGCGTGACAGAAGTTTTTTTTTGCTCTCTAATCTGTTGGTGTTTATTATGACATGCTTTCTATTGCATCTGTGCGTTGTTTACCTGACGCTTTGTTTTTATGTTTCTTTTGTTTGGTGCAACTCTTGATTGCACCCCGTCTTGTTATTCTAACCTGTTTGTTGAGTTTTTGTGAGGGCTCATATGACTCTTGAAGGGATAGCTTGTTTGGTATTTCACTTTATTTGTGGGATACCACTTGGAGATTTATTCCGATTACTTGTACTGACTTGCTTTCTTTGATGGTGCCAGCTTGAGAGATCACCGGGTTTCTTGCCTCTTTAGTTGTTATTACTTTGGATTTTTATCTGTGTGGTAGATCTCTTGATCCCTTTATCTTTCCCGCATTTTACCGCTTTCTTAGCTGGAAGACCTCGATAGAAGGCTTTGTTTTTGTGTGTTCACCAGTGCTAAAGACCTCCACGAAGAGGCAATTGACGGATAAAAGGGATTAGTAGTCAATCCCCCGTTATTCAGCGTGTCGTTCTTTATGCTCGCACTACGTGTCGATGCTTCCGAACAAAAGCCCAAGATCTTTTGTCCGGTCAGTCAGTGGAGAGGGTTCCACCTTTCTGAATCCCCACTTTTTGTCATGAGCTCACCCTGTCCAGGGTTAAGAGTTATGGAGTCTTATCCTCATTCCCCTTTTGACCTGCTCACCCTGACGTTCAGTGTCAGTGTTTAAGAGCCCGTTTGATTACCCTTCCATGGCTTGTTTGTCGAGGTTGATATGACCCCTCTTGACTAAAGCCCTACCCATGTATGTTTGAGCCCCCTTGTTGGTGCGTTTACTTTATGCATGTTTGTTTTGTATGGTGTGATCGTTTCCCCATAGGATTGCTAGGCTTCGTATAGTCTCTCGTTCGCATGTCAATGAAGGTAGCACGGTTCCTTCGTCTAGGACTTCCTTTTTGCATGAGCATTCATAAAACACAAACAAACTCATTGGTTTTTCTTCTCCTAAGAATACGTTAACTCCTTCTACTACAGGCGAGTAAGTCTCCAAAGGTCAAGCATCCGGTAGATTGCGTAGTAACGTCGTTCACCTAAAAAACACAAAAAAACAAACAAAAATAGGTCAGCCGAACTACGGTTTGCTCTGATTCTCATTCCATATGAGATACGTAGGCATAAGACGCGACGTCTTAGCGAGCACATTTCTCTTTAACCCATAGGTAGCCGAGCTACGAAGACTCTGATTCTCATATTCAGATGAGATACGTATGTAGTGGATGCGACATCCGTGCGAGTCATTTTTCTTTTGACCCCTCTTTTAGTAAATAGTACATTAGATAAACACACACCCTTTAGACAGGAACAACAAGAGTGGATCCCGTAGAGTACTACGGATGCGTAGGGGTGCTAATACCTTCCCTTCGCATAATCGACTCCCGAACCCAAGATTTGGTTGCGAGACCTTGTCTTTTCCTTTCCTTTTTCCAGGTTTACTTCGAGCGTTTCCTTTCCCTCCTTTGGATAAATAATGCACGGTGACGACTCTCCTGTCATTTCTTTTGTTTTCGCCGGTTGTTTCTTTTCGCATTTAGGTTGCGACAGCTGGGAACTCCACTGGGGAGTACTGTTTCGCTAAGTGAGTCCCTCCTAGCTTTTGTAGGTTTCTTGTTGGTTGGGTGTTTATTTCTTTTGTACAGTTATTTATTTACCTGCTTTATATTATAGCATTGTGTACATATGATTGCTGTATCTGCTGGTTTTGTTTGTTGGGGTGGGTTATTCTATGAGAGATAAGCTCACTACCCAAGCTTGAGCGTACACACAGGTTTTAGAGTGGATGGTCATGAGGCTTGCGTGACATGTTGCTACATTATTTCGTTCATGAAGATCCACAGCCAGACGAGGTTTCTTTTGGATATATTTTGTCCTACGGGTGTTCCGTAACGACATGATGTTCCTCTAGAAATCGTCGACTCTGGTGACCATTTCCCGAGAACTCAGTCGAGGCCTCTCCTCCGAGACGCGTTTATGTTAGCTTTGGTGGGCGCATTCTTGCTGCTCAATCCGAGGAACCCGAGACTGAGAACTTGCTTTAGGATATCCTGTTGAGGGGAGTCAGTGGAGGTCTTTTATCCCGTAATAATGCCAAACCTTCAGTGGTAAACGTATTATTCTCGACTGAAGGGCTGAAGTTGACGAACTTCTGTTCTTAGAACCTACCAGTGAGGGGCGGGCTAAATTCAGAAAACCTAACCTCCAACCAACCCGGTTTTCTGGAGCAGAGTTTTGATCTTGTATTATATTCCTCAGTGGGTTTCTCTTCAGACAGTGTGACCTGACAGTTGTTCAAGCGGATACAGCAATCCTGATTCCCATGTCACTGCATTGCATCACATTATTTTGCATTCACATCATTTAACACATGTTTATCCATTACTAGGGGTTTACATCTTCTTCTTGATTCCAACCGGGGTTTTCTTCTTACACTGTTTATCAAATGTGAGACTGGAATCAAGGGGGTAGGATGCCCTTTGAAATGGATAAACATGTCATTGCATTTGCATATCCATCAGCATGTCTTGCATAACAGGTACCGCCGCGGTGTTCTCAGTTATTTGGTGTTCCACTAGCAAGATAGCTGACTCAGGCATTCACCGATACGGTACCTGAAGGAATCAATAGAGAGTAATGGAAAGCCTACAATCAGAGCTCGCCGAGATGAAGATCCGCATGACCCAATTCATGGATGTGGTTCAAGGTGTGGCTCAGGGACAACAAGAGCTCAAGCAGATGATGCAGAGGATCCCCGCCACTACTCAACCAGAGATGTTGACTGATCCTCCAGCTGGAGAGGTTAATGGACCCAGTGGACTGGGGCCTATCCCGATCCCACATGTCAACCTAGACCAACAACCCATTCATGATGGTCAAGATGATCAGTTCCCCCTACTTCAGGAGGACTTTGGTATGGGCCATGGTATGGACCCTATGTTTTGGAGACTGGAAGAGAGGTTGAAGGTTGTAAAAGGACAGAATCCTCTAGGGGTCGATGTTGCTGACTTGGGATTGGTCCCAGGCGTGAGGGTGCCACCGAAATTCAAGGTCCCGATATTTGACAAGTACAATGGCAACTCTTGCCCGAAGATCCATGTGCAAGCCTATTTCTGTAAAATGGTTGCATACTTTGACGATGAAAAGTTGCTTATGTACTTTTTCCAGGATAGCCTAGCTGGGGCGTCCCTGGAATGGTATATGAGGCTGGACAGAGCCCGCATCCGCTGCTGGAGGGATTTGGCTGAGGCTTTCGTGAAGCAGTATCAGTATAATGCAGACATGGCTCCGGACATAACTCAACTTCAGAATCTGTCTCTTAAAAGCAATGATTGCTTCAGGGAATACGCTCAGCGCTGGAGGGAGACAGCTTCCCGTGTTCAACCTCCTATGTTGGAGAAGGAAATGGCTAATATGTTCATGAACACTCTGCCAGTACCTTACTTGGAGCGCCTGGTGGGTTGCAATGCCTCCAACTTTGCTGATGTAGTCTCTACCGGCAAGAGGGTGGAGAACTATTTAAAGACATGTAAGATCCAGAGTGGAGGTGGATCTTCATCAGGGGTGAAGAAGCCGTTCATTCAGGGACAAAAGAGGAGAGAATGGGATGCAAATGCCATATCTTCTTATCAGAGCAGGGGTATCAGGAGGAACAGTTTTCAGAACTATCATCAACAACCATATGTCGCAGCTGTGACCATTCCAGCTGCAACACCACTACAACAACAATAACCACAACGTCAGCAAACTCAGTACCAATAACAACAACCGGGTAACATACCCGCCTATCAACAGAGGCAAAGGACGATGGACCGACGTTTCGACACTCTTCTAATGTCGTACGCTCAGTTGCTTTCTAGTCATCAACAACTACAACTTGTGCAATTACGCACTCTGGCTCCTCCTGTTGGTAGGCTTCCGGTGGGTTACGACGCCAACGCTAGGTGTAGCTTCCACTCTAGGGCACCTGGCCACAATATTGAGAACTGCAAAGCTTTTAAGCATGTAGTTCAGGACCTCATAGATTCAAAGGACATCAACCTTGCACCGGCTCCTAATGTCGTCAACAATCCCATGCCACAGCATGGCAGTGCGAATGTTAATATGATGGATAGGGAAACTGTTGGAGAATTGCCATCCATGGCGCAGCGGAATTTAAAATTTTCTCCATTTAGTGATCCTTACGAATGGGCATGATCAGTGATAGAATCGTTACCTCTTGTGGCGATTCAAACCTTTGGTGCAGATCTCTGATAATGATCAAAACCTTTGATACAGATCCACGGGGCGATCATGAACGTTGAACGATGACAACGTCTCTACTCAGTCCACACGAACGGATTCCTTCAATCGCAGTGCTAGTTGTTTGTGAATGAAGGCTTTGAGTGAGAGAAAGAGAGATACAAAATTCCAACTCTTCAGTTGTGTTGTATTCCCATACAAAGCTTCTGCACAAGAGCTCTATTTATAGAACCACTTGTGTGGGCTTCAAGCCAAAAAGCCCACTTAAGTGCATTTTGGCCTATATCTCATAATATGCCAAAATCACTTAAGTACTTGGTACCTTACCATATTTCGTATTCTACTTAAGTACACCGTACCTTATGATGTTCCTTAATTATTCTATCTCTCATCAATCCGTCCTTTGTGTGTGACCTGTAGGTTTTCGCGGCGTTGGCAATTATATTAAATCACGCATTTAACATAATAAACAGTGAGCGGTATCTAGCAACACATCACTGCTACCCAAGTCACGAAAATGTCATGTGATCTGACAAAACCTCCTGTGATAATAATTATGTGTATAATTACCCCTTTGTGCTTATGTCTATATTGAACCTAAGGTATAGACCGTGTCACCCTTGTCCAGTTCAATATTGGGCCCATAGACATTTTTCCTGTTACGCAGGATTGGCAAATTCCATCTAGGACACTCATGTCCCTCAGCATGCTTCGTGGAGTACTCATCAACTGTCTTTATGGTCATCCAGTTACGGATAACGTTGGATCAGTAATAAAGCACTCAACTCTACATCTAGGATCCATAGTGGTTTCAGGTCGAAGAGTGATATACACTATTATCACCCTGAGAATAACTTATGACACTTTGCATAACTTTCTATATAGTATTCTCATAGCGGGTCAATCCGGTATAAATATTACTCCTAATATTCATACCTATGTTTAAGACTTGATAACTCTTTATCCATGATCCATGAGATGTGATCATCAGTCTACAAACATAATAGTCTTAATGCTTTAATGTTATCCCACTTCACATTAAAGCTCGACTACGGATACTTTAAGAATAGTGCCCTTATGTTTAATGTGTTCTCATGATTAAGTCACACTTAATACATTAAACAGACTATCTATTCCAGGGACTTTATTAATCAACCATAATAAAGAAAATGCCTTTAAATAATTCGATACAAGTACCAAAAGTATTGGCCTCTAGGGCTTACACCAACAGAAGCCAGATCCGTCAAAGATGTGTTGAAGCTGAAGACTCCGTTGTCAGATATCAAGGGCTACTTGTTGAAGGCCGACGTTTTCCCCGATTGTGGGAAGGGTTGTGTGGATTGTGCTACTCAGAGTAGAGGTTGTTTGAAGCTGCAGATGGGTATCCAAGCCTTGCTCGACGAAGGTACCCTCCAGGTTGAAGATTTGTCTGTCCAAGAGTCTGTGGAAGGGGTTGAGGAAGAGGTGTTTGAAGATGCTACTGATAAATTCGCAGATGTTGTTCCTACTGGTTCTGTAATCCATGAGGATGTATTTAATTCTTCCAATGTTGTTGCTGATATCCCAAATAATGCAGTTGATTATGATGTAATTGAACTTGATTCCGATGTTTCGGATGTTTATGTTTCAATGAATGAGATTTCAGAGTATGACTATGATGTTGCTACTATCACCATTTTCTACCCAACTAATCAGATCAATGTACCAGAGGCGCAACCGGTGCCACCAGCGTGACCGTCCACTATGACTATCACAACCCCTGGTCCTTTACCTTTCACCAGCGAAAGGGCCATTCCTTGGGATTATGGGGGGAGTATATACGCAGATGATTAGGGGGTAGAACGACCACTGAAGATAGAAGAGGGTCAGAAGTCTGAACTTCAAGTTGAAGGTCCCGCAGTGGACAATGTTGGTGGAATCGGGCGATTCACCAGGAGTGGTAGACTGTTCTCACGACCCGTTACCCAAACTGATAGTGTTGATGCTGCGGCGAAAGCCAAAGGCAAGCAAGTCGTGAATGAGGGTGCCTCTGCACCCCAGGCTGGTTCTGAGCCCACTTTTGTGAAGGATGTGGATGAGCTTTTGAGAATTATAAAGAGAAGCGACTACAAGGTAGTCGATCAATTGATTCAAACTCCGTCCAAGATATCCATTCTCTCACTTCTGTTGTGTTCGGAGGCACCGATGAAAGTCCTAAATGCTGCATATGTGCCTCAGGAGATCTCTGTGAACCAACTGGAAGGAATCGTTGCAAATGTTCATGCAAGCAACGGGTTAGGTTTTACTGATTCTGACTTAACACCAGTTGGACGTAACCATAACAAGGCTTTGCACATCTCAATGGAATGCAAAGGCACCGTCTTATCTCATGTTCTGGTGGATACAGGTTCCTCTCTCAATGTGCTACCCAAGAGATCCCTGTTAAGGTTAGAAGTAGAAGTTTTGGTCCTGAAGCCTTCAGATCTTATTGTGAGAGCCTTTGATGGTTCTAAGAGGTCGGTGTTCGGAGAGGTAGAATTGCCAATTCAGATTGGATCACAAACCTTCAACACCACCTTCTATGTGATGGATATCAGTCCTTCCTATAGTTGTCTGCTGGGTCGTCCTTGGATCCATAATGCTGGGGCTGTCTCTTCGACCTTGCATCAGAAGATTAAATTTCCAGTCAATGGAAGGATTATCACCGTCTGTGGTGAGGAGGACATTCTGGTCAGTAACTTGTCTACATTCAAGTATGTAGAGGTAGAAGGTGAATTTCATGAGACCCTATGTCAGGCCTTTGAGGCAGTTCAGATCAAGGACGCAACTCCGGTGGAAGAAGTTAAAGCGGGTGCCTCTATCTCGTCTTTCAAGCAGGCACATGCCCTGGTAGATTCGGGCGTTGCCCCCGGTTGGGGACGTCTGTTGGAGTTACCAATGAAAGAAGACAAGTTCGGGATTGGGTATCAGCCAACTCTGACTTCTACAACTTCAACACTTCAGACTCGTCAGGGGCCGATTACTTTCTCCAGCGCTGGCGTCATCCAATATGGCCAGGTCTCTGCAGTCAACGATGAAGATGGGGATAGTGATTGCGACATTGATAACTGAGTGCATCCAAGGATCTCGGGTGAAGTCATCAATAATTGGTCTTCTAAAGAGATTGTCCAAGTCAATTTTTTGGAGGAGTAATTTTTCTTTGTTTATTCATGCATGTCCAAGTCTTACGTTCCGCCCAGGGCGTAATGACTCATTGTAGTGCTCATCTCTGTGACTGCCTGCATTTTTTATCATAAATAAAGGACGTCCTTTTGCATTCAAATATTTTGTTCACTGTCTTTCCATTTTTTGCCGTTTTCAAAAAAACAAAAAATATATTTGGCAATGTTTTGTTTAGTTTTCACTCATTGTTCACACTCATAAGCACATACCATCACTCATGCAGATGCACATCACCGGATCCTACTGATAACGGTTCTGCTATGGCTCGCTTCGACTTTGAAAATCCAGTCTTTCAAACTGAAGAAGAGGGCGATGAAGGCTGTGAACTCCCTGAAGAACTTTCTAGGCTATTAAAGCAAGAGGAAATGGTTATTCAACCGCATTAAGAGTCTACTGAAGTGATTAATCTTGGCACCGAGGACGTCAAGAAAGAAGTCAAGATAGGGGCTGTTTTGGAAGACAATGTGAAGAAGGGGTTGATTGAATTGCTGCAAGAGTATGTTGACGTCTTCGCTTGGTCTTATCAGGACATGCCCGGGCTTGACACAGACATCGTGGTACACCGCTTGCCTCTCAAAGAAGGTTGTCCTCCGGTCAAGCAGAAGCTCAGAAGAACAAGACCAGAGATGGCTGTCAGGATAAAAGAAGAAGTGCAAAAACAGTTGGATGCAGGATTTCTAGCAGTCACCAATTATCCGCCATGGGTTGAAAACATCGTTCCAGTACCTAAGAAGGATCGAAAGGTACGGATGTGTGTCGACTACCGGGATCTGAACAGAGCTAGCCCTAAGGATGATTTCCCACTACCTCACATTGATGTTTTGGTGGATAGCACATCTCAGTTCTCGATATTCTCCTTCATGGATGGCTTTTCTGGCTACAATCAAATCAAGATGGCACCAGAAGACATGGAGAAGACAACATTCACAACCCCATGGGGCACCTTCTCCTACAAGGTGATTCCGTTTGGTCTGAAATATGCTGGGGCAACATATCAACGAGCGATGGTGACTCTTTTCCATGATATGATTCATCATGAAATCGAGGTATATGTTGAAGATATGATTGCCAAATCTCAGACAGAAGAAGAAAATTTGGTAAATCTGCAGAAACTGTTTGAGCGTTTGAGAAAATTCAAGCTGAGGCTTAATCCGAACAAGTGTACTTTCGGGGTGAGATCTGGAAAACTGCTGGGTTTCATTGTTAGCGGAAAAGGGATTGAGGTGGATCCTGACAAAGTGAAAGCGATGCAGGAAATGCCTGAGCCAAGAACATAGAAACAAGTCCGTGGTTTCTTAGGGAGGTTGAACTACATTGCAAGGTTCATCTCTCACCTAACAGCCACGTGTGAGCCAATTTTCAAGTTGCTAAGAAAAGATTAGGCTATTAGGTGGAATGACGATTGTCAAAGGGCTTTTGAAAAGATAAAAGAGTATTTGCAGATCCTCCTATCCTTATGCCTCCAGTCCCAGGGAGACCGCTGATTATGTATTTGACAGTACTTGATAATTCCATGGGTTGCGTTCTCGGTCAACACGACGAGACAGGTAGGAAAGAGCATGCCATCTACTACCTGAGTAAGAAATTCACAGACTGCGAGTCGAGATACTCAATGCTTGAAAAGACATGTTGTGCACTTGCATGGGCTACTAAGCGATTGAGACAACACATGCTGACTCACACAACCTTACTGATCTCCAAGATGGATCCAGTCAAGTACATATTTGAGAAGCCAGCTCTCACCGGAAGGGTTGCTCGTTGGCAAATGGTACTGACAGAGTACGACATCCAATATACATCCCAAAAAGCCATCAAGGGGAGTATTATGCCAGACTATCTTGCTCAAAAGCCGGTCGAAGATTATGAGCCGATGAAGTTTGATTTTCCAGATGAAGACATCATGTACCTCAAGATGAAAGACTGCGAAGAGCCAGTTGTTGAGGAGGGACCTGATCCAGATGAAAAATGGACTTTAATGTTTGATGGGACCGTCAATGCCAAAGGAAGTGGAATTGGTGTTGTCATTACCACTCCGAAAGGTGCCCACATGCCTTTCACCGCTCGTCTGACTTTTGAGTGCACCAATAATGAAGCTGAGTATGAGGCCTGTATCTTGGGTATTGAGCAAGCCATTGATTTGAGAGTCAAGACTCTGGACATCTTCGGAGATTCAAGTAAATGGCGATTGGAATACTCTCCAGCCTAATCTGGTCCCCTACAGAGACTACACGAGAAGACTGTTGACTTTCTTCACAACAGTAAAGTTGTATCATATACCTCGTGACAGGTCTCTATCATAAGCTGCCTCCATATCCGCCTTCTCTTTGGCGAGTCGATCGTACTTCCTCTTCCAAAACCGGGAAGACTGAGGAAGTAGAGAAGTCCATGCATCATTAGGATCATCAATAACCTGATGCTTAAGGAACTCTATCAAAGCGTCCTTCTCCTTAATCTGCTGAAGCAACTCTTCACGTTCACGGATCCAGGCACGTGATAGGTCTTCGTCTCTCAACTCCTCTACTCCTTGATTAGGAAGGGTTGAAGGCCCAGCCACAATCATAGGTGTAGGTCTCGGATAGTTATAAGGCATGAGATACTCAGACGCTCTCTTCCTTACCCAAGCAGTGTAAGGCTCCAAAGCGATGCAATTCTTAGGACCCAATTCCTTCCTTCCTTTCTTATGAATCTTGCACCAGGCGCGGACTATCCTAGCTTTCAAGCCTTGGGGATCTTTACCCTCCTGAAAGAACACACCCTCTAACAAAATGTTATTAGGTTTATCCTTTAGGGGGAACCCAAGCTGACAACGTGCCAAAACAGGGTTGTAGTTAATCCCACCACATGTACCAAGAAGAGGCACATTGGAGAATTCACCACAAGAGTCGATAATCTGCACACCATCATACACACGGTTATACCAAGAGATATCATCATTAGTGAGAGACATGAGTCTCGTGGACCATCGTAGACATCCCTTATTCTCCTTGAAAGCGACCGTCTGAGGTAAGTGAGAAATAAACCACTTATACAACAGAGGCAAACAGCACACAATGGCGCCACCACCCTTTGCATTCCTCATATGCAAAGAGAAATAGGTATCACCCAGCAGAGTCGGAACGAGATTGAGAGTAGAAAAGATCCTAATAGCGTTCACATCCACAAACTTGTCGATGTTGGGGAACAATACCAACCCATAGATGAGAAATACAAATATGGCTTCAAAGGCATCCTCACTCATGGCTTTCCCATAGACAGTAGCTTAAGCAATGAGGAACTCAGAAGGGAGACCTTGAATTCCATCTTTGGTAGTCATATGAGCACCAACCAGAGATTCATCTATGTGCAACATGTCAGCTATCTCTTGCGAAGTAGGAATACTCTCCAAGCTACTCAACAACAACTGATCCAGGATAGGTATACCCAAAAGATAAGCATACTCCTCAAGGATAGGCAAAAGCTGAAAGTCCGGAAACGTGAAGAAACGGTACAAGGGATCATAAAACTGCACCAACACACTCATCAACCCTTCATCCACCTGAGTAGTCAGAAGAGGAAGAAGCTTCCCAAAATAAGCTTTGAAACCCAAGGGATCTAGTACATAGGATGTCAGATTCCTTAACTCTTTCAAATCTGGTTGTCTGAAGCTGTATATCTTTGTATTCCTTCTTTGTCTTTCCATGTCTGAAAATTTTGCAAATAAACCCCTTAAGTTCCTTGAAATTTTTCTTTATTATTGATGATATGGATGCAAATGGGTGCATGAATGCATGAATGCAACAATCACACTTAAGGATCAAGCAAAGCACACCAAACAAAGGTCATGGGATGGATCATATTATCCTTAATATCAATCATCCATTTTGGTGGATTATGGTTTACACCTTATCAACACCCAAGTTCCATTGATATTAAGGGTGCATGACCAGATCAACCATGAATCAAGGGTTTGTTGCAAGTTACGAGCATGGAGTTTTGGTTAAGAACCACCCAAAGGGAATGTAATAGGGTTTAAACCTTCCAAACATGTTCTACAAGAGGTTCCCATAGTCATCATCTTTCGGATATTATCGGAGAAACGACTACTCGTATCAAATCTTACACTTGAACGACTTTTGCACTACATCCTAAGAATAGGCCAAGATGGGCTTGGTAAACTAAGGTCCTTGGCTTCTAAGGTCTATATTTGAAAGAGTAATGTCTAACCACAACTTACTTGTGTGACATTATTGATCCCAACATGACCTCCACCAAGTGAATAGACTTGCAAGTCAACTTTCTAAGGAATAACTCCACACAAGTCAACAAGACTATGCCATTCTCCTATCCTAAGTGCACTCGAGTTCGGGTATAGAACTCATCTCACAAAGATCACCAAGCATACAAGGAATTAATATTCAAGCAATTCAAACATTACATACAATACAGTAATCCCAAATTGCACAAAAATATGTCACAAGACAAATACAATACAACAAACATGAAAAGTTGGCAAAACCCACTAGGCAAACTCCCCAGCAGAGTTGCCACTTTTTTGTAGCGGGGTAATCGTTACCATTAGAGATATTGACTAAATCCAAGGTAAGCCATACAAGTCGAGTCGCCACCGCACTTCTATTTATCCAAAGGAATGGTTAGAAAGCGAACAAAAACTAAAAGTTTTAACAAAAACTAGTAAAAGAAACAGAGCTCTGGGTAAGGGGGTTGGTTATGCAATGGGAAGGTGTTAGCCACCCAAAACATCCTAGGTACTCCTAGGGAGCCCTTTTCATACTTGTGAAGGTTGTTGTCTTGTGAAAAATTTGTTTGTGCAAACATGATTGAAGACATGAGAAGAGAATATACAAGTTTATTTACATTTTGTGTTTGGATGGATAAACCCATTACCTACGTACCATCTTAAAAGATTAGGATCAAAACCTCGTAGTTCGGGGTAAAAATCTCAAAATGAGTTGGTGAATCGATTGGTCCAAAAGCCCTAAGGTCTTTTGTTATCAAAGGGAGAAAACTCAACCAAACCACAAATCCACCATGTGAGGATAGCTTTAACACGCTAGTGAGGGGTTAACCCTATAATAAGCATGGAAGACTCATTGTCCATCACTAAGGATATAGGTGAGTATTACATCTACCTCAAGGATAACTCAAACCTAATAGCTAAAGGTTATGGAAAATTTGATTAAGAAGGTGGCCATTGGAACCACAAAAGCACATTTGAATGGGTTATATTTACCAATTAGAAGTATGTACAAAATGGTCAAAGTTGACTTAAAGATTCAATTCAAAATGAATGTTGTAAAAAAGAAAGTTTGAAAGTCAAAAGCATAAGGCTTAGGCTTCTAATGTTTGAAAACAATAATTAAATGTTTGCACAAAAGGTTTTGGCTTGGGTTAGAGTGGAGAGAAGAAGAAGAATGGCTAAATCCTAAGCAAAACAAAAAGAGAAGGGATAAAGGAATCAAAACCACAATGGAGTTCCTCTCTTGAGATCATATTGATGATCCAAGTAGCTCCCATCCTTTGGAATAATCAACCACAAAGTATAAGCAATCAAACAAGTCTCACAAGAGATCCTCAATGTATCTTGTTTCTTCCACTTAGATGAACATGGCAATGGTCCTCCAATTAAGCTCAAATGGAAACTCCTAGCACAAAAGCACACACATCAAAAGTTCCATGAAGTAAAACAAGAATGGACAAGAGTGAGTTTAGAGATTTGGTTCTTCTAATCCATCTTCACCATTAAGATCCTTTTGCTCTAATTTTGCACAAGGAAGATCCTAGAAACTAAGTCCAATTCTCCATTTCTTTGCATAGGGAAGGTCCTAGAAACTAAGTCCAATTCTCCATTTCTTTGCATAGGGAAACTCCTAGAAACTAAGTCCATTTCTTTGCATTTGGTTCACCACAATCAAAACAAAACACAAGCAAAATAATATATACACAATTATGTGCTCAAGTGAGCAAAAGGCAAATGGCATTAACATAACCATGTGGTCAAGTGAGCAAAGAGAAAAGCAAATGAATAATATGTGCAAGAATAGTAAATTGCATTAAAGTAAATTGCATAAAGTAAATGTTAACTGTCAATAGTTAGTGTTAGTAGTTAGTGTGCCATAAGGCAAATTTAGCGCTATGTTAAGCAATCATAATTGGACTTATCTAGAAGTCACAACTATCTGAGGTCGGTCAATAATAATGTAGGCAACAAACACAAGTTAGGAGTCTTGATTAGTGAACCAAGTCCCAACAACTTGCCATGCCAAAAAGCAGAAGAAAATTGATCTTGTATTGGTTTAAGCCTTTTGCATGATTTAAAAGACAACCTATCCTTAATGCAAAGCCATTCACTTGATCAATTGATCAAGATGAATTAGATTTGAATCAAGGAAGGTTAAATCTCCCTAATCAATGCTAACTTATCAACCTTCAACTCATTAATCAAAAAGAAAAAAAGTAGAAGAAGAAGAAGAAGGAGAAGATGGAGAAATGGAAATGACAAAATTAAAGTGCATTAAATGAAACATCATGTACCAATCCTCACGAGTTGACAAATAACATTGAAAGTCAAGGTCAAACAATCAAAAACAGAAGTGAGTTGAAGATTGGAAGTCAAGAAAAGAATAAAATATTTTTTGGTAATTTTAATATTTAAAATAAACTTGCATTAAAATATTAAAGAAAGGTCAAACTTCAAAATCACTTCAAATCAACCTTGAAAGGTCCAAGTGATTTATCCTAAGTTCAACAAGGTGAAACAAAGTTTGACAAAAAATTTCAGCATTTTTAAAAGTCAGAAACTATTTTTAATCAATTAAAAATGAATAAAAATAACCTAATTGAACTAAAATCTCAAATAAATCTCAAATCAATCCAAAAATTGATGAGAATATTTTTCATAGATCCATCATCATTCAAATAGGTTAGGAAAATATTTTTGTATTTTTTGAATATCAAAAACTATTTAAAATGAATTAAAAATACCAGAAAAGATAAAATTCACAAAAAATACCAAATGATGAAATAAAAAATATTAAAAATCAAAAATAGAAACTAGAATTTATTTGGGAAATAATGCAATTGGTCCCATAATTTTTGGATTAAAAATGAGAGAGATACGATTTTTTGAAATAAAAGGAATTTAAGAAAATAAAAACAGAAATTATAAAATGCAAAAAAAGGAGGAGTGTTGGATCTGAGCTCATTAATTGAGCTGGCAGATCACACGCTCCTAAGGCGCGCGCCTATGGTGATCCTCAGTCAAAGCACGCACATGTGAAACAATAGAAAGTCATAACAAGCAATGGCTAAGATTCAATATGGGAAATATATCCAATGGCCAGGATTCAAACTGGAGATGATGAAGCCACCGGAGCCACCGTCTTCTCCGGTGAGCTTGGATTTTTCGGCCAAATTGCAGAAATTAAAAAGGCAACCAAAACGTGCGATCAATACATCATTAGAAAGCTGGGATGATGTACATCATCCCTATACCATCCATTTTCCTTCTAGATCTCTATAGTGTGAGAAATCAGAGATGGAAAAATCTGGTGTTCATCATGAACTCAATGAATTTCAAAGATTAAAAGCATAAACATGATGCCTCCATTGAGAGGACTTCAGGCAACACAAAATCTAAGCCAATAGGTCAATGAATTAGGAGAATCGAAGAAAATACCAGTTGGAATGTAAGCTTGAATTTTGGTGATTTGAACATGATGCTTTGCTTGCTTTATCAAAATAGAAGTTCAATGATGTGTATGATGAAGGTCTAGAAGCATTAGATCTAAGAATACAACCAGATGAAGCTGAATTCTAGATCTGAAAATTTTGAGAGAAATACAATTGCTTCTTTAGTGATGGTTAGGGAGAGAATTCTGCAGCATTTCAGGTTGAATTAGGCGTGTGAAATGAGTGGAATGAAGTCTCTATTTATAGAGGAAATGGCAAGGAGAGTGTGAAAGGATCGGTGTGCATGGCATGTGAAGCTTCATTGCATGGGCTTGCATGATCATGCACAAGGCACAAAAACAATGCCAAATGAGTTATGCACACCAGCCAGAGGGAATTGGACGTGTGAAATGCAAAGGCAATTGCTCATGTAGCAAGATTTCAAGTGAATTCTCCATTTCTTTGCATAGGGAAAGTCCTAGAAACTAAGTCCATTTCTTTGAATTTAGTTCACCACAATCAAAACAAAACACAAGAAAAATAATATATACACAATTATGTGCTCAAGTGAGCAAAAGGCAAATGGCATTAAAATAAACATGTGCTCGAGTGAGCAAAGAGAAAAGCAAATGAATAATATGTGCAAGAATAGTAAATTGTATTAAAGTAAATTGCATAAGGTAAATGTTGATTGTCAATAGTTAGTGTTAGTAGTTAGTGTGCCATAAGGCAAATTTAGCGCTATGTTAAGCAATCGTAATTGGACTTATGTAGAAGTCACAACTATCTGAGGCCGGTCAATAATAATGTAGGCAACAAACACAAGTTAGGAGTCTTGATTAGTGAACCAAGTCCCAACAACTTGCCATGCCAAAAAGGAGAAGAAAATTGATCTTGTATTGGTTTTAGCCTTTTGCATGATTTAAAAGACAACCTATCCTTAATGCAAAGCCATTCACTTGATCAATTGATCAAGATGAATTAGATTTGAATCAAGGAAGGTTAAATCTCCCTAACCAATGCTAACTTATCAACCTTCAACTCATTAATCAAAAAGAAAAGAAGTAGAAGAAGAAGAAGAAGGAGAAGATGGAGAAATGGAAATGACAAAATTAAAGTGCATTAAAATTAGGAAACAATTTTTGTATTTTTTGAATATCAAAAACTATTTAAAATGAATTAAAAATAACCAGAAAAGAGAAAATTCACAAAAAATACCAAATGATGAAAGCTTCAAATGGAAAAACCTCCAAAATCAAAGTTGTAGATCTTTTCAAGAAAATCAAAATGGACTTAAATTTAGCATCATTTGGAGTTTTTATGAAGAAGTTATGGGCACTTGAAGTTGGACTTTTTTTACTTTTAATGCCTTTGACCCAAAAGGACCTATAATGTCTTGCATTATCACATCTATTTCCTTTGACATTTTGAAATTTTCTTCAACATAACATTTGAATTAGACATCTTCAGATTTCCAATGCATTTGATCCCACCTCCAAATCATAACAAATGAATGAGTTATGTCCTTGGGAAGTTGACCCAAAATTAGGGTTTTAGTCAAAATGACCTATAATGTATTGGAATGGCAGATGGTTTTCCAAGCTTCAAATAAATTTTTGATGAACATGAAAGTTATTCATATTGTCCTCAATAACATTTTTTATTTTGGAACCATCTCCATTTGACCAACACATAAAACGTTAGGTCTTAGTGCATTTCAAAATAGTCAGATGAATTGACTGATCAACTTCTCAAGTCCATGACTCATATCTTGATGAATTGATGATTGAGGACACTCAAATAAGTTCAAATATGCATGAAATGATGAATGAAATAACTTCCCTTGATTGTATTTGACCATGGGTTGAGGTTGCTTCATGAGCAAGGCATTGTGGTACACAGATGAATTAGGGTTTCCTTGAGAAACAAACCTCCAACCCTTTGACTTGCTTTGATCAAAATGATGAATTAAGATGCTAGGGAGACATATTTGATGGACGAGAGCTTTGGGAACCATTACCATGCTTGCTTTCATCTTCTTTTGGCCATATCTTTGCACCAATGACCTCCTAGAAGCTTTTGACCTTGTGATTGCTCAAGCTACAAACAAAAGATGTTAGTGACATATTTTTGTGCTTTTGGTTAGTAAATAATATGGGAAAAGCAATGATATACAATTCAAGCATGCTTGCTGATCTCAAACCACTCACAAGGAGTCCCACCCAAAGGTAAGGGACCAAGATGCTCAATGATCCTTGAGGTTATGCAATGTAATGTTATGATGCTATGAGGGATCTTAGGGACAAAATTGGGGTCTTACAGAACTGTGCTCCCAGGATTGATGTTATGCGCCTCGACAGGGCCGCATATGTGTTTGCTGCTGAACGGGTAGTTGACGATAAGCCCTGGTACCACGACATCAAGTGCTTTCTGAAGAATCAAGAGTACCCTGCAGGGACATCCAACAATGATAGAAAGACTTTGAGAAGATTGGCAGGTAGTTTCTTCTTGAACAAAGACGATGTTCTATATAAGAGGAACTTCGACATGGTTTTGCTCAGATGCGTGGATAGACACGAATCAGACATGTTAATGTAGGAAGTTCATGAAGGCTCCTTCGGTACTCATGCCGGCGGACATGCAATGGCTAAGAAATTGTTGAAAGCGGGTTATTACTGGATGACCATGGAATCTGATTGTTTCAAATATGCTCGAAAGTGTCATAAATGCCAGATTTATGCTGATAAAGTGCATGTGCCGCCGTGACCATGGAATCCTTTGAATGTGATGTCTTCGCCGTGGCCGTTTGCTATGTGGGGCATTGATATGATCAGAAAGATTGAGCCGAATGCTTCCAATGGGAATCGCTTCATCCTTGTTGCCATCGACTATTTCACCAAGTGGGTCGAAGCAGCATCATTCGCGAATGTCACCAGACATGTGGTTGCCCGATTCATTAAGAAAGAAATCATTTGTCGTTATGGGATTCCCGAAAGAATCATTACATATAATGGTTCTAATCTCAATAATAAAATGATGAGGGAGTTGTGCTAGAACTTCAACATTCAGCATCACAATTCTTCCCCTTATCGCCCTAAGATGAACGACGATGTTGAGGCAATAAATAAAAGCATAAAGAAGATTGTGCAGAAGATGGTCGTTACGTACAGAGATTGGCATGAGATGCTACCCTTCGCCTTGCATGGGTACCGTACTTCAGTACGTACATCGACCGGGGCAACCCCTTACTCCCTTGTGTATGGCATGGAAGCAGTCTTACCTGTTGAAGTGGAGATTCCTTCTCTAGGAGTCATGTTGGATGTCAAGTTAGACGAAGCTGAATGGATTGGACAAGGTTCAATGAGTTGAGTCTTATCGAAGAGAAGCGAATGGCAGCCATTTGTCATGGGCAGTTGTATCAGAGTCGGATGAAGAGGGCCTTTGATCAGAAGGTGCGGCCTCGATGCTTCCCAGTCGGAGATTTAGTGTTGAAAAGGATCCTTCCTCCTCAAACAGATCACAGGGGCAAATGGACTCCTAACTATGATGGACCGTATATTATCACCAAGGTTTTTGACGGTGGATCCTTAATGCTTGCAACTATGGATGGTGAAAACTTCACTTCTCCTGTGAACTCAGACGCAGTTAAAAAATACTTCGCATAAAATAGACCAGCTGGACAATAAAAAGAATAGTCCAGGCAAAAAAATGGGCATCCCGACGAACCAAGAAAATGAAAAGGTTCGGGCAAACATTAGGGATTAAAAATGAAAAGATTATACACCCGGTAAGTTGAAAACCTGAAAGGGCAACTTAGGCAAAAATGGGTATCCCGGTGGATTGAAAACCCGAAAGGGCGATCCAGGCAAAAGTTAGGGATTAAGCGAATGATTGCGTTCTGAGTAGTTCTGAATCTCATCTCGTGTCGATAACCGGAAACTTACGAAGGATAGGAAACAACCCAATCACATTTTTCAAAAAGCTAATCATCTGGAGGATCTTGAAGACGAGCGAGTCATAGCAGAATTGGAACCCGATAGAAATCCATTTCACGTTGCCATTAGTTTAATTTCTGTTTTAATCTTTTGTGCAATTACCTCTTTCCAGGTATTGCTTCCTGATGTAAATGCCTATTCAGAGGTCACTCAATCAATAAAATCATGTTATTCAGTACATCTCTGTGTTCATTTTCATTTTACTGTTTTGTGTGCAAAAATGACGTCCGAATTTTTTATAAACATTGCATTATGAAACATAAGAGCTTTACAGGTACGTGCTCAATAAACATTGAAAATTGCTGTAAATTTTAAGTGCTTTGGATCGTCTATTCAGAACAGGTACACTCAGGGCATTTCCTTAAGGTTCCCAGCAGATGACGCGGATGTTTTTCCTCAACAGTTGGAATTTGGTATCTTATCCCTGCAGAGCTGGTCCGAGCGTTGGATTCTTCAATCCCCAGCAGGCTCTCACTATTGTATTTCCCCAAGCAGGTGTTTCAGATTATACACTCCCTAGTAGAATCGACAGTGCCAAACTGTATATCCCCAGCGGAGTTGACAGTGACAAACTATATCTTCTTAGCAGAAGCGATTGCTCCTCAGAATTCGATGCCAGATCGATGATCTCGACGCTAGATCCATGGTCTCATTCCTTGAAGCAGAATATCGATACTGTATCGGTGTTTGCTTCCCCCACTGAGTCGTCTCTCTCGTAGATTATGGTTGCTAGAACCACTGTCGCTTTCATCAGCAGCAAGCTTTCAGTGCCATTCTCTCCCTAGTCAGAGCCTCGGTATTTTGTTATTTTCAAGAACACCGTGTGGTGGATCATTTCCCCACAGAGTTCTTTGTGCTATGTATCTCCAACAACATTGCCTGGGTCCAGAAGATTGTGATCATTTCCCCAGCATGAATTCCTTGCCTCGGCTTGGCATTCTCCCTAGCATTTCGCATCCCTGCATGTAGAATCATATTGCATTGCATCCTCCCAAATTGCGTAGCATTTCCATTTTCATGGAGCATTACGCCATTGAAAAATTCAAACATACGCATATAAAGCATAAGGCACTCTCAGGAATCCCAAGTGATAAGCCAAAAGTTGTTTCCAGTACTCAGACTGAAGATTGTTCATGACTTATCTTTATTATTCCTAGCAAGGGTCGTTGGCCCGCGCGCCGCCTCAATTATCATTTTCCTTATTTCTGCCGATGCTGACAGGCATGAAGGTTTCCGGTATTCAGACCGAAGTGGCATTCAGGCCAATTTTCTGATGTTCAGATCGAAGAAGTTTCCGACGTTCAGGTCGATGCAACTTGTGGCATTCAGGCCAAGTTTCCGGTATTCAGACCGAAGTGGAATTCAGGCCAATTTTCCGATGTTCAGATCGAAGAAGTTTCCGACGTTCAGGTCGATGCAACTTGTGGCATTCAGGCCAAGTTTCCGGTATACAGACCGAAGTGGCATTCAGGCCAATTTTCCGATGTTCAGATCGAGGAAGTTTCCGACGTTCAGGTCGATGTAACTTGTGGCATTCAGGCCATGTTTCCGGTATTCAGGCCGAAGTGGCATTCAGGCAAATTTTCCGATGTTCAGATCGAAGAAGTTTCCGACGTTCAAGTCGATGCAACTTGTGACATTCAGGCCAGGTTTCCGGTATTCAGACCGAAGTGGCATTCAGGCCAATTTTCTGATATTCAAACCGAAGTGGCATTCAGGCCAATTTTCCGACGTTCAGGTCGACGAAACTTGTGGCATTCAGGCCAGGGTTTCCAGTATTCAGACCGAAGTGGCACTCAGGCCAGACTCTCGGTGTTCAGACCGATATTAATAGTCTCATATCTTCCGATGCTCAGATCAAAGTCATTTCCAGTATTCAGACTGATGAGCGGCATTCAAGTCATGGTTATTTCTTACCATTTATTTTGGTACCTAGGATTAACATTCTTTTTCGGTATTCAGACCGACTCTCACCGCACCAGACGGATTCTTCTTTCAAGACCACCTCTTTGCCGATTCTGACAGGCATTGATACTTCACTTCACTTCAGTGTAAATTTTTGGGCTTTTATTGTATTCAATCCCTTGATACCTCAAAAGTGCGAAGGCCGCTGCTATCTTCTTTTCGGGTCTCCAGTTGATTGAATAAGGGCAGCTGTAGCACCTCAAATTTGCCCCTCTCATTCATGCATTCATTTAACATTTCATATTGCATTTCATCATGTCAATTAGAATTAGATCCAAGATACTTTGTGGGTTCTATCTGGGTATTCAGTCAACACAAGGGAATGACTTGAGTTACTTCCAACATGTTCAAATGGGGTCTATTCATCATTCAAAACGCTAATCTTGAAGGAGAAAAAGTTTGTTCCTGAGCTGTCATGCTCGCTAGGAGAGCCGCGTGGTTCGCTTAGCGAATCTGAACTGTCATGCTCGCTAGGCGAGCAAATTCTTCGCTAGGCGAAGCTCACGCGTTTTAAAGATATAACAGAAAAATCTTGGACTTGGACCTCTCTCATTTTAGCCCACAAAGTCACGAAAATCAGGTTATAAATTCTAGACTTCCATCTCCCAAAAAAAAGGCTGACCTAAGAGAGAAGAGAAAGAGCTAGAGAAGAAGCTAACAGAATTCAGAGCAACCTCCGGACGTTGAAGGGAACTCATCTGCAAAGAACCTATTCTACCTCATATAAACCCTAAGATTGCTCTGCAAACCCAACCGCGCAATTCAATTTCATTCGATCTCTCCAATCAGGTTTGCCCTATTCCCATTATTTTATGCTTTCAATTTGAAATTTCTAAATGTATGAGGCATTATGGTTTAATTTGGGAGAGTGGGTATCGTTAGGTTTTGCGTATGGATTTAGATGTGCATGAATGTATAGAGAAATGCCTTGAATGTTTGATCGCTTAATTTCTGAGATGGATACCATAGCACCTCGCTAAGCGAACCTGCAGCGAAGCTTCACTAGCACCTTGCTAAGCGAAGCAGTAGCGAGCGTGATAGAAGTTTTTTTTTTCTCTCAAATCTGTTGGTGTTTGTTATGATATGCTTTCTATTGCATCCGTGCATTATTTACCTGACGCTTTGTTGTTATGTTTCTTTTGTTTGGTGCAACTCTTGATTGCACCCCGTCTTGTTATTCTAACCTGTTTGTTGAGTTTTTGTGAGGGCTCATATGACTCTTGAAGGGATAACTTGTTTGGTATTCCACTTTATTTGTGGGATACCACTTAGAGATTTATTATGATTACTTGTACTGACTTGCTTTCTTTGATGGTGCCAGCTTGAGAGATCACCGGGTTTCCTGCCTCTTTAGTTGTTGTTACTTCGGATTTTTATCCATGTGGTAGATCTCTTGATCCCTTTATCTTTCCCGCATTTTACCGCTTTCTTAGCTGGAAGACCTCGATAGGAGGCGATGTTTTTGTGTGTTCACTAGTGCTAAAGACCTCCACGAAGAGGCAATTGACGGATAATAGGGATTAGTAGTCAATCCCCCGTTATTCAGTGCGTCGTTCTTTATGCTCGCACTACGTGTCGATGCTTCAGAACAAAAGCCCAAGATCTTTTGTCGGGTTAGTCAGTGGAGAGGGTTCCACCTTTCTGAATCCCCATTTTTTGTCATGAGCTCACCCTGTCCAGGGTTAAGAGTTGTGGGGTCTTATCCTCATTCCCCTTTTGATCTGCTCACCCTGACGTTCAGTGTCAGTGTTTAAGATCCCCTTTGATTATCCTTCCATGGCTTGTTTGTCGAGGTTGATATGACCCCTCTTGACTAAAGCCCTACCCATGTATGTTGGAGCCCCCTTGTTGGTGTGTTTATTTTATGCATGTTTGTTTTGTATGGTGTGATCGTTTCCCCATAGGATTGCTAGGCTTCGTATAGTCTCTCGTTCACATGTCAATTAAGGTAGCACGGTTCCTTCGTCTAGGACTTCCTTTTTGCTTGAGCATTCCTAAAACACAAACAAACTCATTGATTTTTCTTCTCCTAAGAACACGTTAACTCCTTCTATTATAGGTGAGTAAGTCTCCAAAGGTCGAGCATCCGGTAGATTGCGTAGTAACGTCGTTCACCTAATAAACACAAAAAAATAAACAAAAATAGGTCATCCAAACTACGGTTTGCTCTGATTCTCATTCTAGATGAGATACGTAGGCATAAGACGCGACGTCTTAGCGAGCACACTTGTCTTTAACCCATAGGTAGCCGAGCTACGAAGACTCTGATTCTCATATTCAGATGAGATACGTATGCAGTGGATACGACATCTGTGCGAGTCATTTTTCTTTTGACCCCTCTTTTAGTAAATAGTACATTAGATAAACACACACCCTTTAGACAAGAACAACAAGAGTGGATCCCGTAGAGTACTACGGATGCGTAGGGGTGCTAATACCTTCCCTTCGCATAATCGACTCCCGAACCCAAGATTTGGTTGCGAGACCTTATCTTTTCCTTTCCTTTTTCTAGGTTTACTTCGAGCGTTTCCTTTCCCTCCTTTGGATAAATAACGCACGGTGGCGACTCTCCTGTCATTTCTTCTGTTTTCACCGGTTGTTTCTTTTCGCATTTAGGTTGCGACACTTTAGCATATGGAAAGTTGCCTAATTCTAAGTCCAAAAGTTCATATCAAATCACAATAGTCCACCAAATGTTTTTTAGGGTTTTTGTTATTATTAGGTGTTTTAAGGTCCTAAGACCACAAACAAAATCAATACACAAACAAATATGTACAATCACAAGATATGGCTCAAATGAGCAAAGTCAAAAGGACTGAAACATATACAAGTTATATGAAATGTAAATGGCAATCAATGATAAATGACTGATGCATAAAGTAAATGACTTGAAAGTAAAAGCATAATGAATAAGAGTTAGACAATAGTTAGCCAAATGTTAGTCTTGAGTTTTAATTGATTAAGTCATTCTTTAGAGAACACTTAACCATTCATTCACAAGTATGGATCCTTGAACCAATACATCATCCATGAGAAGGGCCCCAACTTGGATAATTCAACAAGTATGACACTATCTCTCACGGAAGGAAAAAAGGTCAAGTCTCCGAACAATTCCATGAAGAACGGGAGACTTACAATCTCACTTACTAGAATGTTATGCCTTGAGGGTCAAATTTAGCTCTATGTTAAGAAATCGTAATTGGACTTATATAGAAGTCACAACTATCTGAGGTCGGGCAATAAAAATGTAGGTGTTAATGCATGTTAGAGATTTGGTACAAATAACCAAACTCCTAAAACATACCACACACTAAAAGAAAATGGGAGGGACTTATCTTAGTCATACTTGTATTGATTCATCTAACACAAGGTCATTAATGAATCAATTAGAATTTAAACATTAGAGATTTTATTGGTCAAATGAGGGAATGGGGAAGAATATGGATGAAGATGAAGAGGGATGGGGGAGATAGGAACACAAATTGATCATGAGAGGAATTTCGTCTGATCAAAACCATCCATTCATTTTGGGAGATGAAATGTACATTTCGTCAATCTGTAACGGGGTATTCGTTACCATTAGAGATATTGACTAAATCCAAGGTAAATCATACAAGTCGAGTCGCCACGGCACTTCTATTTATCCAAAGGAGTGGTTAGAAAGCGAACAAAAACCTAAAAGTTTATCGAATCAAAAACTAGTAAATATGTCAGAGATCTGGGTAAGGGGGTTGGTTATGCAATGGGAAGGTGTTAGGCACCCAAAGCATCCTAGATACTCCTAGGGAGCCCTTTTCACATTTGTTGCAAAGGTTGTTGTTTTTTTTGAAAATTTATTTGTGCAAACATGATTGAAGGGATGAGAAAAGCGTGTATGTTTATCTAATGTACTACTTACTAAAAGAAGGGTCAAAAGAAAATGACCCGCACGGACATCGCATCCACTGCATACGTATCTCATCTGAATATGAGAATCAGAGTCTTCGTAGCTCGGCTACCTATGGGTTAAAGAGGAGTGTGCTTGGTAAGACATCGCATCTTATGCCTACGTATCTCATCTAGAATGAGAATCAGAGCAAAACGTAGTTCGACCACCTATGGGGTAAGGGTTGTGTTTTGGGGTGAACGACGTTACTACGCAATCTGCCGGATGCTCGA
Source organism: Lathyrus oleraceus (assembly GCF_024323335.1). Classification (NCBI taxonomy): domain Eukaryota; kingdom Viridiplantae; phylum Streptophyta; class Magnoliopsida; order Fabales; family Fabaceae; genus Lathyrus; species Lathyrus oleraceus. The sequence continues at coordinate 309,064,961 of NC_066580.1, forward strand.
CCTTTGGAGACTTACTCGCCTGTAGTAGAAGGAGATAACGTGTTCTTAGGAGAAGAAAAATCAATGAGTTTGGGGTGTTTAGGGATGCTCATGCAAAAAGGAAGTCCTAGATGAAGGAACCGCGCTACCTTAAATGACATGCCACGAGAGGCTATACGAAACCTAAGAAATTGGTAACATGCGGGAAAAGTAAAGGGATCGAGAGATATACCGTACAGATAAAGATCCAAAGTAACAGCAATTAGATAAATAAGAAACCCAAAGACTCTTCCAAGCTAAACACCATCAAAGAAAGTGAGTCAGTACAGGTAATTGGAATAAACCTCCAGGTGGTATCCCACAAATAAAGTGGAACACCAGGCAAGCCATCTCTGCAAGAGTCATATGAGCCCTCTGTTAGATGCCCAAAAGTGCTTATTTGAGCTATCAAATATGGGCATTTTTCACTCTTTTTTGTTGCTAAAGCGTTCGAAACCGCCTTTGTTTTAGATGAATCGCAATACAATGTTAAACGATCTTGGTACCTTTTATTTGTGTGTTATTGTGCAGGAATTAGGCATGAAATAATAGAAAATGAAGGCACAAGAAAATGGCAAGGGACCAAGAAAAAGAAAGCATTCATCAGCATGCTCGCTAGGCGAGTGCTGTGGCGAAGTGCTCGCTAGGCGAGCACCCAACGAGCACCCAGCGAACATCTCTAGTATTTTACAGTAGCAAACATCAACAAACTCGCTAGGCAAGCAGATAGCGAAGGTGGTAGCGAACACGTCCAGACTTGGTCAAAAGCGCATCCAGCACTCACTCGCTAGGCGAGCCATTAGCGAGCTCCCAGCGAGCAATTCCAGTAGCAAAACCTCCTAAGCTCGCTGGAGCGAAGATGGAAGCGTGGGCTTCGCCTAGCGAAGGTTTTGTTCGCCTAGCGAACATGTGAAGTCTAAAGTTAGATATTTCTGGGCGCAGGTGCCTCTGGTGCCTATTTTAGGGGCTCGCTAGGCGAGCCATTCTGCTCGCCTAGCGAGCATGACAGCTCAGACCATAGTACTATAAGTAGCAAGGGCTACTTTTTGGACAACAACTTAGATTTTCCTAGATATTTTCCTGCATTGCTTTTTGGATCATTTTGTGACCTAGAAACCCATTTTATCATTTCTCTTCATCTCTTAACAATCTTTCACAAAAAGAAGGTGGATTCCCATCCAATCTCGATTATTCGACTCGGATGTTGATCAACCTTCTTCCGAAACTTGTTGACCAAGCTACCATGAAAATGAGTAGCTAAGTTCTTCATTTTGTCAAGGTTAGATGTAGATAATCATTAGCTTTGTATGTAAATGGGATGATCTTCATTTGTAAACTCTTTAATGATGAATATATGGTGAAAACTTTGTTTTATCGATAACTCTTTGTGTTGGTTTATGATCGAGAGATGTTTACCAACTCTTTACCTAGGTTTTCATCCAATCTTGTTTGTTAGCTAGAGATAGTAATGAATGATTTTGTTCACCATAAAGTTGAACCAAAAAGTTGTCAAAATGGATCAAAATGGGAAAACCCACAATGTGTGTTAGAGATAAACACATTGGGAGGACTTTGTGAAATAGTTTATCATCTAAAGGAGTTTATAAGTCTTGTTGATCGAACATATGCATGCAAAGTGATTGTCGAACCCAAACTTTGGCAATATTTCTCAAATATTAAAACCAAATCTTTTACCGCAATTTCTTACACTTTTATGCAAGATACCGTGACTAAAACCAAAAACCATTGTTACCTTAAGCTGAGAATTAAAACAACTGTCGAAAGGCAGCGATATCTCACAATCCCTGTGGAGACGATAACAAAAACCCGACACTTAAAATTACAATCAACAAAATGGCGCCGTTGCCGGAGATTGTGAATTGATATTGCGAGCATCACAATAGTTGCTTAATTTTTAAATTTTTGACTTGTGCTTGTAATTTGTTTGGTTTAGTGTGCAACTTTCGTTTTATGCGAGGGCAGGTTCCTGAGGACGAACTTCTTTTTGATCCTGAGATCGAAAGAACCGCCAGGAGACTGAATAGCAGAACGAGACGAAGGAGGCAACAAGCTAGACAACGATAAGAACAAGGAGAAAGTTCTTCTACAACACATCCACCACGTTTCACACCTATCATGGATCAACCACCACAACCACCGCCCATTTCCACACCATGTGTCAACAGTCCAAGGAATACTGCTCAGTTTTCCAACCACACGGGAAGGCAAGCCGAGATGAAAACGGGAACTCGTAACCTACTATATGGAAGTCCATTCACTAGAATGGACCATGAAGACCCCTTTGCTTTTCTCACCAAATTTTATGAGATAGCATTGGCGGCCGGAGTTGATCAAGCTCAAGAGCTACCGTTGTTCAAAAGATTATTTCCCCACGCTTTGCTCGGCAAAGCAAAAGATTGGTACTTGGATCAAACACCTGCAGTCATGACGGATTGGAACGTGTTGGAAGAGAAGTTCATTGAAAGATTTTTCTCCCACAACCGTTTCATGGAATCCAAAACGGCAATCTCCGTGTTTTCACAAGGGACTAACGAATCATTGAATGAGGCGTGGGAAAGATTCAAATCCATGCTTCGGAAGTGCAAAGGGCATGGATTTGACGAATTGACTCAAATCCATATTTTCAAGAATGGCCTCCAACCGAATTGCAAGACTTTATTGGATGCTACCTCGGGTGGTTCTTTGTTGTCTAAAAGTGTCGATGAAGCTACTGATATCATTAATCGAATGGCTCTAAATGACCTCCAAAGTCAAAGTAGAGGCAACTCTTTGAAGAAACTGGGAGTGCTTGAACTTGGGACGAACGATGTTATTCTTGCCCAAAACAAACTCATTTCACAACAAGTCGAACTCTTAACTCAACAAATAAAAGAGTTGAAAGAGCCTTCTAGAGCTAAACAAATAGCTTGTTGTGAGCTTTGCAAGGGTGAGCATGACACCGAATTTTGTCCACCTCCCGGGTTCGAAGAAGTGAATTACATGGCGAACCAACGAGACTACCAACCGAGGCAACAACAACAACAACCGTATCAATAAAATCCTCAAAACCAACAACATACTCAAAATCCACAACAACACTTTCAAGGGAATCAAGGGTTCCAAGCAAGGAGTAACTATTACCATAACCAAGGTTATGGGGGTGGTGCTTCTAACCGTCAAAACCCTCCCCAAAATCCTTACCAACCTCAACCGCCGGTCGTTGCTTCAAAGTTAGAAGAGACATTGACTCAATTTATGCAAATGTCAATGGCTAATCAAAAGAGTAACGATGCGGCAATCAAAAATCTCGAGACTCAAGTCGGTCAACTTGCTAAGCAACTAGCAGAACAACAACCTGGACCTTCTTTTTCGGCGAACACGCAAACAAATCCTAAGGAACATTGTAAGGCGATAACGACGAGAAGTGGAAGGGAGTTGATTAGTGAGAGTAAGAAAAGAGATGAGAGTGAAAAAAGAGAGGTTGAGAAAAATGATGAGGAGAAAATAATAGAGGATAGAATTGACGGTGAAGTTGGGGAGTGGAGTGATGAAGAAGTTGAAAAGGATGAAAAGAACGGTGAAGTTGAAAATAAAGAAAGTGTGGAAATTGAGAAAAACGATAGTGATGAAGTGAAGGTGGAGCCAGTGAAAAAGCCTAGATGGAGGAGTTCTAGAGTTGCTAAAGGAAAGGAGGTAGTGAGCGCTACTCCAATCCAAAACCTTTCGTACCCACATGCTCCATCTAAGAGGGAGAATGAACGGCATTACGCCCGGTTCATGGATATTTTCAAACAATTGAAAGTGAACATTCCGTTTGCCGAAGCATTGGAGCAAATGCCTAAGTATGCAGAATTCATGAAAGACATACTTACTAAAAAGCGGAGGTACACGGAACCAGAGACAATCTTGCTTGATGCACGATGTAGTGCCATCATTCAAAAAACTCTCCCAAGGAAGGAATCCGATCCGGGACGAGTCGCTTTACCGGTAACCATCGGAGACACCTACACGGGTAATGGCTTGATTGACTTGGGATCTAGCATCAATTTAATTCCCCTATCCATTGTCAAAAGATTGGGAAATGTTGATATCAAACCTGCTAAGATGACTTTACAACTAGCTGATAAGTCTACCACTGCACCATATGGAGTGGCTCAAGACATATTAGTCAAAGTTGATAAATTCTTCTTCCCAGTTGATTTCATTGTTATTGATATGGAAGAGGACGATGATGCTCCGCTTATTCTCGGCCGACCATTCATGAAAACCGCACGCATGATGATTGACGTTGACAACGGTTTGATGAAAGTAAGGGTCCAAAATGAAGAGGTAGGCTCCCATCTTTTTGAAGCCAAAAAGCATCTTAATGAGAAGCATGATTCTTTCCGAATCGATGCCACCAAGGAGAAGCTAGTGGAGGTCGCAAACCAGGTTCATGTTTCTAATCCTTCTGAAAGATCTCTTATCAGAGTCTACAAAGTTTCGACCAAAAATAAAGGAAAAGAGATGGAAGCATTGTTGCATGAATTAGAGGCTTGTGGAGAACTTGTCTATCATGAAGAAACAAGGGAAGGCTTGGGTATGACAAAGAAAGTGGAGGAGCCAAAACTAGAGCCAAATTTGAAGTATGTGTTCCTGAGTGATAACTGTACCAAACCGGTAATCATTAGCAGCACTTTATCCACAAAGGAGGAGAATCAATTGATGCGGGTGCTGAGAAAGAAGGATGTTGTCAAACTAGTAGAGGCCGGGATGAATTGTTCTATTGCCGATGGTGAATGGGTGAGCATTATGCAAATATTTCCGAAAAAGGGTGGTATCAGATTTTATCGAAGGTTCATCAAGAACCTCTTGAAGACAACAAAGCCCTTGAGGAAGTTTCTCAACAAAATGGATCCCGGAAGCTCAAACAATAAAGTGGATCACGGAAGCTGCACAATTCCCTTGGATGCTCCTCAGTGAGCATCGAACCGTCGAGCTTATCCGACGTTAAACAAGCGCTTGTTGGGAGGCACCCCAACATGTAAGTATTTACAGTTTTTTTTGTTGGTTGGTATTGGTGTTCAACTTGAAGAAACTTGCTGAATTGTGCATTGCATTCTGTTTTGAAAAGCAAAATACTGTCATGCTCGCTAGCTTCTCGCTAGGCGAAGGCAGTAGCGAAGCTTCGCTAGCTGCTCGCTAGGCGACGCAGTAGCGAGCGCTGCGTGACAGAACCAATTTAAGTTTCAGTAGGCCACTATTTTGGGCCCAAATACCATTTTTCTTTTTAGTGGTGTAGTCTGAATTAGCACTCACAAACACTCTCTCACTTTTCATCTCACTCAAACCCTAAACGGTTACATTGCATTGCAAACCTCACTGTGCACTTCAAATTCAATCAATCTCTTTCACTAAGGTTTGCCCTAATTCCATTTCTTTATGTTTTAACTTTGTAAATTTCTAATGTATATGTCATTTAGGGTGAATTTGGGGGAATGGGTACATTAGGTTTTGCATGTGGGTGTAGATTTGCATGTACCTTAGAACGATGCCTTTTATGATAAATCATTTTGTTCTGAAATAGATACCATGAGACCTGGGGTTTTTTTGAAATTTCGGTGTTAACAAGGCAGAACCCAAAACCCGCAAGATTCGCTAGCACCTCGCTAGGCGAATCAGTGGCGAACATGACAGTAATTGGATATTCTGTTTTGCTTTCTAATCTGTTTTGTGTTTGTGTTGTTTCCTCTCTATGTGTTTGCAGATGGCATCCAGATCAAGCGTGCCTAAAAAGAGAAAGGCCGGGAGCACTTCCCGTACCGTGCCCATACAATTCGACACCGATAAATTCGTCGGGCCTAAGCAAGCAGCTAGATATGTGGCTTTGGAAAAGAGAAAGATTTTGCCGGAGAAAAGGTTCATAATCAACCCATAAGGCACCTACCGTACATTTGCCGGGTTGATTCATAGTAAGAAGTGGGACCGGTTGATATCTCCGCTTGAACACTATGACATCGAAACAGTGCGTGAGTTCTACGCGAACGCACTGCCTAACGACGACGAGCCCTTCACATGGACAACACGAGTGTCTGGCCATCAGGTTGCATTCGATCGGGATACAATCAACCGTGTTCTAGGTGAACCGCTCCACCTGGGGGCAAACGAGAGAGACGCATACCATCAGGATTTGAGGCTTCACCGAGACACCGACTCCATTTCTGCTGCCCTACTATTTGAAGGGAAATCAGTTGAGTTGAACCCATCTGGGGTTCCGATGAGATACCATAGGGAGGACATGATTCCCACGGCTCAGCTGATACTCATGTTGGTTCTCACAAATATAAAACCCAAGTCTCACACCTCTACCGTGCCGATCCCAGTGGCACATCTGGTTCACTGCATCTTCACGAATATTCAAATTGATGTGGCGAGGGTAATTGCTTTAGAGATGAAGTCCGTGGTCGAGAGCGGGCTAAAGTCGGGGGCACGAGTTAACTGCCCCCTTGCTTTCCCGTGTCTAATAATGGCTTTGTGCCAACATGTGAAGGTGAAGCTACCCTCTCGGGTTCAAGTAAGGATCCCGCCGGCCATCAATGATAGATATGTGGCCAAGTTTTGCAAGCCTAAGAACTTAAGAAGTGGTGCAGCTGCTGGTAATACCGGGACTTCTGATGGTCCTGGTACTTTTGCTCATAGATCCGATCCTTTCCAGCAGGTTGTCTGCAACTACAATTGGGATTGGATGGCGGCAACTCAGCGCGCCATGGTTGACATGCACGATTCTATGCAGCTGTTGCAGTTGCAGGCACGTGACCCCTTCGATGATCACTCGATGATGACGCGTGAGCAGTTTCTGCAGAACGCTAGCTGGCCTGTGGACAGGCCTATGTTTGAAGAGGGGGCGGGTGCCGGTGCATCTGGTACTGGTGTTTCAGGTGGTGCTGAGGATCATGGTGATGATGACGATGATGATGATGATGATGCTACCGGTTCTGAAGCCGGTAGTGATGAGGGTTTTGAGTCCTTTGAGGGCTAAGTTTGTTTTATTTTATTGTATTTTTCAGATTTGTTGTATTTTGATTTTGGGTATGTACTTTTGGGGTGTTTTGTCCCCCATGCACATTTTAAAATTATTAAGTAATAGTTATTGTTTATGTTTTTAATTTGTGTGTTTGGTTCAAATTTCTTTTGTTTAATAAAATTTTGGTTGTGAGTGTCAAACCTTCTAGATTGGTTGCTCCTCAAAGAAATATCCAATGAAGGTGCATCCGAACTTGGATGGCAATGATAAAAATAACAGGCGAATAATGCTAAGGTACATGCTTACCTTCGGTTAGAATTTTAGAATGCATTAAGAACTTTACTCTTTTTTGTAATTGAATATTGTTATTTTTGCAACATAATTGAAAGAATGATTCACTTAGGACTTAGAACCACAAATTGTGAGGAAACCTCCATTGTACACTTAAATGCTGGATTCTAATAAACTTTGTTGATTCATTTGATTCATGCTTGGTCTTTTATTATTGTGAATATGTGGAAGCAATTAGAAATGATCAAGGAGCTTGTTTTCTATCGAGCACAACCAGTTCCAAATACAACTTACCCATGAGCAGAGAGAGTATTCGTTAACCCCTTCGAGCTTAAACAGTTGAATCTCGGCTTGAAATAAAGCGAGATGTCAAAAATCTTTTTTCTTGAAACCCGGAAAATTTTGATAATTGTTCTTTTGCCGTAAAAGTCAAGAGCATTCACTTAGGGTGAGTAAAAGAAATAAGTTGGGGAGAACGAAAATGAGAATCGGTAAGTGCCACAACTCTTGAAAAACCGAGCAAGCATTGAAAAAAAAATATATAAAATATAGAAAAGAGAAACATCTATTTTGTAAATATGTTGTGAAAGAAAAGAAAAAATAGAGAAAATGAAAATGAATGCTTGCTTGGAAGAAAAATAGTGAAAAACAAAAATTGAGTTGTGAAATAAGAGTTGTGAAGGTTTTAAATGAGAAACAAATGGAACGAAGTTGAGATGTGTGAATAATGTACAACGAATGTCTCTTTTGCATCGGCAATTTCGTTTTCAATGGCCTTAGAAATGACCCTTGTTTCTTAACCTAACCAAGCTTCAACCGAAAATTCCTTAGTGATCTTCGTGCTTCCACATTACCATTTATAATTGTTAGACATTGTATGAATTGAATTGATTTCTTCATTGTTTGTTGGAGAGTGAGATTATTCCCGCGGTTGCAAACGCGTAATTTCTTCAATCCTTATTCGAAGAGGAGAGATAGGGTGATTCATTCAAGATAATATTGTTGTGGATAGATACATATTTCGCATTGTTATTAAGTTTTAGTTCTTGTGCATTATGTTATTCTAACCATTGGGAACTTATGCCTGGTTGATTTTCTTGTGTTTGAGCCGTTTTATCTTAGCGGTGTATTCGTCACTTTATGATTTATTGACTAAATCAAAAGCAAAGCATACAAAGATAGAGTCGCCACCGCACTTCTATTTATCCAAAGGAATGGCTAGAAAGCGAACAAAAGCCTAAGAAGTTTTACGCAAAGAAAACTAATAAAAGGTCAGAGATCTGGGTAAGGGGGTAATTATGTTGTGGGAAGGTGTACCCACAACATCCTAGGTACTCCTAGGAAACCTCTTTTCACAACATGTTGTAAAATTATTGTTTATGAAATATTTTTTGTGCAAACATTGATTGAAGAGATGAGAAAAGAATGTACAAGTTAGTTATTTTGTGTTTGGATGGATGAAACCCATTGCCTACGTACCTTTTCATGAAAGATAAGGATCAAAATGCCGTAGTTCGGCTAAAAGATTTCAAAAAGATGAGTGGGTTGATTTTAAAACAAAAGCCTTAAGGTCTTTTATTATCAAAGGGAGAAAACTCAACCTAAATCAACAACAAGTCCACCATGTGAGAACAACTTCAACGTGCTAGTGAGGGGTTAACCCTATAATAAACAGGGAAGTCTTACAATTCAATCACTAAGGACAAAAGGTGAGATTCACATCAACCACTAAGATAACTCAGATATGGCTAATGCATGAAAATTTTGATTAAGAAGTGATCATTGAAATCACAAAAGAAGCACATTTGTGTGAGTTGAATTAACCAATTAGAAGTATTCACAAAATGAAGTCAAAGTTGACATTAGATTCAATTCAGAAGAAGTATTGTGAAAATAAAGTTTGAAAATCAGAGGCAGAAGGCCTAGGTTTCTAGTTTGAAAACAAAACAAAATGTTTGCACAATACTTTTCTGGTTTTTGGGTTAAGGATGAAAACAGAGTTCAAAGTTAAGCACAAAAGGGTTAAGGGAACACAACCACAAAATAGGAGTTGCTTTCTCAAGATCATAGAAATGATCCAAGGAAGTTCCTTTGGAATAAGGCAACACAAAGCAATAAGCAAGTAAAACATGTATCAGAGATGACCAACAAAAGGAAACCAGATGCCAATCAATGGGCTTATACCAGACTCACAAAACAAAGATGGATACCAGATGCCAATCTATGGACTTACACTAGTCTCACAAAAACAAAGATGGATACCAGATGCCAATCTATGGACTTACACTAGTCTCACAAAGCAAAGAAAACATGGATACCAGATGCCAATCTATGGACTTACACTAGTCTCACAAATCAAAGAAAACAAATGCAATAAGCAATAGGAAACAAGTTGCCAATAAATGGTCTTACACTCGACTCCAAGGAAATGGAATGCCAATCAATGGTCTTAAATCCAACTCCTACCAGATCACAGGAAACAAATGCCAATCAATGGACTTACAATTGACTCCTCAATGGACAAAACAAAATGTCACAAAGTATGCACAATGATCATGAAATGATATACAATTAATGCTCAAAGATGAAAACAATGCACAGAGGCACACACAAACAATTATGCACAGATGAACAAACAAGCACACACTATACACAAACAAGGGGCTTCACACAAAGGGTGGGCTTTAGTCAAGGGGTCATATCAACCTTGACAAACAAGCCATTGTATCAGTGTAAACAGAGGCTCTTAACCACTAACATTGAGAGTTAGGGTGAGCAGATGAAATGAGAAATGAGGATTAGACCTCATAGCTCTTAACCCTGGCCTGGGTGAGCTTAAGACAATGAAAGTGTGGGAGTCCAGAATGGGGAACTCTATTCCACAATGATTGACACAACAAGATTTTGGGGTGTTTATTCAAAATGCATCAACACTTGGTGTGAGCAAGATGAATGACTCAACTGAATAGCAGGGGATGGATTGCACATCCCTTTTATCTGCCAATGCCTCTTCACTTAGGAGGTCTTTGAAGTACAAGGAACAAATATAAACAAACAAAAACATGGCCTCTTAAGGAGGGCTTCAGACAGGTGCCTACCAAATGGTAAGTCTTCCAGACTACATGAAGTTAAGAAATTTTACCTAAATGGTATGCCAACCACAAGCAAATCATAGCAACTCAAATAATGAGTTAAAGCTACTAAGGTACCTGTAAGAAAAGCTAAAACATCAGTAGGATATTCAAACAAACAACCAACAGTTAATAACATTCAGACAATCCCAATATGTACAACATGTAAGCCATAAGAGGCAAACAAGCAAGTGATTCACTAGCAAAGGTCCTACAAAATAACCAAGGGTTAGTAAACAATGCAAATAACCAAGCTCAAATGATAAGGCAACATCATCCATGTAGATGAATGCTGGATCCTGAAATTCAAAGCCCAAATTGTAAGAACAAACCACTAGGGCAAAGCCTAGGGTCAAAAGCATGGCAAAAAGTTAAAACAGCAATGGATATTCAACATGAAGCAACTTTAATCAAATGAGAACATGTCATAAAAAAGGCCAAATCACAATCATTAAGCAAGGGCATGTAATGAGCAAAGTATGGCAAAGACAATTTCAAAACATGCAAATGATCATCATGAATGAAAATTCCATATCAAAAGAGAAATGATTCAAATATTTCTGGAAATTTTCATGAGCATACAACATGTCCAATACAATCATCATACCAAAAATTGTAAATAGAAGAGATCAATTGGTCTAGAAATGAAAATGATCAAATAGGACATCCAATTGTGTGACATGCATTGTCACACCATGCAAACATGTATATAAAACAGGGATGGAACATGAGAAAAATATCAAACCAAGCCTAAAATGTCAATCAACATGTTAAGAGTCAACACACAAAATTTCATGGCCATTGGATTATTTTTGAGCATTTCATGATAGAAAGAATGGAGCATGGTCACAAAAGCACATATGATCAATCAAACAGTCACAATTCAAATTCCAGCCATGGTAAAATCATGAAATTCACACCAAAAAATAAAGGACAAATAGGTGAACAATTAGCAAAAAGAATGGAACTATTTGGATCAAATTTCAAATTGATATGCATTTTTGAAGTTGGCAAAATATTTGAAATGAAAATGGATCATGTACATGTAATTTTGGATGGAAAGGCAAAATGAAAGAAATAATTTGAAAAAGTGGCGTAGGAAAGGATCGAAGTAGGTAACATTTTAAAATAAGGCGCAGAAGAAAATAATCCAAAAGTTGCTAGCGCCTGGAATCGAATTGAGGAAGGGTGAAACGCAGGCGTTCCACTAATGATGTGGTGTGGCTTAGTCAGCGAAGCGAGGCAATGCGTGGCAAGTCAAAGGAACGGGGACCTATCATTATGCTAGCATGGCGCACACGTGGCACATTTAAAGTACAAACCCTAGCGCCAGCCAGGTCTGTACAAACGGCGGCGGCTGCGGAGGAAAACACTGTCTTCTTCGTGAAGACGGTGGTGAACAGTGAACTCCACATATTTTTTTTTCCAGATTTTCGAAATGGATACATCATTGGAATGGTCATGGCATGAGGATTACAGATCAAGCATTAATTCAGTCCAAATCATCACCAATTATGCAAATCGAAGCAAAGTAAGTCATGCATTCAAAACTTCAATCAAGCATATCTCTCTCAATAGTTCATCATTTTCAATTCTAAAAGCATCAGCAGAATCAGCATTCCAAGATCTACACTAACATGTCAATGGATTAAAGGATTATGAGATTCGAAAAATTAACCTCTTGAAGAGCAGTTTCTGGAAATGCACGATTCAAAGCTCCAAACGATCCAAATCAACTCCTGAGATGATAACTTGATGCTTTGTGTAGTAATTGAGGCTTGGCAAGTGCTAGATCCAGCTCAAATCTGAACTTCCATACTTGTGTTCTTGAGCTTGCACCACACGAATCTGGTCCAATTTTGATGATCCAATGCTTGATCTACACCAAATCCACACCAGAGAACAAGAATATGCAAGAAAATAGCGAGGTTATGTGGAAAAATTTGAATTTCAATGGAGAGAAAATTTTGGAGTGTGATGAAAACTAGATCTAGAAATGGTGAATCCTCTACAATTCTGTTAGGTTTTGGTTTATATACTCTGTCCTAATAATGCTAAAAAAATTAATTAAGCTTGGTTAATTATGATTAGTGAAAATGGGGTGTATGACCAAAATTTGAAAAATGGTGGTGCATGAAGCATTTGGACGTGAACAGTAGCATGTGCATGAGTAATTCCATTTAAAATTATTTTATCAACACAATGGCAATGGAAATTAGTTCATGTAATGCATCAATTTTAAATTTAGCATTTTCCTTCCAAAATAAGCATGAAATAGAAAATGATCATGTGATATAATTTTAAGCAATGTGATGAATGATTTGGAATGTTCATGTCATGAGAAGAAAAATGCAAGAAGAGCCACTCAATTTGGAGTTATGAGTCAAAAGTTATGGCCTTTTGAAGTTCCATGTACACTCGGCAATGATTGGATCATATCTCCTTAACCATTCATCAGATGCTCATGATCTTGGACGTTTTGGAAATGGGAGAGATATATCTTCAACTTTCATGTTAGACAAAAATTCATTTGAAGCTTCTTTCATGTTGGAAAGTTGAGTTGAAGTTGGTCTAAAAACTTTCCATTTTTGGAAACTTGAAATTATAGGTCACTTTCCATTTTGGGAAACTTTTGCACTGGCTTCAAATTCTTCAAGATAAATGATTGTCATGATGAATAAGCATTGTTTTAACATGAATGGGATGAAAAAAATTAATTTCCCAATTCAAAAACCCACAGTTGACTTTTCAGTTGACTGGCATAGGCCTTTAGATGACCTGAAAGTGTTCTGATGAACTTGGGCCTCAACCACTTGGGGAATTTGCTCCAAAATGAACCTCTAGCTCATATAAGCTTAAAATAATGATCACATGATTCATATCTCAATAGAAACCTCATCTCTTGCACAAAGGATTCACTTGAATGGCCTTGACCTGTTGACTGCTTAAGCTGCAAGACAAAGGTTAGATGACATATTTTTGTACATTTTGTCAGTGATTAAAAGAAAAGCAATGATATACAAAATGCAAGCAATACTTGGTGATCAAGAACCACTCTCAAAAAGATCCCACCCACAGGGAAGGAAGCAAAGTGTCCAATGATCCTTGAGGCTATGCAATGATATGATATGAAGCCATGAGGGATCTTAGGGACAAAATTGGGGTCTTACAGATGCCCCTATTTAAGGTCATTCTAGCCGGAGAAGTGAAGGTTAAAATCTTCATCTCGAAGCGGTAGAATGGGCTTAAATAACAACAAAGAGACGAATTTTGGTCCCTAAGAGACCTCATGATGCAAATGCATGTATGCAAAACAAAACTCTATGTGGGGATATGTGTCCACAAAGAAAGAAAAAAAAGAAAAAATTGGAGAAAAGACAACTCCCATGAATAGTTCATTCTATGGGGGGAGACCCTACTGGGGAACAAAGGATTGAAAAAATGCGTGAGCAGGTCACGACTTAAAACTGGGGAAAAGAGTTTCCAAAGGGAATAAATCCATTGGAAAGGCTCGAAACTGACTCGAAGGCGCATGTATTGGGGAATATGCCAATACAGCAGAATTATCCACAAAGGATACTTCGGATAAAAAATCCGGAAACAGGCTAGGGAAGGATGAACAAAATATCCCTGCCGGGGAAAATTCATGTGTTGGAGAATACGTCAATACAGCAAAACTATCCACAAAGGATACTTCGGATAAAAATCCGGAAACAGGGGGGAACAACCCATTAAGGGACTCCACGGGGATGTCTAAAAAGACAAACCTGGGGAAAAACAAGGACGAGGTGTTACCGGTTACTGGGTAACAAACTCAGGAAGAATGAATATCTAAGACCGGTATAAGGGTGAGAGATATCAATCAACCAAAACATCTGAGGAAGACCTAAAAAGGTATATTTCAACTCAGGAAAATCTGACTCCACAGGGGACCAAGGTCATGATAGGGAGCAGAAAAGGAAGGAACACTAGGGATACCGGTTACTGGGTATATAATAGGTGACCGACCAAGGCGTGAATTGATTTTTACTGCCAAAACACTTATCATCCACAACACAAACTTGTTAAAGGATGGACATTCGATTCCGCTACGGGAAAACGAATCTTACTCAGATGGGGAAGGGCAAAAGGCTTCAACCAAAGAGCGCATGAGATATATTATCCATTACCGTCAGAACGTGGATAGTATACTCGCATGGAAGGAACACCAGGGATACCGGTTACTGGGCATATAATAGGTGACCGACCAAGGCGTGAATTGCTTTTTACTGCCAAAACACACATCATCCACAACACAAACTTGTTAAAGGATGGACATTCGATTCCGCTACGGGAAAACGAATCTTACTCAGATGGGGAAGGGCAAAAGGCTTCAACCAAAGAGCGCATGAGTTATATTATCCATTACCGTCAGAACGTGGATAGTATACTCGCATGGAAGGAACACCAGGGATACCGGTTACTGGGAATATAATAGGTGACCAACCGAGACGTGAATTGGTTTTTACTGCCAAAACACTCATCATCCGAAGGGAGGGCTGAAAAAGCAAACTCAACTTACAGCTACGAAGAATACGAATCTTACTCCGTTGGAGAAACAATCAAAAGATTTTGACCAAGGAGTGCATGAGATATATTATCTATTACCGTCAGAACGTAGATAATATGCTCGCAAGGAAGATTATCCACTACCGGTTACTGGGTTAATAAAGGATAAATCAACCGAAAGGAGAAACAATCGTTACCAACAACAACAGGGTAGACGAAAGATGACTCACTGAGGATAAATTGCAAGCATCCGACAATTATCCAGGAGACATATCACCGGTTACTGGGAGATATGCTCAAAAAAGGGGAGGAAAATGAATGAATATTCGATTCCGCAAGGAATACGAATCTTACTCAATTGGGGAAACACAACAGGCCTCGACTGAAGAGTGCATGAGATATATTATCTATTACCGTCAGAATGTAGATAATATACTCGCATGGAAGATTATCCACAACCGGTTACTGGGTTAATAAAGGATAAATTAACCGAAAAGAAAGGCATCGGGATACCAAAACTAGGTATATAATGATGACCAATCAAAGGAAGCAACAAACATTACCAACAAAAGGGTAAATGAAAGAATACCCACGGGGAATACATTGATGAAAATCAATGATCCGGGGAACAAATCACTGGCAAACGGTGAAAGGACCCGCTGGGGATAAAATTGCTAGCATACGGCAATCATCCTCAGGGAGGAGAAAAAGACCTGCTGGGGATTCAATTGCTTACTCAGAGCAATTACCCAGAAGAGAGAGGGAATATCAACATCGAATACTGGATGAAGATAACCATAAAGAGGGGATTACATCTACCGAATACTGGGTAGAAAACCACGGACGAGTAACCGTCATCGGTTAGGATGAACAACAAGGTTAACTCTGCACAGGGGAGAACATAGGATTTACAACTACCGAATACTGGGTAGAAAACCACAAAGGATAGGACTTACGACTACCGGTTACTGGGTAGAAGCCACAAAATCCGTCATCAACCAAGACTGGACCACAAAGGCTACCTCTGCTATGGGATGGAAGTAGGATTTATAACTACCGAATACGGGGTAGAAAACCATAAAGATATGACTTACAACTACCTGTTACTGGGTAAAGGGCCACAACTCTGATGAGGATAAAAAAGTAGGGTTTACAACTACCGAATACTGGGTAGAAAACCACAAACTCTGCTGGAGAGCAAGAAAATAGGATTTACAACTACCGAATACTGGGTAGAAAACCACAAAGAATAGGACTTACAACTACCGGTTACTGGGTAGAAGCCACCGACTCTTGCTGAGGAACAAAAAGTTCACAAATACCAATCTCTGGGTAAACAACCACAAATTCCGTAAAGAGGGAAAAAAGGTATATAGGATTTACAACTACCGGTTACTGGGTAGAAAACCACAAAGGATAGGACTTACAACTACCGGTTACTGGGTAGAAGCCCAAATTCCACTAAGGATAAAGTGAAGGATTGCCGGTTACTGAGCAAACATTCATTTATACCACAGGGAAGCACAAGAGACAGTTGAAAAAAAGGCCAATTCAGGATCAAACCAAAAAGGAGGACTGAATCAAGACTCATCCTAATGAGGAAATAACTCAATAGGGAAACCCATCCCAATATATGTGTTGGGAGGAAACGGAAATAACCGTCATCCACGAGGATGTAACTCAGTGGGGAACTGCAGAAGGAATGACAGACACTTTCTGCTTAAGGGGCTGACTCTATAATGAGAGATTAGACACCCGACATCTGCTTGGGGAGATCTACTGGGGAGATCTATATCACCATTAGCAGGAGACAACAAACAAAAGATATATGGCAAAAAATGCAACATGAATATCTGAATGTTGAAAGTATGCATGAATATGCGTGATTTATGTTTGATGAATGCTGACAAAACAGACATAACTAACACCAACAGGTCCAGGAATCAAACGCCCGATACTACACCACGAGAGAGAAAGCCAGGATCACCGGAGAAAAACCAATTCTGACGGGATCAGGAAACAAGGATCATCTGCAAGGATGAATCATCAGTCTCAACTGGGAAAGAGGAGCTCACTGCACCGGCGAAAACTGCCATAAAAGCAACTCCAAACAACTCCACTGGGGAAAACCCACTAAGGGAGAAAAGATCACACAAATAGATTATGCCACACAAGCAACTCTACTGGGATCAGGGATATCAGGAAATCACCAAATCTCTGCAGGGGAGAAAGGCCTCAAGAGGTTTCCGGAGGGATCGTCAGTCACAACCGGAGAAAAGAGTTCAATGCATAGGCAGAAACGCCGCAACAACAACTCACACTAGGGAGCAGAGATACCAGGAAGCAACCAGATCTCTGATGGGGATAAATAGCATAGATGAAGTTCATCATACCAACAACTCCGTTGGGGATCTATCCGAGGAAATGACGAAGTACTGGGATGTCAACCCACCAAATACCGAATCTTAAAAAGAAAAGCGCCCATGCTGGGGAGAGAATAATGCTGGAGAGGCAAGTTGAAGTCTTCAACAAACACTCTGCTTGGGAACTGGCCCACAAAAATGTTCAAACGGCACTCTACTGGGGATGAAAACCATAATAGGGCTAGAACAGCACTACACTGGGGACAAAAACCACCATGGGGCTAGTAGAGGCTAGGAGGAAGAATGTTGTGCTGCCAGGGAAATGAAGCTGAACAACTTCAACCAACACTGCACTGAGCAACCTCGCTGAGGAGAAACCATAAAAGGTTCTACAGGAAAAAGATACAGTTATTCTGTAGATATGAACAAATGTCTTACCCTATGGAAATCATACCACCCTTGGGAGATCACTGAGAATCTCTTGAGTATCCTTCAATCATTGTGAATGTTCACTTTGTTTAAAAACAATTTGTGAAAGATTTGTTTATTTTGAAAACAATGATATTTTATCAATTAAAACATGCAAAACATTTGTTGAATTGAAACAAATAAGAATGCAAATAATTGGATAAAAGCTCAAATTGATTTGATGGAATGGTAGTCTGCAAATGACAGGACTCCATAGATCTGTACAAGTTTGAAATTGGTGATATATATTGGAAGAGGGCTACATTGAACATAATGACCATTTCTCTACCAATTTGAATCCGATGTATTTGAGGCTTCAGTTGATGATGATTGAGCGAGAATCTCTGACAAAAAGACAGTTGTAAAACAGAAAGTCTTATCAGGATGCAGTTACTTGCCAAATCCCTAATTTTTGCCTAGATTGCCCCAGGGTGAGGTACTCAATCTAGCGGGATGCAAATATACTTTTTTTTCATGTCTCTAACTTTTGCCTGGATCGCCCTTTCGGGTTATGCACCGAGACGCTCATTTTTTCCTAAGCCGCCCTTTCGGGTTTTCAACTTAGCGAGCTATTCTGTTTTTCTTTATTTAGGCGAAGTATTTCTTGACTGCATCTGAATTCACAGGACGAGTGAAATCCTCCCCATCCATAGGTGTAAGCATCAAAGCTCCGCCTGAAAAGGCTCTCTTGACAACATATGGACCTTCGTAGTTTGGAGTCCACTTGCCCCTGGAATCGGGCATGAAAGACAAGACTTTCTTGAGCACTAGGTCACCTTCTCGGAACACACGAGGCTTGACCTTCTTATCGAATGCTTTCTTCATTCTCTGCTGATATAACTGACCATGACACATGGCAGTTAATCGTTTCTCTTTGATCAAATTCAGTTGATCGTAACGATTCTGAATCCATTCAGCATCAGTCAACCTGGGGTTTGAGGGTATACTTTTTCTTTTATTTTTTTTATTTTGATTTTGATTTTGATTCTTTTATTTTTCACACCTTTTTTTTTATTTGATTACATTTGTAATGCCCCAGTTTTACTGGTTTTGCTCATTCTCAAGATGCAGCTGAATGATCTTCTTTTTATGCTCAAGAAGACGGGTAATCTCATCAGGAATCCCTTTAACATCATCTTCCTCTGCCTCAAATACAGGGAATTCAAGATTGGGAGATGGCGTTGGATCATTATGTTCAATGGGTTTAGAAATCCCTGCATAATGATTTTGATATGAAAAGCTTTAGAATTTAAACAAACAAATCATTATGCAGATGAAAAGTTTGATTTTATTCTTGTTTAGGGTTTTTTGTGATCATCGATTTCATGCAAAAAAGCAAAAAGCAAAAACAATTGGAAAAACAAATGTTTAACATGCATTTATTGAATGAAAACATCATTGTATTTATGATGCCAACAATGTCATCACTTCTCCTTTTGGCGTGGGAGAAGGGTTTTTAAACAAAGCAAACATATTACGTTGACTTATGAATGACCGTAGGAACATCCACAACGACCCAATTGTGGCAGATCCCGCCAGGGATAACAAAGTTGCCAGTATCCTCTGCATCTTCTTCTAGAATAGCAGCAGCTTCGTCAGCTTGATCGACGTGGATAAAACTTCCACTCTTGAACAACCCTTTATCGTTGAAAACCCCAGAAGAATAGCCAATGCCATCCCGGGACTTGTTATCTTCAAGCTCGATCATCTTTCCTAGACCAGCAACTGCACCACATTCAATGGCCAATTTCGCATCTTTAGGAAGCAAATGAAGGAGTTCTCTTCTCAACAGGCTCGGCTATAGATAAAGCTTGGAAAGGAGTTCCAACTTCATCCTTAGCATCTATATATGAGAAGGAAGATAAGTGGCTAACCAGGAATAAATCCATCAAAAGCACTTAGTCTGGCAACTTCCTCTTTGAGTTCACGGTTCTCTTGCTCTAGATGATCCATCGATCTGGAAGAGTTGGCTCTGGTGTAGTACCGGTGAGTCAGCTTGTCTTCAAAATAAATGAAGAGCACTGAGTCAGACCACAAGACCAGAGGCTGAGAACAACACCTGCTTATGCAAATGATGCATGTAATGCTTGTGCATATGATTTATTTTTATTTCAAAGGAACTCTAGGGTTTTATTTGCAAACTTGGAAATATTGATCATTTTATCGCAAAAGGGTTAAGGGAACACAACCACAAAATAGGAGTTGCTTTCTCAAGATCATAGAAATGATCCAAGGAAGTTTCTTTGGAATAAGGCAACACAAAGCAATAAGCAAGTAAAACATGTATCAGAGATGACCAACAAAAGGAAACTAGATGCCAATCAATGGGCTTATACCAGACTCACAAAACAAAGATGGATACCAGATGCCAATCTATGGACTTACACTAGTCTCACAAAAACAAAGATGGATACCAGATGCCAATCTATGTACTTACACTAGTCTCACAAAGCAAAGAAAACATGGATACCAGATGCAAATCTATGGACTTACACTAGTCTCACAAAGCAAAGAAAACAAATGCAATAAGCAATAGGAAACAAGTTGCCAATAAATGGTCTTACACTCGACTCCAAGGAAATGGAATGCCAATCAATGGTCTTTAATCCAACTCCTACCAGATCACAGGAAACAAATGCCAATCAATGGACTTACAATTGACTCCTCAATGGACAAAACAAAATGTCACAAAGTATGCACAATGATCATGAAATGATATACAATTAATGCTCAAAGATGAAAACAATGCACAAAGGGACATACAAACAATTATGCACAGATGAACAAACAAGCACACACTATACACAAATAAGGGGCTTCACACAAAGGGTGGGCTTTAGTCAAGGGGTCATATCAACCTTGACAAACAAGCCATTGTATCAGTGTAAATAGAGGCTCTTAACCACTAACATTGAGAGTTAGGGTGAGCAGATGAAATGGGAGATGAGGATTAGACCTCATAGCTCTTAACCCTGGCCTGGGTGAGCTTAAGACAATGAAAGTGTGGGAGTCCCAAATGGGGAACTCTATTCCACAATGACTGACACAACAAGATTTTGGGGTGTTTATTCAAAATGCATCAACACTTGGTGTGAGAATGATGAATGACTCAACTAAATAGCAGGGGATGGATTGCACATCCCTTTTATCTGCCAATGCCTCTTCACTTAGGAGGTCTTTGAAGTACAAGGCACAAATATAAACAAACAAGAACATGGTCTCTTAAGGAGGGCTTCAAACAGGTGCCTACCAAATGGTAGGTCTTCCAGACTACATGAAGTTAAGAAATTTTACCTAAGTGGTATGCCAACCACAAGCAAAGAAAAGCAACTTAAATAATGAGTTAAAGCTACTAAGGTACCTGTAAGAAAAGCTAAAACATCAGTAGGATATTCAGACAAACAACCAACAGTTAATAACAGTCAGATAATCCCAATATGTACAACATGTAAGCCATAAGAGGCAAACAAGCAAGTGATTCACTACCAAAGGTCCTACAAAATAACCAAGGGTTAGTAAACAATGCAAATAACCAAGCTCAAATGATAAGGCAACATCATCCATGTAGATGAATGCTGGATCCTGAAATTCAAAGCCCAAATTGTAAGAACAAACCACTAGGGCAAAGCCTAGGGTCAAAAGCATGGCAAAAAGTTAAAACAGCAATGGATATTCAACATGAAGCAACTTTAATCAAATGAGAACATGTCATAAAAAATGCCAAATCACAATCATTAATCAAGGGCATGTAATGAGCAAAGTATGGCCAAGACAATTTCAAAACATGCAAATGATCATCATGAATGAAAATTCCATATCAAAACAGAAATGATTCAAATATTTCTGGAAATTTTCATGAGCATACAACATGTCCAATACAATCATCATACCAAAAATTGTAAACATAAGAGATCAATTGGTCTAGAAATGAAAATGATCAAATAGGACATCCAATTGTGTGACATGCATTGTCATACCATGCAAACATGTACATAAAACAGGGATGGAACATGAGAAAAATATCAAACCAAGCCCAAAATGTCAATCAACATGTTAAGAGTCAACACACAAAATTTCATGGCCATTGGATTATTTTTGAGCATTTCATGATAGAAAGAATGAAGCATGGTCACAAAAGCACATATGATCAATCAAACAGTCACAATTCAAATTCCAGCCATGGTAAAATCATGAAATTCACACCAAAAAATAAAGGACAAACAGGTGAACAATTAGCAAAAAGAATGGAACTATTTGGATCAAATTTCTAATTGATATGCATTTCTGAAGTTGGCAAAATATTTGAAATGAAAATGGATCATGTACATGTAATTTTGGAGGGAAAGGCAAAATGAAAGAAATAATTTGAAAAAGTGGCGTAGGAAAGGATCGAAGTAGGTAACATTTTAAAATAAGGCGCAGAAGAAAATAATCCAAAAGTTGCTAGCGCCTGGAATCGAATTGAGGAAGGGTGAAACGCAGGCGTTCCACTAATGATATGGCGTGGCTTAGTCAGCGAAGCGAGGCAATGCGTGGCAAGTCAAAGGAACGGGGACCTATCATTGTGCTAGCATGGCGCACGCGTGGCACATGTAAAGCACAAACCCTAGCGCCAGCCAGGTCTGTACAGACGGCGGCGGCTGCGGAGGAAAACACCGTCTTCTTCGTGAAGACGGTGGTGAACAGTGAACTCAACATATTTTTTTTCCAGATTTTCGAAATGGATACATCATTGGAATGGTCATGGCATGAGGATTACAGATCAAGCATTAATTCAGTCCAAATCATCACCAATTATGCAAATCGAAGCAAAGTAAGTCATGCATTCAAAACTTCAATCAAACATATCTCTCTCAATAGTTCATCATTTTCAATTCTAAAAGCATCAGCAGAATCAGCATTACAAGATCTACACTAACATGTCAATGGATTAAAGGATTATGAGATTCGAAAAATTAACCTCTTGAAGAGCAGTTTCTATAAATGCACGATTCAAAGCTCCAAACGATTCAAATCAACTCCTGAGATGATAACTTGAAGCTTTGTGTAGTAATTGAGGCTTGGCAAATTCTAGATCCATCTCAAATCTGAACTTCCATACTTGTGTTCTTGAGCTTGCACCACACGAATCTGGTCCAATTTTGATGATCCAATGCTTGATCTACACCAAATCCACACCAGAGAACAAGAATATGCAAGAAAATAACGAGGTTATATGGAAGAAATTTGAATTTCAATGGAGAGAAAATTTTGGAGTGTGATGAAAACTAGATCTAGAAATGGTGAATCCTCTACAATTCTGTTAGGTTTTGGTTTATATACTCTGTCCTAATCATGCTGAAAAAATTAATTAAGCTTGGTTAATTGTGATTAGTGAAAATGGGGTGTATGACCAAAATTTGAAAAATGGTGGTGCATGAAGCATTTGGACGTGAACAGTAGCATGTGCATGAGTAATTCCACTTAAAATTATTTTATCAACACAATGGCAATGGAAATTAGTTCATGTAATGCATCAATTTTAAATTTAGCATTTTCCTTCCAAAATAAGCATGAAATAGAAAATTATCATGTGATATAATTTTAAGCAATGTGATGAATGATTTGGAATGTTCATGTCATGAGAAGAAAAATGCAAGAAGAGCCACTCAATTTGGAGTTATGAGTCAAAAGTTATGGCCTTTT
The DNA here is from genome assembly GCF_024323335.1 of Lathyrus oleraceus. Lineage (NCBI taxonomy): Eukaryota > Viridiplantae > Streptophyta > Magnoliopsida > Fabales > Fabaceae > Lathyrus > Lathyrus oleraceus. The sequence continues at coordinate 309,088,468 of NC_066580.1, forward strand.
GAAGTTCCATGTACACTTGGCAATGATTGGATCATATCTCCTTAACCATTCATCAGATGCTCATGATCTTGGACGTTTTTGGAAATGGGAGAGAGATATCTTCAACTTTCATGTTGGACAAAAATTCATTTGAAGCTTCTTGATGTTGGAAAGTTGAGTTGAAGTTGGTCCAAAAACTTTCCATTTTTGGAAACTTGAAACTATAGGTCACTTTCCATTTTGGGAAACTTTTGCACTGGCTTCAAATTCTTCAAGATAAATGTTTGTCATGATGAATAAACATTGTTTAAACATGAATGGGATGAAGAAAATCAATTTCCCAATTCAAAAACCCACAGTTGACTTTTTAGTTGAGTGGCATAGGCCTTTAGATGACCTGAAAATGTTCTGATGAACTTGGGCCTCAACCACTTGGGGAATTTGCTCCAAAATGAACCTCTAGCTCATATAAGCTCAAAATAATGATCACATGATTCATATCTCAATGGAAACCTCATCTCTTGCACAAAGGATTCACTTGAATGGCCTTGACCTGTTGACTGCTTAAGCTGCAAGACAAAGGTTAGATGACATATTTTTATACATTTTGTCAGTGATTAAAAGAAAAGCAATGATATACAAAATGCAAGCAATACTTGGTGATCAAGAACCACTCTCAAAAAGATCCCACCCACAGGGAAGGAAGCAAAGTGTCCAATGATCCTTGAGGCTATGCAATGATATGATATGAAGCCATGAGGGATCTTAGGGACAAAATTGGGGTCTTACAGCCTCTGGTGCCTATTTTAGGGGCTCGCTAGGCGAGCCATTCTGCTCGCCTAGCGAGCATGACAGCTCAGACCATAGTACTATAAGTAGCAAGGGCTACTTTTTGGACAACAACTTAGATTTTCCTAGATATTTTCCTGCATTGCTTTTTGGATCATTTTGTGACCTAGAAACCCATTTTATCATTTCTCTTCATCATTTAACAATCTTTCACAAAAAGAAGGTGGATTCCCATCCAATCTCGATTATTCGACTCGGATGTTGATCAACCTTCTTCCGAAACTTATTGACCAAGCTACCATGAAAATGAGTAGCTAAGTTCTTCATTTTGTCAAGGTTAGATGTAGATAATCATTAGCTTTGTATGTAAATGGGATGATCTTCATTTCTAAACTCTTTAATGATGAATATATGGTGAAAACTTTGTTTTATCGATAACTCTTTGTGTTGGTTTATGATCGAGAGATGTTTTCCAACTCTTTACCTAGGTTTTCATCCAATCTTGTTTGTTAGCTAGAGATAGTAATGAATGATTTTGTTCACCATAAAGTTGAACCAAAAAGTTGTCATTTTGATCGATTGTGTTAGAGATAAACAATGGATCAAAATGGGAAAACCCACAATGTGTGTTAGAGATAAATACATTGGGAGGACTTTGTGAAATAGTTTATCATCTAAAGGAGTTTATAAGTCTTGTTGATCGAACATCTGCATGCAAAGTGATTGTCGAACCCTAACTTTGGCAATATTTCTCAAATATTAAAACCAAATCTTTTACCGCATTTTCTTACACTTTTATGCAAGATACCGTGACTAAAACTAAAAACCATTGTTACCTTAAGCTAAAAATTAAAACAACTGTCGAAAGGCGGCGATATCTCACAATCCCTGTGGAGACGATAACAAAAACCCGACACTTAAAATTACAATCAACACCCTCACAAAACAAAACTCAACAAACAGGTTAGAGAAACAAGATAGGGTAGTCAAGAGTTGCCCCCAAATCAAAATGTAACCACATGAATCATGCCATTAAAATTCACAAAAAGCTCACAAAAAGCAACCAAGGGTAGGAGGCCTACACCTCTTGTCAAACACATGCATCAAAAGGGTGTCAAATTCACCCATAATACCTCATACATTCAGAGAATTCAAATTAAAAGCATAAAGTAATGGGAATAAGGCAAACCTGACTGGAGAGATCGAATGAAATTGAATTGCCTGATTGGGTTTGCAAAGCAATCTAAGGGTTTATATGAGGGGGAATTGGTTCTTCGCTGATGAGTTCCCTTCAGTCTTTGGAGGTTGCTCTGAACTCTGTTAGCTCTTCTCTCACTATCTTTTTCCCTGCCAGGGTAATAGGAATAGAATGAAATTTTGTTTCACTGAAACTTTGAATTTATAACCTGATTTTTGTGGACTTGTGGGCTCAAATGAGAGAGGCCCAAGTCCAAAATTTTATTTATTTATTTATTTAATTTTTTTTTCCGTTTTTCGTTTTTTTTTCTCGTTTTTCATTTTTTTTTCATGTTTTTTTTTCTAAACACGTGGGCTTCGCCTAGCGAGCATGACAGTCCAAGAAATTCCTCTGAGCATAGGTGATTCTGGTGGCTTTTCTTGGGACTCGCTAGGCGACCCATTCTGCTCGCCTAGCGAGCATGACAGCTCATGAACAAACTTTTGCTCCTTCAAGATTAACATTTTAACTGACGAATAGACCCCATTTGAACCTGTTGGAAGTATCTCATGCCATTCCCTTGTGTTGACTGATCATCTAAATAGAACTTACAAAGTGTCTTAGATGATACTCAAACTTCAAACAAAAGATGTTAGTGACACATTTTTGTGCTTTTGGTTAGTAAACAAAAGTAAGAGAAACAATGATGTATAATTCAAGCATGCTTGGTGATCTCAAACCAATCACAAGGAGTCCCACCTAAAGGCAAAGGGAACCAAGATGCTAAAGATCCTTGAGGCAATGCAAATGCAATGTTATGATGCCATGAGGGATCTTAGGGTCAAAATTGGGGTCTTACAGATGCCCATATTTAAAGTCATTCTACCCGGAGAAGTGAAGGTTTAAATCTTCGTCTCGACGGGGTAGAATGGGCTTGAATAATAACAAAGAGACGAATTTTGGTCCCTAAGAGAATTCATGATGCAAATGTAGGTATGAAAAATGGTAGCACTCTGTGGAGATATGTGTTCACAAAAGTAAAGAAATCAGAAGCCACTGATAATCCATATGGGCAATTCACTCCATGGGACCAAGACCCTGGGGACTCTCCTGGGGATAGAAAAGGGATAAAAATGCGCGAGCAGGTCACGACTCAAAGCGTGGGGAACAAAATTCCAAAGTGAAAAAATCCAATGGAAAGACTCAAGCTGACTCGAAGATGCATGTATTGCGGAATATGCCAATACAGCAAAAAACTATCCACAGCGGATACTTCGGATAAAATCCGGATGAAAACAATCCACTAAGGGACTTCGCTGGGGATGTCCACAAGGACACTCCTGGGGAAGCAGCGGGACGAGGTATTACCGGTTACTGGGTAATAAGCTCAAGGAGACATGTGATTTGAACGCCGGGTATGAGGGTGAGAGATACAACATGCTCAGGAAGAGATGAATATCCAAGACCGGTATAAGGGTGAGAGATATCAAAACTTCAAAACGTTTGAGGAAAACCTAAAAGGTATACTTCAACTCAGGGATTTTGACTCCACAGGGGACAAAAAGTCATAATAGGGAGCAGAGAGGAAGGAACACCAGGGATACCGGTTACTGGGCATATAATAGGTGACCAACCAAGGCGTGAATTGGGGAATATTCCCAAAACACTCATCATCCAAAAGAGGGCTAAAAGCAAACTCGATTACAGGATGGATATTCGACTCCACAAACGGGATACGAATCTTACTCAACTGGGGAAGAACAAAAGGCTTCAGACCCGAGAGTGCATGAGATATACTATCTATTACCGTCAGAACATAGATAATATACTCGCATGGACGATTATCCACAACTGGTTACTGGGTTAATAAAGGATAAATCGACCGAAAAGAAAAGGCATCGGGATACCGAGACTAGGTATATAATGATGACCAATTCAGGGGAGGAGTAATCGTTACCAACAACAACAAGGTAGGCGAGAGATGACCCGCTGGGGATAAATTGTGTAATCAGGGCAATTATCCAAGCAGATGAGGGGATATCATCACCGAATACTGGATGAAGATAACTGTCACCAATTAAAGATGAGCAAAAATAGTTACTCTGCAAAAAGGGAAGAAATAGGGTTTACAACTACCAGTATGAGGGTAGAGAACCACAGACTCCGTCGGGGATAATAATTACTAATTATTGAGCAATTATTCATTTACCACGGGGAAACAGGAAAAGAGTCTCAAGAGACGATCTAGGATCAAACTAGATAGGCACACCAAATCAAGACTTGTCCCGGTGAGGATATAACTCAATGGGGAAAACCATCCCAGTATATGTGTTGGGAAGGAACAAAAACAATCATCATCCACGAGGATATAACTCGGTGGGGAATATGGAAGAAAGGATAGACGCTTTCTGCTTATGGAGCTGACTCTATATGGAAAGATCAGACACATACATCTGCTTGGGGAAGTATATCACCAAATAGCAGGTGACAACAAACAACGATATATGGCAAAGAATGCAACATGAATATCTGAATGTTATAATTATGCATGTATATGCGTGGTTTATGTATGATGTATGCTGACAGACAGACATATCTAACACAACCAGGTCCAGGAATCAACCACTCGGTACTACATCTCAAGAGAGAAAGCCAAGTTCACCGGAGAGTATCCAATCTGCTGTGGATCAGAGATACCAGGAAGCAAAGAACTCTGTAGGGGATGAATCATCAATCATTCCAGTTGGGGACGAGAGTTATCACAGACAAGGTCCACCATACCAAAAACTCTATTGGGGAATCTATCCGAGGAGATAAAGGATTTATCGGGATCAACCACCAAATACCGCTCTTTCCCAAAGAGATCCAAGCTGCTGAGGAAGAAAGATTGCTACTCTGCTGAAGGGAAGAGAGGTGACTCTTAACAAGCCGTCCACTTGGTAGGATAAACCACAAGGGGTTCCGGAGGGAGGAGATACAGTCATGCCAGGAATATGGACAAAAATCTTACCCTGTTGGGGATCGTACCACCCTTGGGAGAGCACTGAGGATCTCCTAAGTATCCTTTCGTCATTGTGAATGTTCACTTTGTTTAAAAACAAATTATAAAAAATTTGATCGTTTAAAATAATGATATTTTCTTAATCAAAACATGCAAAACATTTGTTGAATAGAAACAGATAAGAGTGCCAATAATTGGATAAAAGGCTCAAATTTATTTGATAGAATGGTAGTCTGCGAATGGCAAGACTCCATAGATCTTTACAAATTTGAAATTGGTGATATATATTGGAAAAGGGCTACATTGAACATAATGACCATTTCTCCACCAATTCTGAATCCGATGTATTTGAAGCTTTGGTTGATAATGAGTGAGGATCTCTGACGGCCGACAGTTGTAGAACAAAGTCTTTCCAGGATGCAGTTACTTGCCAAATCCCTAATTTTGCCTAGATTGCCCCCAGGATGAGGTACTCAATCTAGCGGGATACATATATCATTATTATATATTTTTTGTGTGTCTAACTTTTGCATGGATCGCCCTTTCGGGTTTTCAATCCACCGAGACGCTCATTTTTGCCTAAGCCTCCCTTTTGGGTTTTCAACTTAGCGAGCTATTCAGTTTTTATTATTTTTTTAGGCGAAGTATTTCTTGACTGCATCTGAATTCACAGGACGAGTGAAATCCTCCCCATCCATAGTTGTAAGTATCAAAGCACCTCCTGAAAAGGCTCTCTTAACAACATACGGACCCTCATAGTTCGGAGTCCACTTGCCCCTGGAATCGGGCACGAAAGACAAGACTTTCTTGAGCACAAGGTCACCTTCTCGGAACACACGAGGCTTGACCTTCTTATCAAAAGCTTTCTTCATCCTTTGCTGATATAACTGACCGTGGCACATGGCGGTCAATCTCTTCTCTTCAATCAAATTCAGCTGGTCATAACGACTCTGAACCCATTCAGCATCAGTCAACTTGGCTTCCATCAAAACTCTCATTGATGGGATCTCCACCTCTACAGGGAGTACAACCTCCGATCTTGATTTAGCGATCATATCATCAACGTACACCTCAATATCCCTGTGCATCATATCATGAAACAAGGTGGTCATAGCTCGTTGATACGTGGCTCCGACGTTCTTCAAACCGAAGGGCATCACTCGATAACAGAATGTTCCCCAAGGTGTGATGAATGTTGTCTTCTCCATATCCTCGGGTGCCATTTTATTCTGATTATATCCGGAAAATCCATCCATAAACGAGAAGACTTTGAATTTAGTTGTATTATCTACCAACATATCAACATGTGGTAGAGGGAAATCATCTTTCGGACTAGCTTTATTCAAGTCTCTATAGTCCACACACATCCGGACTTTTCCATCTTTCTTAGGCACGGGCACAATATTGGCCACCCATTGAGGATATATAGAAGTCACCAGGAACCCCGCATCAATTTGCTTCTGAACTTCCTCTTTGATCTTCACTGCCATATCAGGATGAGATCTTCTGAGCTTCTGCTTTACAGGCATACACTCAGGCTTTAGAGGTAGGAAATGTTGCACAATATTAGTATCTAGACCAGACATGTCTTCATATGACCAGGCAAAGACGTCAACATATTCTCGTAGCAACTTAATCAACCCCTTCTTAACAGATTCTTCCAGAAGTGCCCCAATCTTTACCTCTCGCACACAATATTCAGACCCCAAGTTGACTGTTTCCAGATTCTCAAGATGCGGCTGAATGATCTTCTCTTCATGCTCAAGTAACCGGGTGATCTCATCAGGAATCTCTTTAACATCATCTTCCTCTGCCTCAAATACAGGGAATTCAAAATTAGGAGATGGTGTTGGGTCATTATGTTCAATGGGTTTAGAAATCAACCTGCATAATGATTTTGGATATGAAAAGATTTAGAATTCAAACAAGGCAAATCATTATGCAGATGAAAAGATTGATTTTATTCCATTTTGAGGTTTTATGTGATCACCAATTTCATGCAAAAGCGAAAAGGGAAAATAAATGGAAAAACAAACATTTAACATGAACTTATTGAATGAAAATATCATTGTATTTATGCGCCATCAATGTCATCACTCCTCCTTTTGGCATGGGAGAAGGGTTTTTAAACAAAGTGATCATTACGTTGACTTATGGACAACTGTTGGAATATCCACAGCGACCCAATTATTGCAGACCCCTCCAGGGATGATGAAATTGCCAGAATCCTCTGTATCTTCTTCTAAAACGGCAGCAGCCTCCTCATCTAGACCAGTGTGGATGAAACCTCCACTCTTGAATAACCCTTGCTTGTTGAAGGTACCAGAAGAAAAACCTATGCCAGCCCGGGACTCGTTGTCTTCTAACTCAATCATTTTTCCTAAACCAGCAGTTGCACCACGCTCAATGGCCAACTTTGCACCTTTGTAGGAAGCAAATGAAGGAGCTCTTTTCTCAATAGGCTCAGCAATAGATAAAGCTTGGAAAGGAGTTCCAACTTCATCCTCAGCATTTATATAAGAGAAGGAACACAAATGTTGGCTCTAGTGTAGTACCGGTGAGTCAGCTTATCTTCAAAATAAATGAAGGACACAGAGTTAGACCACAGGGCAAGGGACCGGAAACAAAACCTGCTTATGCATATGATGCATGCAATGCTTGTGCATATGATTTGTTTTTTTTTATTTCAAAGGAACTTTAGAGTTTTATTTGCAAATTCTGGAAATATTAAGCATTTTATCACATATGGAAATATCTCATCAAATAATATCAGGGAAAAGAAGTGCAGCATCGTCGATCATATACAAGAGAAAAGGAAAATAATCGTCTTATGGATCCCTAGAAACAATCATCTAAAGCTCGGGACACAGGAAGATAAGATGCGCGAAGCCTCTTCACCTCCCTCTCGTAGGCTGCCTCCATATCGGCCTTCTCTTTGGCGAGTCGATCATACTTCCTCTTCCAGAACTTAGAAGACTGAGGAAGTAGAGAAGTCCATATATCATCAGGGTCATCAATAACCTGATGCTCAAGAAACTCAATCAACGCATCTTTCTCCTTAATCTGCTGAAGCAACTCCTCATGTTCACGGATCCAGGCACGTGAACGGTCTTCGTCTCTCAACTCCTCTATTCCTTGATTAGGGAGGGTTGAAGACCCAGCCATAATCATAGGTGTAGGTCTTGGATACTCGTAAGGCATGAGATACTCGGACGCTCTCTTCCTAACCCAGCAGTGTAAGGCTCCAAAGCGATGCAATTCTTAGGACCCAACTCTTTCCTTCCTTTCCTATGAACTTGCGCCAAGTGCGGACCATCCTAGCTTTCAAGCCTTGGGGATCTTTACCATCCTGAAAGAATACACCCTCTAACAGAATGTTATTGGGTTTATCCTTTAGGGGGAACCCAAGCTGCCGACGTGCCAAAACAGGATTGTAGTTAATCCCACCACATGTACCAAGAAGAGGTACATTGGAGAATTCGCCACAAGAGTCAATAATCTGCACACCATCATACACACGGTTATACCGAGAGATATCATCATTAGTGAGAGACATAAGTCTCGTGGACCACCGTAGACATCCCTTGTTCTCCTTGAAAGCGATCGTCTGCGGTAAGTGAGAAATAAACCACTTATACAACAGAGGCAAACAGCACACAATGGCACCATCACCTTTTGCATTCCTCACATGCAAAGAAAAATAGGTATCGCCCAACAGAGTCGGAACGGGATTAAGAGTAGAGAAGATCCTAATAGCGTTCACATCCATAAACTTGTCGATGTTGGGGAATAACACTAAACCATAGATGAGAAGTACAAATATGGCCTCAAAGGCGTCCTCACTCATGGCCTTCCCATATATAGTAGCTTGAGCAATGAGGAACTCAGAAGGGAGACCTTGAATTCCACCTTTGGTAGTCATATGAGCACCAACCAGAGATTCATCTATGTGTAACATGTCAGCTATCTCTTGAGAAGTAGGAATACTCTCCAAGCCACTGAACGGAAACTGGTCTAGAATAGGTATACCCACAAGGTAAGCATACTTCTCAAGGGCAGGCAAAAGCTGGAAATCCGGAAATGTGAAGCAACGATACAAAGGATCATAAAACTGCACCAATACACTCATCAATCCTTCATCCACCTAAGTGGTCAAAAGAGGGAGAAGCTTCCCAAAACGAGCCTTGAAACCCAAGGGATCTAATACATAAGATGTCAAATTCCTTAACTTTTTCAAGTCTGGTTGCCTGAAACTGTACTTCTTTGTATTCCTTCTTTGTCTTTCCATGTCTGAAAATTTTGCAAATAGACCTCTTAAGTTCCTTTAAAATTTTCTTATTATTTTGATGATATGAATGCAAATGGGTGCATGAATGCATGAATGCAACAATCACACTCAAGGATCTAGCAAAGCACACCAGACACAGGTCATGGGATGGATCATGTTATCCTTAATATCAACCACCCATTTTGGTGGGTTGTGGTTTACACCTTATCAACACCCAAGTTCCATTGATATTAAGGATACCTGAACGGATCAACCATGAATCAAGGGTTTGTTGCAGGTCACGAGCATGGAGTTTAGGTTAAGAACCACCCAAAGGGAGTGTACTAAGGTTTAAACCTGCCAAACATGTTCTACCAAAGGTTCCCATAGTCATCATCCCATCTTTTGGATATTATCAGAGAAACGACTACTCGTATTCCAAAAATATTCTCAAGAGAGACTCTTATGGGTGTAGTATCACGTAACAATCGTATCAAATCTTACACTTGAAGGACTTTCGCACTACATCCTACGAATAGGCCAAGACGGGTTTGGTAAACTAAGTTCCTTGGCTTCTAAGGTCTATATTGGAAAAAGTAATGTCTAACCACAACTTACTTGTGTGACATTATTGATCCCAACATGACCTCCACCAAGTGAATGGACTTGCAAGTCAACTTGCTAAGGAATAACTCCACACAAGTCAACAAGACTATGCCATTCTCCTATCCTAAGTGCACTCGAGTTCGGGTATAGAACTCATCTCACAAAGATCACCAAGCACACAAGGAAATATTCAAGCAATTCAATCATTACATACAATACAGTAATCCCAAATTGCACAAAAATATGTCACAAAAAAAAATATACAATACAAAACAACACAATATGAAAAGTAGGCAAAACCCACTAGGCATCTCTTCCCCAGCAGAGTCGCCAGTTTTCTGTAGCGGGGTATTCGTTACCATTAGAGATATTGACAAAATCCAAGGTAAATCATACAAGTCGAGTCGCCACCACACTTCTATTTATCCAAAGGAATGGTTAGAAAGCGAACAAAAAACTAAAAGTTCTATCGAATCAAAAACTAGTAAAAATGTCAAAGATCTGGGTAAGGGGGTTGGTTATGAATTGGGAAGGTGTTAGGCACCCAAAGCATCCTAGGTACTCCTAGGAAGCCCTTTTCACATTTGTTGCAAAGGTTGTTGTTTTTTTTGAAAATTTATTTGTGCAAACATGATTGAAGGGATGAGAAAAGCATGTATGTTTATCTAATGTACTACTTAATAAAAGAAGGGTCAAAAGAAAATGACTCGCACGGATGTCGCATCCACTGCATACGTATCTCATCTGAATCTGAGAATCAGAGTCTTCGTAGCTCGACTACCTATGGGTTAAAGAGGAGTGTGCTCAGTAAGACATCGCATCTTATGCCTACGTATCTCATCTGGAATGAGAATCAGAGCAAAACGTAGTTCGACCACCTATGGGGTAAGGGTTGTGTTTTGGGGTGAACGACGTCACTAAGCAATCTGCCGGATGCTCGACCTTTGGAGACTTACTCGCCTGTAGTAGAAGGAGATAATGTGTTCTTAGGAGAAGAAAAATCAATGAGTTTGGGGTGTTTAGGGATGCTCATGCAAAAAGGCAGTCCTAGATGAAGGAACCGCGCTACCTTAAATGACATGCCACGAGAGGCTATACGAAACCTAAGAAATCGGTAACATGCGGGAAAAGTAAAGGGATCGAGAGATCTACCTTACGGATAAAGATCCAAAGTAACAGCAATTAGATAAATAAGAAACCCAAAGACTCTTCCAAACTAAACACCATCAAAGAAAGTGAGTCAGTACAGGTAATCGGAATAAACCTCCAGGTAGTATCCCACAAATAAAGTGGAACACCAGGCAAGTCATCTCTGCAAGAGTCATATAAGCCCTCACAAAACAAAACTCAACAAACAGGTTAGAGAAACAAGATAGGGTAATCAAGAGTTGCCCCCAAATCAAAATATAACCACATGAATCATGCCATTAAAATTCACAAAAAGCTCACAAAAAGCAACCAAGGGTAGGAGGCCTAAACCTCTTGTCAAACACATGCATCAAAAGGGTATCAAATTCACCCATAATACCTCATACATTCAGAGCATTCAAATTAAAAGCATAAAGTAATGGGAATAAGGCAAACCTTACTGGAAGGATCGAATGAAATTGAATTGCCCGGTTGGGTTTGCAAAGCAATCTGAGGGTTTATATGAGGAGGAATTGGTTCTTTGCCGATGAGTTCCCTTCAGTCTCTGGAGGTTGCTCTGAACTCTGTTAGCTCTTCTCTCACTATCTTTTTCCCTGCCAGGGTAATAGGAATAGAATGAAATTTTATTTCACTGAAACTCTGAATTTATAACCTGATTTTTGTGGACTTGTGGGCTCAAATGAGAGAGGCCCAAGTCCAAAATTTTATTTATTTATTTATTTATTTACTTATTTATTTATTTTTTTCGTTTTTTTTTTCGTTTTCCTTTTTTTTTTTCTCTTTTTTTTCATTTTTTTGTCGTTTTTCTTTTTTTCTTTTTTTTTCTAAACACGTGGGCTTCGCCTAGCGAGCATGACAGTTCAAGAAATTCCTCTAAGCATAGGTGATTTTGGTGGCTTTTCTTGGGACTCACTAGGCGACCCATTCTGCTCGCCTAACGAGCATGACAGCTCATTAACAAACTTTTGCTCCTTCTAGATTAACATTTTGACTGACGAATATACCCCATTTGAACCTGTTGGAAGTATCTCAAGCCATTCCCTTGTGTTGACTGATCATCTAAATAGAACCCACAAAGTGTCTTGGATGATACTCAAACTTCAAAGAAAAGATGTTAGTGACACATTTTTGTGCTTTTGGTTAGTAAACAAAAGTAAGAGAAATAATGATGTATAATTCAAGCATGCTTGGTGATCTCAAACCAATCACAAGGAGTCCCACCCAAAGGCAAAGGGAACCAAGATGCTAAAGATCCTTGAGGCAATGCAAATGCAATGTTATGATGCCATGAGGGATCTTAGGGTCAAAATTGGGGTCTTACACAATCCCCTAAATCCAATGCACTCAAGACCTAAAAGTCAAATCAACCATGACCAAGGCCCAAACAGAAAGTCAAACATCACAAGACCATAAAAATGACTCAACATAATTTTTAAACTTTTAATCAATTATAAATGAATTAAAATGCATTTTAATTTGGACAAAACCTCAAATACCTTCAAAACACCAAATAAATGGCCAAGGGATTTATCCTAGGCCAAACAAGGTCAAAGGACCTTAGACAAAAAATTTCAAAATTTTTAGAAAGTCAGAAGTATTTTTAAATAATTAAAAATATGCAGAAAAACATTTAATTCATGAAAAATACCTAAATCAATCTAAAAAATAATTTTAATTCGGAATATGAAAGATAAAAATATTTAATTATTTTTTAGGTGAAAGTCCTGTATTTTTTGGATTAAAAATGAATTTATTATGAATTAAACAAAATAAAGCAATTAAATGAAAAATCAGATGCCCAGGCACATGGGGAACACAATGCACTTGAGTCAATGTGCTGCAAACAGAGTCGAATAAATCAAAGGTCCAGATTATAACATTTAAACATGATCAAATGGTTGGGAAGGCGCCAACGCACCACCGGAGCCCTAACTCTGGTCTTCTTCTCCGGTGGACCTCACCGGACTGGTCCACCATCAACCTTCAACAAAATAAAAGGTGTGGACATGGTTTTAAAGGAAAATGCTCAGGAGCTCGAATCTGGCCTCCATTTTATCCAATTCCAAGTATATTGAAATATACGTGGATTTGAAAATTGAGGTTCATGATCTGAGTTGCTTCGATTTGATCTCAAAGAAACTCAATCTTGTTGCCTACATTTGTAGGACTTTAGCAAACCAAAAATCAATTAAAATAGTTGAGAAATGGGGGAGAATCAAAGAAGACAAGTTTCTGAAATTTCACCTTTGGGTGGCTTCAATTCAGCTTGATTTTAATCTGAATTTGCTCGGTTCTTCCTCCTCTTGCTTATAGTGACCAATTGAGATGGAAAAGGCAATGAATCCTTGGAGTCTGAACTTCAAAATAGAAGGTGAAATTCAAACTCGATTTCTAAGAAATCCTCAAGGTATTATATGGTGTGAGGTTTTGAGATCTCTTGGCAAAGCTTGGGCAAGGTGTGTGCGTTGATCTTGAGGAAATGCACTTGTTTATATAGCCAATGAAATTCAGTTTTGCACCCTTTGAAATTTTTGACAAAATTAGAAACCCTGGTGCATCGATGCATGGGAAATGCATTAGGCCCAATCAATGATGCAATCCAACTTCAATTCGTGCATAATGAATATTGAGGTCATCACATGGAAACATGGAAAGAGAAATGATCATTTGAGTCAAAAACTTGCCAAAACAAACCCAACAAAGGAACCATGCGCAAGTCCCTCAAATCTTGTCCAAATGAAGTGATCTTGGAATTTCTGGAAAGGTGACCACTTTTCCATTTGAAGCTTGGATAATGATGAATTTTGAGGTGGAAGTTTGGGAAATCAAACATAATTGAAATTATTCTAAGTACCAAGTCAAATGACCACTTTTTCCACCTTGAATAACTTTTGCCATGAGCTTCAAATGGAAATGGTTCCTTCATCAAAGTTGTATCTCTTTCATACCTCATTAATTAGGTAACAAATTGGACCGCATTTGGATTTGGCATGAGGGATTTATGCATTTTAGAAGTTGAGGAAAATTGCTTGTTGAATGGTAATGGCCCAAAATGACCTATAATGTTTCCTCTTGGCACATGCCCTTGCAATTTGAATTTGACATTTCTAAAAGAATAAAAGTTGGAGAGGACATATTGAAATTGATCATTAAACTTGGATGGCCTTCATCTAATAAAAATTGAGCAAGTTATGGTCCTTGGAAATTTACCTCCTAACTAGGGCACAAACAAAATGACCTATAATCTTTCACCATAAAAAATGACTTTATAAGCAAACCTAGCTCTTGGTGTCAACATGAAAGTTTATTGGAATATCATAAAGAGTAACATTTCTCTTAGAATCATTTTCATATGACAAAAATTATAGGAGATAGGGTCTGGAGAACCCTAGTTTTGACTAGTTGACTTTATCTGGTCAACCTCTTTGAACCAACTTGCAAACTTGAAGTTCTATTGATATTTAGAGGTAATGGAGGATCATATATTCATAATATGATATATGCAGAAGTATCCCTTGATATATTGGACCAAATTTTGAAGAAACTTGCTGAGAAAGTCACACAAGATACCTAGATGAATTAGGGCTTCCAAGGCAAACAAGCTTCAAACTCTTGATGAATTCTTAGTACAAATGATAAATTAAGAACATCGGGAGCCATATATGATGTCTAGAACCATAGTAAACCATCTCTTGATTGATTTCCTTGCACTTAGGGTCTCAAACCCTAGTTGTGAGCTTGATGTAGCATTAGGGGATACACACACTACCTACAAAAGAAACAAAGCTATACATAGACATATTTTTGATTTTTTTGTTAGTAGACAAAGAAAAACAAAAGTATGATACAATCAAATGTACTTGGTGATCTCACCCTATGCAAACCCAATGAATGAGGGGTAAGGAGGATACCAAGGAGTAATCCCAAAGTCAATGCAAATGATGAGATATCATGAGGGATCTTAGGGTCAAAATTAGGGTCTTACACATATATGAAGTTTGAGACATCCAAGCGTTCAAAGAAAGAACAACCTGTCCTTAGGAATATCTAGAACTAATAGTTTCAGATGACAAGGGAGAGGACATCTAAGCGATAAATTCTTAATTTGTGTTATACCTTGCAGGCATGTTTACAAATGTATCTTGGGACGACCCTTTTTAGCCATGGTAGACGTTAAGCCCGACCCACAAATAATAAGTCAGGAGGGGTGGGAATATTTGAAAGTGCGAGCCTAAAACGTTTCCTTGTCCTGCATAAAAGTGAGGATGGGGCAGGGTGGTGTCATGGGTATTGAACCTGTTAGGCATAGAAATTACAAAATTATATGTTAAAGGTTGTGCCCACAAGATCACGCAAATAAAATGGGGTGGTCATATTAAAGGGTGCAAACTAAAACCTTGACCCTCCCTATAACAACCTATTTCCCGGGGTCGATATTTAATAAAATAATTCAATATAACTAAACAAATAGAGTGTCACACATGCTACACCATAGCATTAATAAACCACAATTAGATTTTTTAGAAATAAACAGCGGAAAAACCAATAAGTTTTACATATAAATTTCAATAATAATAAATGAGAAAGCGGTTCAAAAACCCTCAAAAGAAATAAGACATGCAACAAAAGAAAACATAGAATAACTTGTTCCCAAGGGTTACATATCAGAGAAACTCCACTAAGACCCGAACGATAAATAACTAAAGAGGCACATCGCCATCCTCTAGCGCCAAGCATCTACTCTTGTACCTCATCGTCTGTACACCAAAGGGGTATAGACGCAACAACAAACAGAGAGGGGTGAGAATACACTTAAATAATTAAGAGTTCAAACTAACATGGGTAGAAATCACACATCATAATCATTGATATAATACATTCACAACAACACCATGTATCCATTAATCACTGACACATCATCAACAATTATAATCCAAAGATATCATTTACCATAACAATAATATCAACTCAATCACAATACATGTATATATGCAATGCTATGACACCTCAACTCTATAAGCAATACGTTGCCGACTCATTTCAACATCATAAGTTTGTTACTGATTTTGCCCAACTTGCTCTCGATCACACCACTAAACCATAGGACACCAAAATCGTTACTCATCATCACCATAAAAACAATAAGGCTGCACCAAATCCTTATTTACATATTTCATCTACTCGCCCCTGATACCCTCATTGAACTAGAGCATAACAACTTTTTTACTGATTGCTTACCATTGAATCAACAATGCTTCATGATTCCCATCATACGAGAATCAACTACTCGCTCCTGATTCCACCACTGAACCAGAGCACACCACCAAACTGAAGTTCACATACAAATTACGCATGACGAATGCACAATTACGCCAAATAAGGCCACCAACACGAAACACATCTTCATGCTTACATTATGACTAACCATTGCAAAACCTACACAAGTATGACAATAACATACATATTCTAATAACATGGTAATGTCTATGCCCAACAATAATTCACCAATCATAATTATTCAATTTGTTATAACACTTCAAATGATAATACATGCCATTCTCAACAATCATTCATGCACCGATATTAACATCAACATTAACATCAACATCACTCCTCATTTGGTATTCTTCAATTTAATCGATCACAACAATTAAAAGTTATGTCATCCTCATTAATAGTCACATAATATAACAACTTACAGAAAATAATTGATTCGTGACTTTAAATACACATTTAGTCTCTTAGGGCATCACCATGAGATAGTACTACACATTAGCATTCCAACGCTTCAAATCGCGCCTCAAACGGAGTCATGAAACTCAAGTTAAGGTTAAAAGAACAAGTGAACCAATCGATTGTTGTTGGCGGACCAATAAACTGGTTTTAGGGAAACCAATAGATTGATGTGGGTGGACTAATAGATTGGTCTGAGCTTGTTGTCCAATATTTTTTCGCTCAGTTTGGTGAACCAATAGATTGTTCCATGGGAACTAATCGATTGGTTCCTGGAAGTTTTCCAAAAATCCTACTTTTAACTCATCTTCTTCATCCTATATCCATCCTAAACCCATCCCAATCATGTTCCAACATGGATAAACATTTTACATGATTAATTTATCATCAAAACAAAATTGCATGGCAGAACTTACACATAACCATTTTTCTCATCAAAAAAATTCATTCACAAATTCAACAACACATTCATCATATTAACTCATATTGATATAAACACCAACAATTCAAATTTGACATACAATGGTTCACGAATTTCGATAGTAAGAATCAAACACTAATTCATGTTTATCACAACAATTTGAAATAAGTTTTATACAAACCTTCTTCAAAACAAACAAACTCAACAATGGAGAAAAAGAGAAAAACCCTAGAGGAGGGCAAGGATCCCTCACTATCCTTCGTGCAGTTGACACCCATTATTAGATTAGTTCTCCCTATCGCAACACGAAAAACAACCGGTGGGAAAAATACAGAGCCGCCACCGATGCTATTCATCCTATGACGGAAAGGGAGCGCAGGACTAACCTAAGAAAAGGAAATGAACGATCTTACGACCAGAGATTGCAAGGTACGGGAGTCGGTTACGCAAGGGGAAGGTATTAGCACCCCTCACGTCCGCCGTACTCGACGGGATCCAAGCTCAAAAGAATAGGAAAAGGTTGCTAATAGACTGCTCAAAGAAAATGCATAAACTGGAATGATAAACAGGTGAAAGAAGACGGAGGAAGTGGACTCGGCAGGATGTCGCATCCTGGGCCTACGTAGTTTGTCTGAAACAAACATCAGAGTCAACGTAGTTCGAGGAAAGGAGGCATGCTCGCTAAGACATCGCGTCTTATGCCTACGTATCTCATCTGGAATGAGAATCAGAGCTGTCGTAGTTCGGCTAACGCACGCCGAAACAAGACACCAAAAAGAGACGCTGAGACATCAAAAGAAACACTCAAAGGAAACAGAATGCCAATACATGGACTTACATCCGACTCCAAACAACAAAACAAACAAGGAAACAGAATGCCAATACATGCACTTACATCCGACTCCAAACAGACAACACAAACAAGGAAACAGAATGCCAATATATGGACTTACATCCGACTCCAAACAATAGCACACGCTAACCAGCGAATACCAAAGAAAAAGGTTATCACATTGACAAACTAATAGGGAGTCTGGGACTCGAGCCTAATAGTTGTTACCCAAACACAAAGAGACGTTGAGACGTCAAAAGAAACAAAAAGGTTGAACACACTCAAAAAAACAAAAGGGTGCCCGGAGAGATCTCGCTCGATCTCCTGCCTACGTATCTCATCTGGTATGAGAATCAGGGCGACGTAGTTCCCCTGAACAGGGGTACAACTCTCTCCTAACCAGAGACCAGGGAAACAACAAACTAATAGGGAGACTGACTCGAGCCTAATAGTTGTCATGCAATCCATGATCCCTAAGTTGAGGTCTCTAACAAGAGTTTGACTCACACAGGAAGCGAGTCAACTCATGTCTAAACTCTACATATGTTCAACATCCTCAGAAGTTAATCGTACGACTCCTACAGAAAAGGAGATGAGAAGTGGAATGCAAATAAACATCAACACAAATAAACAAGCATCACACGCTATATACAAACAAGAGGCTCAGACAAATGGTTGGGCTTTAGTCAAGAGGGGTCATATCAACCTCGACAAACAAGCCAAAACTGTAGGGGTGTTCTAAAGCTCTTAACCACTAACATTGAGAGTTAGGGTGAAGCTGATCAAATATGGTGAATGAGGATGAGACCTCATGCTTTTAACCCTGGCCTGGGTGAGCTCAAAGACAATGAATGCGTGGGGATCTAGAAAGAGGGACCCTATTCCACTTGACTGACTTTATACAAAGATCTTGGGTACATTGTTCAAGAGCATTAGCACGTAGTGTGAGCATAATGAACGACTCACCGAATAACAGAGGATTGGCTACTAATCCCTTCTATCTGTCAATTGCCTCTCTTGGAGGTCTTATCAAGTAGCACATGCCTCACTTGGAGGTCTTTGGCACAAATGTAAACAAACACAATCAGAGCCTCTTAAGGAGGACTTCAGCCAAATGCCTGCCAAAAAGGTGGCAGGACTTCCAGACTACATGGAGAAAGAAAGTAGCTACCTAAGTGGTGTATCAACCACACTCCAAAGCAAAGCTCAAGCAAGAGCTAGCAACTAATGTACCTGTACAAAAGCTAACCAGTTAGTATCTCAGACAACCAATCAGAAAACAGACAAAGAAACCATTCAACTGTACATAATTCAATGAGCAATGTTCAAGCTATCAAATGAAGCAATGAGCTCAACTCATCAACTTAGAATCCTACAAAACACAAAAAAGTTAGAACACAATCCAACTTTAATCTCAAAAGGTGAGCAACTCAACCATTAATTGCTAAGTGTCCAAACCTGAAACACAAATCAATGTTAGTTCATGTATACAAATCACTAGTACAAACACTAGGTTCAAAAGCAAATCAAATGATCAAAACAGAACTCAATATTTTGCATAATGCACATTCAATCAATCAAGAAAAGGTCCTCAAAAAGACCAATACCAATTCATAAGGCAAATGCTTCAAATGATCAATGTAAAGCAAAGGCAAACAAGTGTACACAAAATGGACAATCAAATTAGAAAATCCAAATCAAAACAGAAACACATCCAATGGCATTGAAATTTTTTATGCAATTTACTCATGTTATGAATAAACATCATGCAAAAAATTAATTCCAGAAGAGCTTAAATGATAGGTCAATGAAAATGCACAAATGCAAGGCAAAGAATGTGACACAAATTGTCACACTACATGTTCATGTGTCCAAAACAGTGATGGCATGTGATAAAAATTCCCAATCAAAGCTCAAAAATCAAATCACATGTGAGGATCAAGCATGCCAAATTTCAGATCAATTGGATTAACCATGAGCATTTCACAAAGCATTTAATGTAACATATCAATTTGGCATAAGGTTCAAACAAAAATTCCAAATTAAAACCCCAGAAACAAACAAATCATGAAATTAGTTCTACAAGAAACTAGAAATCAAAACAAGAATGTGAAAAAAAAATTGGATCAAATTGGACATTTCTACTATTTTTAATGATTTTTCAAAGTTGAATGAAAATAATGAAATAAAATGGCAATTAATATTGAAAATGAAATTTGAATAAAATCAACACATGCATAAAGCCAGATTCGAACCCACGCATGCACAGTCAATGAGAATGCAACAATTAAATTCAGAAACAATGCACATGCCAGGATCGAACTCACGCGTAAAGGATCAAAGCGAATATTCAATTGGAATTTCAGAAAATGCATGGCGAAGGAATCGAACCCACGCACGCATGGACAATGAAAATATCAAAAATTAAATTCCAGAAACACACAAGCGGGGAATCGAACCCATGCATCTAGGCTCAAAAGCGAAATGAAACGCAGTGTTTCATTTATGCGTTGGCAAGCCACGCAAGCGGTCAACACACACAAGGAACGGTCAAACGCATGAAGGCCAATAGAAACGACATGCAAGCGACACAGTCAGACGCCACGCTAGCCAAAACCCTAGCCTGAACCAGACGGTGGCGCAACCGACTTCTCCTGCCGTCCAGGCGGCGGAGATCCAAAAAAAATTCCAGAACTGGACAAATCTTATAAGGTTGGAAAGGTCTTCTCACGTAGATCACGAATATCACACTCATACAACCTAAAACCTCATGGATTCTATGGATCGAGCGAAAACATTTTGAACATCCAAACTTTAATTCACTCATACATGATCAATATCCAGCCAAATCAAGATCTAATTACATCAACATGCTCAGTGCAACAGGATCTACATGTTTATGGCAAGAAAAAGGTTATCAGACTGACAAACTAATAGGGAGTCTGGAACTCGAGCCTAATAGTTGTTACCCAAACACAAAGAAACGCTGATACGTCAAAAGAAACAAAAAGGTTGAACACACTCAAAAAAACAAAAGGGTTCCAGGAGAGATCTCGCTCGATCTCCTGCCTACGTATCTCATCTGGTATGAGAATCAGGGCGACGTAGTTCCCCTGAACAAGGGTACAACTGGCAAGAAAATGGCAAAATAAGAGGATCGAATTTCACCTACCTGAAATTGCAGTGATCCAAACTCGTGTCCTCAAGCTTCCAAATTCTCCTGATCTTCTTCCTCAGCCTTGCTTTGAAGCTCTATGAACGAATCAGCACTTGAAATCACTTGGATCTAGCTCAAAACCAAGTTTCCATTTCCATGTTCAAGCACTTGTTCTGCTCAAGATCTTGCTCAATTGCCACGAATAATGGATGAATCTTCCTTAGAATTCCACAAGGATCATGAATATGCAAAGAGATTCAAGGTTTGTGTGAAGAAAATTGAAAATCAAAGTGAGAGAAAAATGGAGGGAAAATGGAAAATTCTAGATCTGAAATTCTGTTATCCTCCCCAATTGTGATTAAGATTTGTCTTATATATGGCTTGGTAATGATGCTGTTAATCACAATTTGCAAAGGCTAAACATGATTAGGGAAATATGAGGTGTAATGCAAAATTGCCAAATACACCTAGCATGGCGAATGTGCACGTGAACAGTGCCATGCTGAGGCACAAATTCACTTAAAATCATCCCACAATCAACATTTGAATGGTATTTTACTTGTGTGATCAACCAATTTCAAATTATCAATTTTCCCTCCAAAAAACACATGTATGGACACATGATCATGTGAGCTTCTTCCATGCAAGGCAATGGTTCATTTGGAAAGTATTGGTCACAAGGAGCATTTTGCAAAAAGAGTGGACCAATTTGGAGTTTTGAAGCAAAATTTATGCCATGTTGAACTTCCATGCATACTTTGTGATCATTTGACATAACTTCTCAACCAATCATCATATGATCATGATCTTGGACTTTTTGGAAAGGGGAGAGGAAGATATTCAACGTTCATGTTCACCAAAAATCCATTTGAAGCATATTTGACGTTGGAAAGTCAAGTTGAATATGGACCAAAAACTTGCCATTTTTGGAAACTTTCAATTACAGGTCACTTTCCATTTTTGGAAACTTTTGTCATGACTTCAAAATCTTCAAGATAGATGTTTAGAATGACAAATGGACTTTGTTTGAACATGATTGAGGTGTTTAAATTCACCTCCCCAACCTCAAAGTCCTCAGATCTTGCATAGTTGACTTTTTGGTCCTCAGATGACCTTGAAATGCCCTGATCAGCTTGAACCTCTACCACTTGAGGAATTTGCTCAAAAATGAAACCCTAGCTCATGTAATCTCCTCATAATAATCATGTGATCTTCATTCCAAGAAAATACCTCAGCTCCTTGAAAAACCCTAGCTGGAAGAATATCATTGATTAGGGTTGACCAGAGGTCAGAACCCTAATCCAAAGGAACTTGAAGATAAACTCTGCCACTCTTGATGATGATAGAACCATGATGATGGTGACATATCCTTGCAAACAAGATAATGCTCAAGACCTTTGAAGGATCAGGAAACCCTAATTGAAGTGCAAACCCTTAGATGGTTGATCATCAATTCATAAAGAACCTCAGGCTTGAATCATGTAACATCTCTATCTTTTGAAAAGACCTTGGAGGATGACCTTCTTATTTTCATATGATATGCAACATGCAATGCCTAATGTCCTAAAACATGAAATGCAAACACCCAAGCTAGTCCCAAGAAGAGGAGGGCAAATTTTGAGGTGTTACAGCTGCCCCTATTCAATCCACTATGAATCTATCGATATGAACAACCTCGGCTTTCATATGATCAGGGTGAAGAGTGGTTGAATACAAAGAACAGACGAACAATTTACGATCCGCTGGGAATTATTTTCTTTTTTTCTTTTCTTGAACCCCAAAAATTTTTGATTTTTTTTTTTGTTTTTGCTTTTCTTGAACCCCAAAACTTATATTTTTCTTCTGCGCGGATGATCCCTGATCACCGCATTTGAACCCCGAAAACTTCATGTCACTCCTGTTGCCAAAAAATGAACCCCGTTCTCCATTTGAACCCCAGTCGCTTGACGATAACTCGCGATCGTCGGTGTGAACCCCATTCTCCAGAAAACACCCCGTGTCTCCTTTTCTCCATTTGAACCCTATTCTCCATTTTCTTGTGATAATTCCGCTGGCAACGTCGGAAATAACACCAAACACCACTCTGACGGCGACATATCAGAGGGTACACCTTCACGACAGGAAGGTAACATGTGCATTTCTTCCTCAGGTAACACATGATCAGAAGACTTCTGTTGGCCTCAGCCAAAGTCTAAGGTAACACATGATCAGAAGACAATCTTGAGGACCTCATCCCGGATACAATCTTCAATTCCAGTTGAACCCTATTCTCTAGAAAATGCCCAGCACTTCCTTTTCTCCATTTGATCCCTGTTCCCTAGAAAATGCCCAGCAATTCCTTTTCTCCATTTGCCCAACTTTCGCGTTGATCGCGTAACATTATCCGATCTTCATTTCCATCTCCGCCCGACGTAAAATTTTCCTCCAATATCGCACGACTGGGGAATATTGTCGATTCAACGTCACGATGCTAAACTCCTCAGAGTAACATCTTCCAACTTCCATCTCCGCACGATGGAATTTTCTTCGAATATCGCACTACTGGGGAATACTGTCGATTCAACGTCACGATGCTAAACTCCTCAGAGTAACATCTTCACCAACCAGCTAAACCAATTCTCAAACGGTAACCACGACTCGAGACTAGCTTATGCTTGTAATGCTGATGCATGAGTTTTTTTTTACAGCGTAATGCTCCATAACCATGGAAATGCTACGCAATTTGCTATGCAATATGCTATGCTTCCCTAAATGATGAATGCATAAAAAGTATCCCCCTCAGGGGACGACACGAGCAACTCTATTGAGGAACTCGATATCACTCCAATCTCCACCCTGCTGGGTAATAACACTGTTGCTGGGGAAAGGATAATCCTCACTGGGGACGACCTCCACTGAACTCGATCCGCTTGGGGACTTTGCTGGGGAAAAAACTACCAACGCACACCTCCGTTGGGGAAACAGCAATCTTCAGACCTGCTGGGGAGGAACAACAACCTTCAGGCCTGGCTGCCGAAGAAATACCGATCTCGAACCTGCTGGGGAGATACGGAATATTTGACACGGAACACCTTTCGATTCGTCAAACACTGGCATCCACCATCTAACCATAGTGTCAACTTCTCACTTTTGAGAGCTTCCGGACTCATCCGGTCTTTTTGATTCACCATCTTGTATTCTCGACTTCTTCCTACTTCAAGAAGATCAACCTTCTTAGATTCATGCCAACTCTCCAGTCCTCAGACTTTGAAGAGTCTTCTTGATTAACCCTCTAGGATCGTCGCACGTCTCTCGCTGTCTTTACGCCATTCTCCAACACTTTATCCCTGATTGGACTCCACTCGGGATCTTTCGTCGAAAAGCTTCACATCACAACCTGCAAGTGAGTGAAAATAACTAACAGCACCTGCAAAAGAGATCGTTAGATAAAACGTGCCCCAGGCGTGCCAAAATTTCAACACCCAGGTCACTCAACCTTCCGAATAAGATTTCAAGTTTTCAATCTTATAAACATGCATTGGAAGGGACCCCTATGTCTCAAAATGCAAAGATTCTTTATCAAAATAAACTGATGTTTTTGCAATCAAAGCGGTAATGAAAACAAAAACAAAATTATTTGACTGAATATGTATTTTATTGATTGAAAAAGATGTGGCTCGTAACTGAGCAATACACAGGAAGCAATTCTTGAAAAGAGGTAATTGTGCACAAAAGGAAAATCTATCCTAATGGCAATGAGAAACCGTGATCTCATCGAGTTCCAACTCGGTTACAACCCATATGTCCTCAAGACTCTCCGCGCTTTCTGCCTTCTGAACAAGACGCTTCCGACCGATCCCTGCTGGGGATTATCCAGGTGTCTTAACCAAAGTACAAACGATCATGCTAGACGCAGTTGTTCGTTTCATTCCCTCTTTTTCCTGGACCGCCCTTTCGGGTTTTCAGTCCACCGGGATACCCTTTTTTGCCCAAGCCGCCCTTTTGGGGTTTTCGACTTGCCGGGTGTACAGTTTTTTTCTTTTTATCCCTAATTTTTTCTCGAACCTTTTCATCATTTTTTCTTCGGTTCGCCGGGATGCCCATTTTTGCCTGGACTATTTTATTCTTTTCGTCCAGCGGGTCTCTTATACGAAGTATTTTTTAACTGCGTTCGCATTCACAGGGGATGGGAAATCCTTGCCATCCATGGTCGTCAACAACAAGGCTCCGCCAGAGAAAACCTTCTTGACCACGAATGGACCTTCATAATTGGGTGTCCACTTGCCCCGACGATCATTCTGAGGAGGAAGGATCCTTTTCAACACCATATCCCCCACATGATACACACGAGGTCGCACCTTTCGGTCAAAAGCATGCTTTATTCGCTGTTGGTACAACTGCCCATGACAAATGGCCGTCGGCCTCTTTTCCTCAATCAGGCTCAACTCTTCATACCGAGTCCTTACCCATTCAGCCTCTTCCAATTTCACATCCATCAGGACTCTCAATGATGGGATCTGGACCTTAACTGGCAACACCACTTCCATCCCATACACAAGCGAGAAAGGCGTTGCCCCAGTAGACGTACGCACCGAGGTTCGATACCCATGCAATGCAAACGGTAACATCTCGTGCCAATCTTTATAGGTCACGACCATTTTCTGCACAATCTTCTTAATATTCTTATTGGCCGCCTCGACCGCCCCATTCATCTTTGGACGATAAGGAGAAGAATTGTGATGCTCGATCTTGAACTCCCGGCACAGTTTTGCCATCATCTTGTTGTTGAGATTAGAACCATTATCAGTAACGATTCTTTCGGGAACCCCATATCTGCAAATGATGTCTCTCTTGAGGAACCTGGCAACGACTTGCTTCGTCACATTTGCATAAGACGCCGCTTCCACCCACTTGGTGAAGTAATCGATAGCCACTAATATGAATCGGTGCCCATTCGAAGCCGTAGGCTCGATCTTTCTGATCATATCAATGCCCCACATAGCAAACGGCCACGGAGATGACATCAAACTCAACGGGTTTGGAGGCACGTGCACCTTGTCAGCATAAATCTAGCATTTATGACATTTCCGCACGAAGTTGAAACACTGAGCCTCCATTGTCACCCAATAATATCCAGCTCTTAACAACTTTTTCACCATCGCGTTCCCGCTGGCGTGGGTACCAAACGACCCATCGTGCATTTCTTTCATCAATTGGCTTGCTTCTTTGTCATCGACACATCTAAGCAAAACCCAATCAAAATTCCGCCTGTACAAAACCCCATCCTTGTTCAGATAGAACACCATGGCCAACCTCCTCAGAGTCTTTCGGTCTTTCTTAGACGCTCCCTCGGGATACTCTTGGGTTTCCAGATAGCGTTTGATGTCACAATACCACGGCTTTTCATCATCAGGCGCTTCCTCAACAGCAAACACATAAGCCGATTTATCCAGTCGTCCCACCTCAACACTAGGGAATTGATTCCACCACTGCACTTTAATCAAAGCGGCCAATGTAGCCAAAGCATCTGCCAAAGGATTTTCTTCTCTCGGCACATGGCGTAATTCCACCTTGGTGAAGAACGTCAACAACCTCCTTGTATAATCCCGGTATGGAATTAAGTGAGATTGATGCGTATACCACTTCCCGTTAACCTGGTTTACAACCAAAGCTGAATCTCCATAGATAAAAAGGTTCTTGATCCGCAAATCAATCGCCTCTTTGACACCCAAGATACAAGTTTCGTATTCAACCACATTGTTGGTGCATTCAAATGTTAGCCGGGCAGCAAAAGGAATGTGGGATCCCTTCGGCGTAACCAAAACAGCACCAACTCCACTACCATTCACGTTAACGGCCCCATCAAACATCAGAATCCATTCGGATTCAGGGTCAAGCCCCTCCTCCGGGATAGGTTTCTCACAATCTTTCGATTTGAGAAACACGATGTCCTCATCAGGGAACTCAAATTTCATCGGTTGATAATCTTCAATGGGTTAATGGGCAAGGTAATCAGACAATACACTCCCCTTTATTGCCTTCTGAGAAGTGTATTGAATATCATATTCAGTCAAAATCATTTGCCATCTCGCAACCCGTCCGGTCAATGCTGGCTTCTCAAATATATACTTGATCGGATCCCTCTTGGAAATCAACAAATTGGTATGAACCAACATATACTGTCTTAGTCAGCGAGCAGCCCATGCCAAAGCACAACAAGTTTTCTCGAGCAGTGAATATCTTGTTTCACAGTCGGTAAACTTTTGCTAAGGTAGTAAATTGCATGCTCTTTTCGACCAGACTCGTCATGCTGCCCCAGTACACACCCCATAGACCCCTCGAGGACTGTCAAGTACAGAATTAACGGTCGTCCCTCCACAGGAGGCATCAGAATCGGAGGCTCCTGCAAATATTCTTTTATTTTTTCAAATGCCCCTCGGCAATCATTATTCCACCTGACCGTTTGATCTTTTCTCAACAACTTGAATATGGGTTCACACGTGGCTGTTAGATGAGATATGAACCGTGAAATGTAGTTCAATCTACCTAAGAAACCACGAACCTCTTTTTCTGTCCTCGGTTCAGGCATTTCCTGTATTGCTTTTACTTTAGCAGGATCAGCCTCGATTCCTCTTTCGCTTACAATAAATCCTAGCAACTTACCGGACCGCACTCCGAAAGTGCACTTATTCGGATTCAACCTCAACTTGAATTGTCTCAACCGGTCAAACAACTTGGCCAAGTCTACCAAATGCCCCTCTTCTGTTTGGGACTTTGCTATCATGTCATCAACATAACATTCGATTTCATGATGAATCATATCATGAAACAAAGTCACCATAGCCCTTTGATACGTGGCACCGGCGTTCTTGAGACCGAATGGCATCACCTTATAACAAAAAGTGCCCCATGGTGTGATGAACTTTGTTTTCTCCATATCATCTGGCGACATTTTAATTTGGTTATAGCCAGAAAAGCCATCCATGAAGGAAAATGCCGAGAATTGAGCTGTATTATCTACCAACACATCGATGTGAGGTAATGGGAAATCATCTTTCGGGCTAGCTCTGTTCAAATCCCGGTAGTCCACACACATCCTCACCTTTCCATCCTTCTTCGGCACCGACACAATGTTCGCGACCCAAGGCGGATAATTAGTGACAGCAAGGAAACCAGCATCCAATTGCTTTTGCACTTCCTCTTTAATTTTCATGGCCATCTCAGGTCGAGTTCTGCGCAACTTCTGCTTCACTGGAGGACAATCTTCTCTCAATGGCAACTTGTTTACAACGATATCGGTATCCAACCCTGGCATATCCTGATAAGACCAGGCGAAGATATCAACATACTCTTTCAACAATGCTACCATTCTGCTCTTGACATTCACCTCCAAAGCAACCCCAACCTTTACTTCTTTTTTGACCTCCTCGGTACCCAAATTGACAATCTCGACTTGCTCCTCGTGCGGTTGAATCACCTTCTCCTCTTGCTTCAACAACCTGACTAATTCTTCCGGCAGTTCACAATCTTCTTCGCCTTCTTCTTCGGCATAATAGATTGGATTGTCGAAGTCATATGAGGGTTTAACAGGATTGTTATCAATGAGATCCGGAGATTAATCACATCTGCATGACTGTTGATTCATGCATTGCTTTAGAGTCAGGACGCGACAAATAAAGAAGGAAAATGAAAACAAACATTGCCATTTTTGTTATTTTTAAACTGCAAAAATAAATGAAAAACAGGGAACACCTCTTTTAATGTGAAAAATATCCTTTTATTGATGATGCAAATATTGCAAAATGAAACACATGAGGTGGCCCTTACAATGAACCATTACGTTTCGGGAAAAACGTACGGCTTTCATGCAAATAGAATTGATAAACATAAATATTACTCTTCACGCAGAGTGATAGTGATGATCTTTTCGACCTTCCAGTTCTGGATCTCCATCCCTGGTACGCACGGTTTTATCCATGAGTCCAGCTCGCAGTCACTCTCAATCTCTTCACCCACCGCACAAATATGGCTTGCATTCTCAGAAATTGCATTCACCCCGATCTGACCATGCGTCGGCATGGGATTAGCATTAACATTCGGCGATTGTGCAAAATTGATGCCTTTAGAACCTACCAGATCCTGAACAACATGCTTGAAAGCTTTACAATTCTCAACATTGTGTCCAGGGGCACCAGAATGGAATTCACACTTGGCATTCTCATCATAGTTAGCAGGCCTCTGGTCTGGTCTCAACAGAGCCAACGTCCTCAGCTGAACCAACCCGAGATCTTTCAACTTCTTTAACAGAAATGAATACGTCACTGGTGGCCTATCAAACTGACGATCAGTCATTCTCCCTCTCACTTGATACCCGACCCGTTGTGTTCTCTGTTGAAACGGCTGTCGTTGATGCGACTGTTGTTGTTGTTGTTGTTGTTGTGCAGGTTGATTATCAACAGGAACTGTTACTGCAGCGGTGTGCTGGTAGTAACGATCCCTACCATGTCCTCTCTGGGCATACACAGCACTCCTGTCCCCCTCCTTCTTATGCTGACCATTACCAAAGGGTTTCTTCGATCCAGACGACGAAGCATTTACCTGTATCTTCCCCATTTTCAGCCAGCTTTCAATTCTCTCACTAGCCACTACAATGTCTGCAAAACCAGTGACGGGACAACCCACCATCCTCTCAGTGAAAGTCCCCTGAAGGGTACCCATGAACAGATCAGACATCTCCCGATCCACTAACGGTGGTTGAACTCTGTAAGCCAACTCCCTCCACCTTTGTGCATATTCTTTAAACCCTTCATTTGGCTTCTGAGACATACCCTGCAACTGGGTACGGCTAGGTGCCATGTCAGCATTGAATTGGTACTGTTTAAAGAAAGCATCTCCCAAATCCTGCCAGCTCTTGATATCTGATGATCTCAACTTGGTATACCACTCAAGAGACCCACCAGATAAGCTATCCTGGAAGAAGTACATTCATAGCTTCTGATCCATAGTGTAGGCAGATATCTTGCGAACAAAGGCCTGAAGATGAGTTTCCGGGCAAGAACTCCCATTATACTTTAAACTTTTGTGGGATCACAATCCCCTCAACTAGCCCCATATTTGTCATATTGATAGCCCCAGGAGAAGTATGGCTTTCCAGAGCCCTGATCTTCTCTGCTAGTACCTGAATTTCTTTGTTTGGCGGCGGAACACCATACTGACCAAATTGCTCGTTCAGCATAGAGAACTGATCTTCTTCTTTATCCTCCACGGCCCCAAAGAAGGGAGGAAACTGATTATCCTTCATAGGACCTGGCCCACCGCCCTCGGCGAAACCAAAACCACCACCATTGTTGAGGACTACACCAACAGTAGTTGCCTTCCTTCTGGGATCTCCACCATCCCTAGAACCACCAAGACCATTGTTGGAGGTACCCTCTTGATTATTACCACTATTGGCAGCCGAAGCCCGCTTAAGCTTCTCCACTTTATCGGCGAGTGCTTTCTGCCCCAAGGCGAACCCTTGCATGGCACTCATTAACTCTCCCATCTTCTCTTTCAGCTCGAGAATGTCAGCGTTGGATGAATCCATCAATTTGGGTTTGTTGCGTCTGGTAGGGTATCTGTGCGGACGAGCTACGTGCAAGGGAATAATTTTGCGTGCGCGAGCAATGATTCCTGAGTCAATCAAACACGTTAGAAACTGACACCTGTAAAACAAAAGACAGGTTATTATGACTCACGCATGAATGCAATATCTATCCGTATGAGGAACATTCTGTCCTTCGATCCTGGCTTCATCGAGACGGATAATAATTTGACAATAACATTCTGACATCAGGATGTCTCTCAACCAGAATCTCAATCGAGAATGTACCCTGAGTATGGATAAACATGGGTTAGATGCAGATGAATTCAAAATGGGAATGATGCAGATGCATGAATGCGATGCACAGTGCCATCCTCCAAGTCGTCTGAACACCAACTGTACTGAAGTTCGGGTCTCTGAACTGATCACAACCATCTGAGGGACTAGGTAACCATAAATCCAACTCGGGGTTCTGAAATAAACGAAACCGGAGGATATATCACCATCATCACAGGAAATCCATCGAACGGATAACAACAAGATCCTCTGAACAAGTACCCTCAAATCCAACCCGGGGATCCGAAGTAAACAGATTGCGCTGATAAATACCGCGGACAGAACTCCGGCATCTCAGAAATAAATCCATAAATCCAACTCATAAAATCACCATCACAGAATCACCAATTGAATTTGTATCTGTAAGAATCAAACCCTCCCCTCACAGGTGAATTCTAATAAGGTCATCCTAAGGCGGATAATGGTCTCGACCATCGGACAAGATACTCAACGGGTTTGCCCTTTCGGGTGTGCCGTTGTAGCTCTCATAAGATAATCTAAACCAAAGATCCGGGAAAGAATGGTCACCGAAGTCAACAACTCAAAAGAGGTAACCCAACCATAGTGGATACTCCGCAAGGAGGGGCTCTCTCAAAAGAACCTCGTTCGGTTGTGGTATGTCACGTTGCCAAAAACATGTTGACCTAACATGAGAGGCAACATGAGACCACGCTAATCCTAGGTGTATACTCGGGCCTGGGTTTTAGCCCCACTCAGAACACCCACCCAAAATCAAAAGAACCACACCTGTCCAGATTCCAACATAGTGATAATATGATGCATGCAAATATATACAATCACAGTATAATAATCACAAATGCAATAAATAAAGCAGTAAAGCAACCCAAACTACCCTAGAGAGCGCTAGGATTGACTCGCTTATGGAATATGGACCAGCAAGAGGTCAACTGTAATCCCCAAAAGAGTCGCGAGCTGTCTCAACGCGAAAAACAACCGGCGGAAAAAATACAGAGCCGCCACCGACGCTATTCATCTTATGACGGAAAGGGAGCGCGGGACTAACCTAAGAAAAGGAAAGAAACGGTCTTACGACCAGAGATTGCAAGGTACGGGAGTCGGTTACGCAAGGGGAAGGTATTAGCACCACTCACGTCCGCCGTACTCGACGGGATCCACGCTCAAAAGCATAGGAAAAGGTTGCTAATAGACTGCTCAAAGAAAATGCATAAACTGGAATGATAAACAGGTGAAAGAAGACGGAGGAAGTGGACTCGGCAGGATGTCGCATCCTGGGCCTACGTAGTTTGTCTGAAAAAAACATCAGAGTCAACGTAGTTCGGGG
The DNA here is from genome assembly GCF_024323335.1 of Lathyrus oleraceus. Lineage (NCBI taxonomy): Eukaryota > Viridiplantae > Streptophyta > Magnoliopsida > Fabales > Fabaceae > Lathyrus > Lathyrus oleraceus. Next base: position 309,120,780 of record NC_066580.1, read on the forward strand.
AAAGGAGGCATGCTCGCTAAGACATCGCGTCTTATGCCTACATATCTCATCTGGAATAAGAATCAGAGTTGTTGTAGTTCGGCTAACGCACGCTGAAACAAGACACCAAAAAGAGACGCTGAGACGTCAAAAGAAACACTCAAAGGAAACAGAATGCCAATACATGGACTTACATCCGACTCCAAACAACAAAGCAAACAAGGAAACAGAATTCCAATACATGGACTTACATCCGACTCCAAACCGACAACACAAACAAGGAAACAGAATGCTAATATATGGACTTACATCCGACTCCAAACAATAGCACACGCTAACCAGCGAATACCAAAGAAAAAGGTTATCAGATTGACAAACTAATAGGGAGTCTGGAACTCGAGCCTAATAGTTGTTACCCAAACACAAAGAGACGATGAGACGTCAAAAGAAACAAAAAGGTTGAACACACTCAAAAAAACAAAAGGGTGCCCGGAGAGATCTCGCTCGATCTCCTGCCTACGTATCTCATCTGGTATGAGAATCAGGGCGACGTAGTTCCCCTGAACAAGGGTACAACTGGCAAGAAAATGGCAAAATAAGAGGATCGAATTTCACCTACCTGAAATTGCAGTGATCCAAACTCGTGTCCTCAAGCTTCCAAAGTCTCCAGATCTTCTTCCTCAGCCTTACTTTGAAGCTCTATGAACGAATTAGCACTTGAAATCACTTGGATCTGGCTCAAAACCAAGTTTCCATTCCCATGTTCAAGCACTTGTTCTGCTCAAGATCTTGCTCAATTGCCACGAATAATGGATGAATCTTCCTCAGAATTCCACAAGGATCATGAATATGCAAAGAGATTCAAGGTTTGTGTGAAGAAAATTGAAAATCAAAGTGAGAGAAAAATGGAGGGAAAATGGAAAATTCTAGATCTGAAATTCTGTTATCCTCCCCAATTGTGATTAAGATTTGGCTTATATATGGCTTGGTAATGATGTTGTTAATCACAATTTGCAAAGGCTAAACATGATTAGGGAAATATGAGGTGTAATGCAAAATTTCCAAATACACCTAGCATGGCCAATATGCACGTGAACAGTGCCATGCTGAGGCACAAATTCACTTAAATCATCCCACAATCAACATTTGAATTGTATTTTGCTTGTGTGATCAACCAATTTCAAAAAGAGTGGACCAATTTGGAGTTTTGAAGCAAAAGTTATGCCATGTTGAACTTCCATGCATACTTTGTGATCATTTGGCCAAAACTTCTCAACCAATCATCAGATGATCATGATCTTGGACCTTTTGGAAAGGGGAGAGGAAGATCTTCAACTTTTTCATGTTCACCAAAAATCCATTTGAAGCTTCTTTGATGTTGGAAAGTCAAGTTGAATGTGGACTAAAAACTTGCCATTTTTGGAAACTTTTAATTACAGGTCACTTTCCATTTTTGGAAACTTTTGCCATGACTTCAAAATCTTCAAGATAAATGTTTAGAATGACAAATGGACTTTGTTTGAACATGATTGAGGTGTTTAAATTCACCTCCCCAACCTCAAAGTCCTCAGATCTTGCATAGTTGACTTTTTGGTCCTCAGATGACCTTGAAATGCCCTGATCAGCTTGAACCTCTACCACTTGAGGAATTTGCTCAAAAATGAAACCCTAGCTCATGTAATCTCCTCATAATAATCATGTGATCTTCATTCCAAGAAAATACCTCAGCTCCTTGAAAAACCCTAGCTGGAAGAATATCATTGATTAGGGTTGACCAGAGGTCAGAACCCTAATCCAAAGGAACTTGAAGATAAACTCTGCCACTCTTGATGATGATAGAACCATGATGATCGTGACATATCCTTGCAAACAAGATAATGCTCAAGACCTTTGAAGGATCAGGAAACCCTAATTGAAGTGCAAACCCTTAGATGGTTGATCATCAATTCATAAAGACCCTCAAGCTTGAATCATGTAACATCTCCATCTTTTGAAAAGACCTTGGAGGATGACCTTATTATTTTCATATGATATGCAACATGCAATGCCTAATGTCCTAAAACATGAAATGCAAAGACCCAAGCTAGTCCCAAGAAGAGGAGGGCAAATTTTGAGGTGTTACATTCCCCCTTACCTTAATTTATAAGAAATTCTCAAGCTCTAGCTATGGTAATATTCTTCCCCAAGCCATTGTTCTTCCTTTTTCTCACTTTTCTTCTTTCCTGTTTTTCTCAATGCAACTTCTACGTATCAATAAACTCTCTCAACCCTCACACTTTTATTTTTTAATGAAAATTTAATGTCCCTTATCTTTTGAAAACCTCTAATTTCCACCCAAATATCACTATTTATATTATTTTAATCATTACTATATTTTTCTACTCATTTTAAAATTAATTAATAATTCTAATTAATTTCTACCACTTTTCCTAACTTCCACCAACATACTCACTAATTCCACATTCCACATATATTCCCCAAATAATAATGAAAAGCATTATAAATAACTCTAATACTCAAATAAAATTCAGCTAAATTAAATTAAATAACTTAATTGAATTCGGGGTGTTACAACTATCCTCCACTTATAGATATTTTACCCTCGAAAATTACATGAAGGAAAAAGCTCTAGATAAAACTTTCTCATCCGACTCTCTAGCTCCCATGTCACACATCCACCAGCATGTCTTCCCTAAACCACTTTAACCAACATAATCCCCTTGTCTCTCGAGTGTTTCACTCCACGATCCTCAATCCACAAAGGTAAAGTATCAACAATCAAGTTCCCTATGACTTTCACATCATTCATTTGAATCACATGAGACGAATCTGGAACATACTTCCAAAGTTGAGACACATGAAACACAATGTGAAAATTTGAAAGAGATGATGGTAAAGAAACTCTGTAGGCCACCTCTCCTACTCTCTTCAAAATCAGATAAGGACCAATGAAATACGATGTAAGCTTCTTAGACTTTAATGCACGACCAACACCAGATACCAGAGTAACTCTAAAAAATACATGATATCCCTATTGGAAATCAAGTTCCTTCCTCCTCTTACCGTGATAACTCTTTTGTCGACTCTGCGAAGCTTTTATCTTCTCCTGAATCATCTTGATCTTCTCTGTAGTGTGTTAAACTATCTCTGGTCCAAGTACTGTACTTTCACATGAATTACACAAACACAAAGGCACCTTACACCTTCTACCGTACAAACCCTCATATGGTTCCATTAAAATACTGTAATGAAAATTGTTATTGTATGTAAACTCAATCAATAACAAATAGCTACCTCAATTACCTCTTTGTTCTAGAGCACAAGCTATTATCAAATATTCAAGGATTGAATAGTCCTCCCTGTCTGACCATTCGTCCGTGAATGATAATCAGAACTCAATCTCAACTTAGTTCCTAAAGCTTCCTGCAAACTCTACCTAAACCTTGATGTCAACCATAGATCTCTACCTGATATAATGCTCTTACCGATATAAACTTTTCTAGCTTTTGCAATGGGTAAGTGATCTTTAACAGGATGAAATGAGCCGATTTAGTCCATAGAAATATTGTCCCATTTCCACTCAGGAGCACTCAATGGTTGCATCAATCCCGATGGCATTTGATGCTCAATCTTATACTTCTGATAAGTCAAACAAGAATAAACATATTCAGCAACATCCTTCTTGACACACGACCATCAAAACATCTTCCTAAGGTCATAATACATTTTCATAGCACCAGGATAAATATTCAAACCACTTTTGTGACCTTCTTCAAGAATTTTCTTCTTAAGTTATGGAAAGTATGGTATACAGACTCTATATCTGAACCTCATAACACCATTCTCATCAATCCTAAAATCAACCTCTTTACCTCGATCGATCAGCATTAACCAGTGAATCATTTCTAAATCTAATTTTTCACCCACTCTAGTGTTGTCCAAAACACTTTTAGTAAACTGCAGCATACCGAACATAATACTCTGCAGTGTCATCTCGCATACCAACTAAGATCTCGGAACTGATCCATCAAGTCCATCTCTCTAACCATCAGTATCGACATATGGAAGGACTTTCTACACAAAGCATATGTCACCATATTAAATTTAGACGGATGGTAAGTCAACATGAAGTCGTAGTCTTTCAAGAACTCAAGCCACCTTTTCTGTCTCATTGTCACGCCTCAAAAAATATCTAAGCGCATCAAATGCTCGAAGATACAACAGAGTCACCACCAAACTTTATTTATTTAAAAAGTAAAGGGAAATATAAATAAAACCCAAGGGAAGAGAAATAGGTAAGGAAGTCGGTTATGCAAAGGGAAGATATTAGCACACCTCACATCCGTTATACTCAACGAGAACCGTTTCAATTGTTCTTTGCTTTAATGTGTTTTATATCTAAAGGTTAATTGCGAATGATAAAAGGGAAATTATAAGTTTATTAATTAGTGTGGAAACCAAGGATTCGAACACTCGTGCCTACGTATTCTCATAGCACAATGAGAAAATCAGTGTCCTGTAGTTCGTGTTTGAAAATACAGATGTGTTGGTTGATTTTAAGGAACACTTATTATCGTATCCTAGAAGTGTGTAGATGTTAGCTGATTTTGATGCAAGTTCAGATGCTCTAAGATTTTAGTCTGGCTTCTAAGGAACAAATTATAAGAGTTCATTTATGAAAAGAAATAAAACTATTTTGAAAAAGGTTTGTGCGATAAAAGAGAAAAAAAGGTTGCTTGAAGTGAAAAAAATAGAAAGTGCTTGAATTGTAAAAGAGTTGGGAAATGAGGAAAGTGTTGTTTGGATATTCTGAAAGTATTGTATGGGCCATGGTTATGTGTTGTTTAAATCCATATGGTATGTTTATCTTAACCAAAGTGTGTGTGGCATCGACCAATAAATGGTATGGCCAGTGAAGAATTATAGGATTTTTCTTAGATCCAAGGATTAAGACCTACAAAAAAGGGGGATTGCTAGAGCATGAAGCTCCATATGGAAGTGCATGAGGTTTTCTAGAGCATGAGGCTCCATAGGAAAATGCATGAGAGTTTCCAAAGCATAAGGCTCCACAGGAAAATGCATGAATGTTGCCAAAGAATAAAGCTCCAAAGGGAAAAATAAAATAAAAGGGGTTTGCCAAAACATGAGGCTCCACAGGGCAATGGATGAAGTTTGCTAGAGCATGAGGCTTCACAGGGAAATGCATGAGGTATTGGTTCAGAGATGGTGCTTGACCATGATGTGATTAACCAAATGAATGTATGGAATTCCAATGAAATCAGTGCTTGTTCCAAAGAGAGAGTGTATTGTTTATGAAGATTGTTGTAGTGTTGAGAGGTTGCCTATGGAGAAGGAGACTTGAAAGTTATTCGATTTGAATTTCACTAAATTCTATGAGTATAGGTGAATAATTTGAACAACTGAATCAGGTGCCCTATATCCAAAGATATTCAGAATGAGGATAGGAATACTCCCTCTCATCCATTCCCTACTACTTAAGGCTCGTAACGTGCAGTTCTCATCATAACTATCAAGTGTTGAAGATAAGTCTTTTTGTTGTACTTTAGTATCCAAAATCTTCATCCTTGAGGCCTTGCATGATGTCTTGAACTCTTGACTGTGAAGTGTTGTTTTTGGGGGAGAGGACTTGAAAAGTATTCGACTTGAATTACGCTGAAGTCTATGAGTAGAGGTGAATAATTTGAACAACTGGGTCAAGCGTCAAGTATCCAAAGATATTCAAAATGAGGATTGGAATACTCCCTCTCATTCCTTCTCTACTGCATAAGGCTCGTATCATGAAATTCTCATCATAATTGACAAGTGTTGAAGATAAGTCTTTTTGTTGTGCTTGAATGATGAAGTAGTGATCCAATCATGATGTCCTCTTGCCTTCAATGTCTTGAATGTGCAATTTTGATCTTAAATGGGGTCTAGTGCAGTGCAAAAGAAGGAACCTAATCCCATTAAGTGATCAATAGGATTTTGATCACTTGATTAGATAGGGAAATCAAACGTGTGTCAAAGGACTACTTGATCAAAGATAACTTTGATCAATCAGTCAATCAGGAAAAAGATCAGAGTATGAACCAAGCACATTGCTTTTATGAATTTAGAATCACAAAGAAGCCTAAGTGTTAAACACGCATATTATTTTACAACATCTAATTGAAATTTAAATCTAATGCTAATGATTAAATGGTAAAAACAAAAAAATCCTAAAAACCTATGAACTAAAATAATTTTTTCAAGGTATTTTCATGTCATAATAATGTGGAAAAAATAAGATTTAAATTATAATTAAAAGTATATTGACTAACAAGTATTAAAGGGATTAAAAATAAAAATGTATTAAATATAACAAAGCAATGAATATCAAAAATAAAGAAAGTAAAACAAAAGAGAGGCAGGGAGGTGCAAGTTGTGTAGAGGTGTGTGTATTGAAATTGGGGTGTAGACCCATATTTAGCAAAGCCCAAATGTTTTGGTTGAGTAGTTCAGATTAGGAGGGGGTATAAGATAGATGAATGGTGTATGTTCAGAAAATTGCTTGGGCCCAATATGGCCTCAGGCCCACGATCAAACCAATCCAAGGAGGGAGATTTGAGTGGAAGTTTTCAAATTAATCACGTTTAGGTCTCCTTCCCATTCTTCAATACATTGCCACTAGAATTGAAACTTCACCGCACCAGAAATCGCCTCCGGCGTCGGAGGAGGTCCAAACAACATTACTCATACACCATTCAAATTATCTTCCCTCCCTCTCTCACAATCTATAATCTGTTTCTCCTAATCCCCAACCTAAGTTTCGAACCAAATCAAAATGTCCATGAACCCTAAAAAATGAAAACCAAAATTAAATGCTCTTGAGAAGGAATCAAAGCCTACAATGTTAGGGCTTTGATTCCTCTAGCCTAATACTATATGACAATATTCAATTCAACATGAATTGTTGAAGGAATCAAAGAACTCACCTACGAGCCAGAGACTAGCCCCAGAGTTGTATGAGTTGATGAAGATGAGGCTGAAAACGAAGGAGTATCAAGAATGTCCAAGTAATCTTCACACTTTTGAACTCTTATTGCTCTAATTCTTCCCTCTTCTTCTTCTTCATCTTCTTCTACTCCTTATGTAGTCTATAGGTGTGGATGTTGTGGTGTTATTATTGTTTCTTGCGTGAGAGATGAAAAGGGATTTAGAGGATGCATTAGGAGTGGGAGAGAGATTGAGAAAATTTCCAGTGTGAGAAGTGATTATTTTTGTGATCTTTCAATGATTGGAAAGGGTGATGAATATATAGAGAATTAAAGGTGTATCTGAATCGGGAAATATGTCAGTTCTATTAGGGAGGTTATGGCATAGTTAATTTCAAGTTAGATTGAGATGAGATTTTGATAGAAATTTTAACTTTGTAAAAGTTCTATCAAGCTTCTGAATCAGCTAGTGAGGTTTTGTTAGTTGTAGCACGAATTTTGTGAAGTTAGTTGAACTGAATGTTGAATGGAGGATGTTAGTTAGAGTTGTTATTATGAATTTTGTATTTGAACTGCAGTTAGTGAATGAAACAGTTAGTGATTTATGTGTAAATTGTTAGTGCAAAATGGATGAAGTTATTTGAATTGTTAAACTTTTAATTAGTGAAAAGGTTAGGGTTAATTGATGTGTTAATTTGAACTGTTGCGATAGCATGATGGTATAGATTAGGATAAGCTAGCTAATGTTCAGTTGGTAGTCCAATTTGCAGTGTTGAAGTGAGGTGTTTGTGAGCCAACTAGCAGGGATGTCAAGATGAACTTGAGTTGAGTGGAGAATGGTGCAATTGAGTTGAGTTGCAACAAGTTGTTTATGGTTAGTTTTAATTGTTATAGGATTGTTATGGAATTTAGTGAACTTTTTAAAAAGCATTTTACTTGTTAGCATACTTTCTTGACAATTAAAACTTGGCATGTCGGTGAATTGGTTTTTGACAGTTAGTTTGGATGAATTTGAATGTTAGTTACACGGTTGATGTTAGTTAATTTGGATTTAGGAATTAATAGAAGTTAGTGAGATTAATGTTACCAGGTTGTTAGTTAGAGGTTTATGTTGGAATCCATTACATGTGATGATTGAATGTGTCTATGGATGAACTGATGCGTGTTTGAATGATATTGATTGATGTTTGGTGCAGGTTTGAAGTTTACATTGGTTAACTTGGACATGGCATATCGTGAGCTTGGTTGATGAACATGAAGCATGAGACTTGGTCATGAATACACAAGTCAAGAACACATGGAAGCTTTGAAAAACTTGGAGACTCATAAATGCAAAGTATTGGAAAAGTAGGCTTTAGGATTAGAAAGTTGACTTTGAGTAATTGTTTACCAAAGTCAACCCCTAGGTAAATATGTTTGTTTTGTATAAAATTTGGCTTTGCATTTCTCGTAGTGAAACTTGGAATGTTTGTAATAAGATTTTACCTTTAAATTGTGTGTATATGGTTTGATTCTTATGAAAGATGAATTTCCCTCCAAGATTTGAATTTGAAAAAATGAATATTTTAAATTTTACTTGAATGCTTGAATGAATCTGGACTTTGAATCTTGCAATTTGGACCATGGATCTTAATTCCTTGTCTTGAATCCATATTACACATAATGAAAAAATGTAATGACCAAGCCCATAAAAAAACTAAATCAATCAAATGAATCTCCCATGGTTGACCAATGTGATATTTGAAATCCCGGATTAAATCCAAAACAAAGATGCCACCCATATGATCCATAGATACAAAAGATCAAGGACTAGGGTTTCATGGTCTTGAAATCAAAAGAATTATCACCATTATTCAATATATCATGGTATTCCCTGGATTTGGATTTCAAGGAAACCTTAGCTGCTTGTTGATCATAAACATTAAAAGGCTTTGAATCCATGATGTTTAATGAAAATGGTAAAATGAATGTGTTATGATGCTAATGAATATGCATATGAAGCATGGACCTAAAGTCAGATGAAAGTGAAAAGGGGAGGGACAATTTTGGGGTATGACACTCATGTTCTACTCCTTTTGATCAACAACTAGTTGAAACTCTTATGATTGTTGAACACTTCAAATCTAAAGTGAAATAGATAATGTCTACAAAGTTTAAGCACAAACACCACAACTTCCAATTCTAAATCATAAGTAGGATAATTCCTCTGACAAATCTTTAGCTATCGTGAATCATATGCAACCACCTAAAGATTCTGCATAAGCACACCACCTAATCCCATCTTAGAATCATTACAATATACAACAAAGGATTCCTTCGCATATGGAAGAATTAAAGTTGGAGATGTCGTCAACCTCTTCTTTATCTCTTAGAAACTTTGTTGCCACAAAGCATCCCACACATAAGCTTTTCCTTTTCGAGTCAACTAAGTTAAAGGTTGAGCTAACCTTGAAAGGCCTTTCATAAACCTCCTGTAATAGCCAACCAAACTAAGAAAACTTCTGATCTCAATAACATAATTATGGGTCTCCCACTACATACAACACCACATCTACCTTAGACGGATCAACCATTATACCATAAATGGATATCATGTAACCAAGGAAGCTCACTTTGTGCAACCAAAACTCACACTTGGATTATGTGCATATAACTTCTTCTCTTACAAAGTCTGCAACGCAACTCTCAGGTGTCCTGCATGTTCTTCATCTGACTTCGAATACCCCAAAATGTCTTCGATGAATACCACCATAAACTGATCCAAATAGGGATGAAATATTATGTTCATGTACTCCATAAATACACCATGTGCATAAGACACTCTAAATGGCATCGCTGAGTATGCATAGTGACCATATCTGGTTTTAAAAGTAGTCTTCGGAATATCTTCAACATTCACTCAAATCTAATGATAACCTGGTCTCAGATAAATCTTGCTGAGAACACAAGCACCTACCGACTCATCCATAAGGTCATAAATTCTCGAAATATGATACTTGTTCTTGATCGTGACTTATTTAGTTATTGATAATCAACAGATAACCCCATGCTACGATATTTCTTCTTTACCAACAACATCGGTTCTCCCCATGGTGACACATTGGGTCTAACAAACTTCTTCTCAAGCAGATCTTCTAACTATTTCTTCAACTCGCCCAACTCTTATGTAAAAATTCTATATGGAGCCGTCGACACAAAACTAGTACCAAGTATTAAATCTATGACAAACTCAACTTCATGTTCCGGAGGAAAGTCACAAATACCTTCAGAAATAACATCATGAAATTTACACACCACAGGCATATCACTAGCCACAACATTGCTCTCTATTCTCAAAGAAGCAAACATCACGAGCACTTGATCATCCTCCCTCAAATATATCTCAACTTGACCAGCAAACATAAATATAGGATCCACACTCTCTTCAAGTTTAGGAAACAACACAGACTCAAAGAAAAACCCGCACTCTTGAAATAAACGCCACTCTGAACCAACACTCCACACCTGAAACATCTCAGAAAAGCAAAAGCTTCTCCCCCACTTGTTTCAATCTCGCTCCTGCTCGTAAGCTGTTAGCAAATAAAAATGATCATCGACCATTTTAACACAGATGTAGTATGCCAGGGAAATAAGCAAATTCACAAATCCTAGGCCAAATGGACTGAGCTGCTATAATACCACTATATAACACCTTGTTTCCTCGCCTCAATATCCAATAAATTATTTCAATATAACTCGAAAAATAAAGTGTGACGCATGCTTCACCATATTATAAAAGAACCACAATTAAAAATTTCATAAATAAGCAGCGGAAAAACCATAAAGTTTAAGATATAAATCTCAACAACAATAAATGAGAAAGTGGTTCAAAAATCCTTAAAATAAATAAGATATGCAAAAAAATAAAACATAGAACAACTCATTCTCTAATATTACATATCAGAGCAACTCCACTAAGACCTGAATAATAAATAACTAAAGAGGCACATCACCATCCTCTAGAATCAAGCATCTATTATTGTACTTGATAGTTTGTACCCCAAGGGAGTACATGTGCAACAACAAACATAAAGGGGTGAGAATAAATTCAAATGATTAATGGTGCGAAACATCATCAGAGTAGAAATCACACATCACTATAATTGATATAATCAGTTCACAACAGCACTACGTATCCATCAATCACCCATACATCATCAACAATAATAATCCAAAGATATCATTTATCACAATAATAATATCAACTTAATCACAATGTAGATATATATGCAATGCAACAACACCTCAACTCTATATGAAATACGGTGCCGACTCATTTGGACATCAGAGATTTCTTACTGATATTCAACCCGCTCCCAATTACAACACTAGACCATAGTACACTAAAATAGTTACCAATCATCACCATAGAAATAGTAACTCTTAACCAAATCCCCATTTACGGAATTCAGCTACTCGCTCCCGATTCCACCACTGAACCAAAGCACACAAAATTGTTACTGGTTACTCACCATTAAACCTGCAACGCTTCATATTTCCCATCATATGTGAATCAGCTACTCGGTCTCGATTCCACCATTGAACCAGATCACACCATCGAATTGAAGTTTTCGCATAAATTATGCATGACAAATGCAAAATTACACAAAATAAGGCCACCAACATGACACAAAATCTTCATGCCTACATTATGGCTCACCATTGCATAATCTACACAACAATAACAACAATACATATTCACATATCATAGTTATATTTAGGTACAAAAATAATTCAATAATCATAATTATGCAATTAGTTATAACACCTCACATAATTATACATTCCATTCTCAACAATCATTCATGCACCGTGAACCACATCAACATTAACATCAACATCACTCCTCATGAGGTATTAATCAATTCAATCGATCATAAAAATTAAAAGTTCTTTCATCATCTTTAACCGTCACATAATATTACTCCTTAAGGAAAACAATTTATTCACGCCCTTAAATACACATTAGTCTCTTAGGGTATCAACATGAGAATGTACTATGCTTTAGCTTTCCAACGCTTCAAACTACGCCTCAAATGGAGTCACGAAACTAGAGTTATGGTTAAAAAAAAGGTTAACCAATAGATCGTTAGTGGTGGACCAATCAATTGGTTTCTAGGAAACCAATAGATTTTTGTGGATGGACCAATAGATTGATCACGACTTGTTGTCTAATATTTTTTGCTTAGTTTGGTGAACCAATAGATTGTTCTAGGGAAACCAATCGACTGGTTCTTGGAATATTTCCAGAATCCCACTTTTAATTAATCTTTTTCATCCTGTCTCCATCCTAAACCTTCCCCAATCATGTTCCAACATGGATAAAAATTTTACATGATTAATTTATCATCAAAATAGAATTGCATGACAAAATTTACATGTCACCAATTTTCTCATCAATTCATTCATAAATGCAACAACATATTCATCATAGTAACATATTTTGAGATAGTTTTTTATATAAACCTTATCTAAAACACACAAACTCAACGATGGATAAAAAGAGAAAACCCTAGAGGAGAGTAAGGATCCCTCACTATCCTTCATGCATTTGAAACCCACTATTTGAGTAGTTTTCCCCCTAACCTAAATTTTCAACAATTGCTCAAGCTCAAGCTATGGTGATCTCCTTTTCCAAGCCATTGTTCTTCCATTTTCTCATTTTTCCTCTTGCCTTGTTTTCTAAATGCAACTTCTACTTATCAGTAAACTCTCTCAACACTCACCCTTTTCCTTTTAAATAAAAACCTAATTCCTTTATTTTGTTTATTCCACTTCTACCCTTCCCTTCTCTATTTTCTCTTATTTTTTAAAAAAACTCTAATTTACACCCAACCATCACTATTTATATTATTTATTTGTTATTTTATATTTCTTCTCACTTCAAAATTAATTAAAAATTCTATTTAATTTCTACCACTCATCCTAGATCCCACCAACATTACCACTATTACCACATACCACACATATTCACCAAATAAAAAATAAAAACCATATTAAATCACTTAAAAACAAAAATAAAATGTAGCTAAATTCAATTAAATAATTTAATTCAATTAAATAAAATGTACTCTCAAATTTACATCCCTTATATAACATCTCATGTGCATTTACTCCCATAATGTTTCACAAACTTATGGCATGGGGTTCATATATGAAGCCTCAAGACTCAATGATCATGTTGAGGTGTGCCCAAGCCACCTTGCCCCCAATATTCATCCTCAAGCAACCCAGAACCTTGGATGATCACTCAAGACATCTCACTTACTCTCTAAGCTCCTAATTGGATGGTGAGTCCCTATTTAAGAAATGTGAAGATTCATCTAGTCACCCCAAGGACTTCAACCTTAGTTCTTGACCCTTAGTGGCTTGTACAAGTCATGGTTCACCTTGAATATTGACCATGACATTGAAGTTCCCTAATATCCCAATACTGTTCATACCACAACCCTTTTGAAGCATCTCAATACATCCTTTTCACCTCAAAACACTAATTTGACTGGCCATGATTCTTGATGAAACTTATGGTCAAAGAAACCCAAGTTTGAGCATCCTTTGATTACATGCCTTGACTCATTTGATCATCCCCTCACACCATACTTCATTCACCTTCAATTCAAGTCAATTTCAACCAAAATTTACCAATCAAACGCCAATTGCATTCATGGTACAAGTCATTGGTTTGGTCATGATATTTGAACCTTCAATGAAATGTTTTCACCTGAAATTACCTCACAAAGCTCCAAGCTTCAGTTTGCATCGTGATGTGATCATATGAGCTTCAAATATCCATCATTGTACCTTAGAAATCATTAAATCACAAAGTGACATATCTAGGTCATGTTGGTTGGTAACATTTTGTGAAAAATGGCCTACCATTTAGTAACATTTCACCTTTCAAGATTTTAAAGATCTTTTTTGTGCTAAATGTTATAATTGAGTCCCTCTTCAACTTTGTTTCAAGGTTCAAGACCTAATTCATTGATAAAGGACCTCAATTTTTGCATTGACCAAGTTGGTCCAAAAGCCTAGCAAGACCTAGAGTCATGCCCAAGACCCCCACTTTACCACATTGTCATTTCCAAACCACAAATTCTTTTGACATGGTTCTTTTTGCATATGATCAAGGACATGGCAAATAATATTTGGCACAAGTTTCATGCAAAATGAACGAGCCAATTTCATTTGGCCCAAGTTCAAAGTTGGGATTTTATCATGATGCACCAAACCAGTCAGAATTTGCATTTTTGTGTACCAAGTCATTTAACCACATTGATTTGATTCCTTTTGACCCCTAACACATTGCTTAACATAGTGAGACGTGTTTAGAAGTCAACTTGTGTGAAAGAAGGTCACAAAATTAGGAACCCGAGCCATGTTCAAAATTCAGAAATTTCCCAAAATGGATAAAAATGACAAAGCCATAGCAGGTCAGATTAAAGCACTTTGTTGCAATTATTTGATGCTAAGGAGAAAAACCAAATGGTTGGGAGTGCAAACTATGTCAGAACATGCAAACTATTGTCCCACGAATCCCACTTTCAAGAATTCTTCGAGCCACATCCGAACTCTGATCAAATCCCTCTCATTCTCTCACCTAAACATCCCAACACTTTCCCTATAAATAGGGGAAGGTATTCCATTTAAGAACCAATATTCAAAAGCCAAAATCACCCTGCTTCAAAACTGAGTTTCCCCCATCAAAACAAAGTTCCTCTTTTCATGTTCTAAGTCATTTAAGGTCAAACCAAGCACCCATAGTCAATCCCTGAATATGATTGAAAATTTCTGAAACACTAACTCACCATGTATACACTTCCCCTAAGCTAACCATATCCATCGAAGTTCACTTCTAAAATCGATTTTGATCAGATAGCTTAACTCATCTCCTCCACTCAAACAAGTTACCTCTTTCTCGAAATCATTCACTGAAGCTTAACCCCATGATTTGAACCTCGATTATCCATCATCAACCATTTAATTTTTATTTTAGGTCAAACTATTTTCTGAACTTTTGAGAATGTCTCCACACTCAGAGCCAATCAATGGTTCATGAGTGTGGAGATGAGAATTATGAAGTATGAGGAGGATGATTCCATGTTTAAATCCCTATGAAAACACGAGTTTTGAAGTTTGATTTTGGATGGTTGAAGGCTGAAGACAATGTTATTCACACATTTTTGAATTCAAATGAATCTAGTGTCTGCTTCCCATTAGACCATTCACGCGCGTGATTTATTTTAGTATTAGGTTTAATATTTATTTTATTGAAGTGCTTCCTTGTCACCAAAGGGCGCTTGGCCGAGTGGATGAGGGTTGTCCCCATGACCCCAAGGTCAAGGGTTCAACGCCCAGCCCCCCCTCCTATTATTTTTATTTCTTTTTTTTTTGTTTCCAATTTTATTATTTTTTTAACCATTTATTCTCCATTTGATTTTATTTTTTCACCACCCATTTTAATTATGATTAAAATATTTTCAACACAAACCCTCATTATTTTTATCCCTTTTCTTTTATTACATCTTTGGTTTATTTATTTTGGGCATTTTTTGGTTGACTTTTCATGTCTTGAATCATAGTTGCTAATGAAATCTATTAGGTCACGACAATGGTTGATTAGGGTTGATGAAACCTTCTATGTTTCAAATCTATCAATGAATGATCAATGGATCATTGATGATACTTTGAGGCATTGATAGGTTTCTTTATATCAATCAAACTTGTGATACTAACTTCTTGTTTCATTATGTTTGTTTTGATTCCATTGTTTACTAACCTTTAACCATTATGCTTCTTTTTTTACCTTGTACATGACTTAACCATTGTTTAACTTGTACCTAACTTAACCAATACATAACCTAACCCTTAATTAACTTTTTAACTTATGATCAGTGAGTGATACAATCTTTTGTTTGTCAAACTATTGATAGATGGACTTGGGGTTGTATAACTTTCATTGTTACAATTCTATTGTTAGATGATCATTGATCATCTTCAATACTTTGCATTAGTGATAAGTTATCCCTTGATGCGCCATATTTTGAATCTTTTGACCTATGGATAGATAATCCTCAATTTTTTACCGTGTACATTTTTTACTAATCCCTAACTACACTTCACAAACTTTGATACTATTAACCTTTGTTATTGTGATTTTGTTATTATTACCTTGTGATTTACTTTTATGTCATTGCATTGTAATTTACATTCAAGAATTCATTATCATCATCATTGTATATACTCATCATGCATGTTTATTATTGTAATTTGCCTTATTATCATCATACAATTAAAAACAACAAAAACATGATAAAATGATAAGACCAAAAAAATGCATTCGACTTCTAATTAACCATTGTACTTAGAGGATCTCATTTAGAACCTTTTCTTGGAAGGACCTTTCCCTTATCTTGTGACACTTGGTTTCAACTTTGGATTTCATCTGTAACTTACATACCTGTTGCAAGAATGGCATCAGGGCATTACCCTAGGGAGACATGGTTGTAAGACCATTATCCTTTGTTAGCATAGGTCATTTTTGCACACACACCGCTTTCTCTTGGGATACCTTACAATGAGAGTCTTTACTTTCTTGCTTTGTTACTTTGTAATTACTTTATCCGTCACCAATTTTATAACCAAATCAACAAACCCTAGATCCAACATCAAGTGGCATTTTCATAATCAAATTCAAAATACAATAAAAATATGATTAAAATTGTGCTCCACGAGCCTTAAGTGGTGGAGAATGAGTAAGAATGGAGTTTTCATACTCTTACTCTAATTATTCTGGACACAAGACGATTGGCTTATTTTTCTAGAATTTTCACCTACGCCCATAGACTTTAGTGCAATTTAATTACAAACATCCTTTTCTCATAAACCCTTTCTCAAGGTAAAATCAACACAACCCATCAAACTCCATTTTTGTGCCTTTGGGCACCACTCCAAAAACCATTTTTCAAGGTAAAATCAACCAACACACAAACCTTTTCTACTCCAAACTACGAAGCTCTGATTCTTCATCTCCCAATGAATGATACGTATGCACAAGGGCCACAATCCTTGGCATGCGTAATAATAAAAACCCAAAATCCCATTCTTTCACACTTTCCATTGAAAATAATACAGAATAAGCAAATAAATACCCATATACATAGACAAATTAAATGGTTCCCATGGAGTACCATGGATGTGAGGGGTGTTGATACCTTCCCTTTGTGTAATCGATTTCCGAAACCAATCTCGGTTGGGAGACCAATTCTTTATCCGTGTTACACTTCCTGTGTGCACCTCTTTTCCCTAAGGGTTTGATCGACTATTTCCCCTTTCCTTCTTATAGGAATAAATAAAATTCGATGGAGACCATGTGTTTTCCCTCTCTTCATAGAGGAACACCTTTTCAAGTACCCAATTTCATTACCCCGGTTGTGACAACGCCCTGCAAAAAAGTGCGGGCAAAACGGGCATGCTGGACTGGTCGGGCCCGTTTTGTCTCCCCTAATAGACGTTGTTGCCTCATTGGTACATCTTAAACTTAAATAACACGACCTACAGGGAGAGCCAACTATAATTAATACTTAGCTAGAGGGAGAAAAAATAATATACCAAACTCTCTATAAAGATTAGGAAGTAGGCATAACCACGTAGCTCAATATCACTTCCCTCACCGGGAAACTCAATAGGATGGGAATCCATCCTTTAAAAGTGGCTAAATAAACCATAAGAATCTAATAAATAACTAGTGGCCAACCCACCTAGTTATGTTTCCTATTCTCCAGTCATATGAAATCTTATGCTTGAATCATTTAATGCCTTTCTACATATACTACTATCAATAGAAAAATAAAATGATGTTTTCTAAAACACTCTTTTTTCGTTATGATTATGTAGAGCGACGTGAAATCCAGGGTAAGACCAAAGATATTGATGTCAGACACATATAAAGTGAGAGGTATTGTCAAAGACGCTTTGTACGTCCGACTAAAGCAATAAATTATTCACAAAAAGGCAGGGGGTGCTACCGAAGATGCTTTTGACTTATGAATAAACCAATCAATTGGCCACATAAATTCAGAGGTGCTATCGGAGACGCTTTTCACGTGTGGTTAAAGAAATTAATTCCCCATATAAAGTCAAGGGTTTTATCATATACGCTTTGTATGTCAAGCTAAAGCATTCAATCCCCTACAAGTAATAATAGCCTTCCCTCGTTTAGCAGCTAGCCACTCCAGACGCCATGATAGGTTGGCCATACATCTACCTCTGACCGGGTTTCCATTTGGTAGGGGGAAGGAGAACTGACCTTTGGCAAGGAATGGCCCCAGTGACGCCCAATAAACACCGAGAGGAGACCTCATAAAGTTCGTAAACATTCAAAACTGTGAATTCAAGACCATGACAAATGCCTTAAAAGGGTAACATACAATTAATTTCGAGGGAAAACCTCATAAGTTTGCAAGGATCTAGAGACATGTACTTAGGATCATCAAAAAACACCTTATACATGTAATAAAGGCATCTCATTCAATAAGGAAGTATTTCTATTACAAGATACTACCAAATAAATACCATATAAAAAATGTTGGACAAGGACCCCAATTAACCTACTTCCTTTGAAAAACCATATTCTCATCTATGACAACTTAATACTGTCAGATTTAGCATGTGGAAAGTGCCAAAGGGTGGTGAAAATAATCTACTTAATGCAAATCATTTTCAAACGACTTCGGAACCGCCGCAAGGGTGAAACTCGTACATTCATCCAACTGTTGGGTTAGCAAAGCATTTTAAGAGTGCACGAGCTCTAATTCTTTGAGAGCACATCCCAAACATCTAGAAAAAATACACAAGCCTCGATCTTTTATCTCCACAATCCTCACCAATTGAGCCACCTAGTCGAAAAGAAAACCAACGAGCTTTAGGGGAAGTAAAGCATTCTTCACCCTAAGAAGTTGGAATTATTCTTCATTACCCATGCATTCTGCACAATAACGAGTAAAACATATACACTAAAGGTATGCAGATTAAAAATACTATAAAACTCAAAATATCCAAAGCTTACCAAAAATATTTGTTCTCTCATCTTGAGAGCAGACTTTTATCAACCAATATACGTGAATAACACGCTTTAAATGTTTCTTATCAACGTCCGTCACCGGGGTGACTCTCTCTATATATATCCCATATCGTTGATAAACCATACTAACCGACCTTTTTGATACTGAGCCTCTTCAAAGAGATCCTTTTTTCTATATATGAAAAAGTTATTCCCTAGAAGAAAGTAACCCCCAATCCAATAATTGGAGAACAATTCAGCACATCTACCTTCGAATTCATTACCAACAATGCAGATTGCAACATGAGCTTCAGAGTTGACTAGAGTTGTAAGAAAGAACTGATCTTCAAAGGGAAGGAGCTCCAAAACAGGTTTGAACCCATGAATAGTCGACTTGAGGCAAATGAGTATTTTGCCCCTAATCTAGGATGTCGAATCACAAAGACATTTGAAGAGGTGAAGGAAGAGGAACACACAGGGTCTCCCATTCACATATTTTCACCAGTACTTGTAGAATCTAATATATACCAAGAATGAAGGGTGAAGTTGCGAAAGAGCCATGGCCATCTATTTTATAACATCTACCTTAAAAGTAGTGAAATGGAGACGAAGGCCCTTCGTGGAAAAATCATATTTATAAAAGGGAGTGATGCAAGCTCCATACTTG
Organism: Lathyrus oleraceus; assembly: GCF_024323335.1. NCBI lineage: Eukaryota > Viridiplantae > Streptophyta > Magnoliopsida > Fabales > Fabaceae > Lathyrus > Lathyrus oleraceus. The sequence continues at coordinate 309,140,497 of NC_066580.1, forward strand.
AAACATATTATTTCATCCTCATAAGGACTCACAGTTACCCAATTAGAAGATCAACCAACTTCTATAAAAACACGTTCAATACCACCTAGTTTGACAAAAATAGAAGTAGTGGAAGAATAAAGATGATCCATCCAAGTAGATGGAATATCCTTTCGAGACATGCGAATACTTTTGAAACGTGTTATGGAATTCAGAAGAGAGAAATAGTTAAAATATTAAATTGGAGAAAAGAAGACAAAACCAAAGGAAGATGATATTTACTCCTTTAATAGAAAATTACATTATGGAAGGCAAAATGACTTCACCAAACACGATTAATCACTCACACACAACACTTAAAGAGTCTCAATTTTTAAGATTATAATGATTATAACTATGAAAAGAGGTTTGAATTATCATGCATTAAATGCATAATTTTTTAAAGAAATGAAACGATTCTCATTCATATGGCTCAAAAATAATTAGGGGGTGGTCGATATCCAGGGTTGTAATGTCAAACCCCCGCCTACCTACACCAGAGTGGGGGTTTTGGGCAACTGTTATGGGCCAACCAGATCGACCCCAGATGGATTTAAGCCGACCATACCAATCTCATCCAACAGTCAGATAAAAGTCCACTCCTACTGTAGCACCTCAAATTTGCACCCCCCCATTTGTACATTCATTTCATTTTTAGGACATTAACATTGCATTGTCAGTGCATAGTACATTGCATTTCATCAGTCAAGACTGGTATCAGGAGAGTCAACTGTGCAAGAGACCAAGCATTTCCATGAGACAAAGGCCATATGGTTGTTCTAGAGAGCTTACATGACTCAAGGTTCATTTTGATGCAATTTGGCCAAGTGTTGAAGGTTCAAAGTCATCAGTACATGTCCAAGTCATCTAGGGCCCATAAAAGTCAACTGCAAGTCAACTGAGGGCTAGGAGATGGAGAAAGGGTTTGAGACACTTCATTCATGTCCCAAAGAGGTTTATTCAACATGTCAAACATCTACCTTGAAGATTTTGAAGCCAGATCAAAAGTTTCCAAAAATGGAAAATGACCTGTAATTTGAAAGTTTCCAAAAACGGCAAGTTTTTGGACCAACTTCAACTCAACTTTCCAACATCAAAGAAGCTTCAAATGGAATTTTCTCCAACATAAAAGTTGAAGATCTCTCTCTCCCATTTCCAAAAAGTCCAAGATCATGAATTTGTGATGAATGGTTAAGGCGTTATGATCAAATCATTGCAAAGTGTGCTTGAAACTTCAAATGGCCATATCTTTTGAACCAAGACTCCAAATTTGGTGGTTCTTGCTGCAAAATGTTTCTCATGACATGAATTTTCCAAATACCTCATCACATTGCATGAAATTGGAATATATGATCACTTGCTTATTCATGAAGTTTTTGAAGGAAATTTGCCAAAATCAAAATTGGTTGATCACATGCATGTAATTCCAATTCCAATGTGTGCATGGAGTAATTTTGAGTGGATTTGGGCCAGCTTGGTGTACTGTTCACGTGTGCATCTCATGCATGAGGTGAAAATGCAAATTTGTGCATGCACCTTATATCCTCTAATTTCATTTAGCTTTGGCCTAATCATGATTTCAGGTTGATTAAGAGGACATATATAAGGTTAATCATAACTGTATTAATCATAACTCACATTTTCAGATCTAGATTTCGAATTTTGATCAAAATTTTCTCTCACAAAGAACTTCAAAATTCCTCACACAAACACTCATTTCCTTGCATAATTCTTGATCCTGGTGAAGTTTAGAGTGTGATTCAACGTGCATTTTGAAGAATTCGTGCCTGATTCAATCATGCTTGAAGCTTGAAGGTGTCAATGGAGTTTTGAAATTAAGCTGGATTCACACGTGTTGGAGCTTCAATTTCTTCATCAATCATCTCCACAAGCATCCTGGAATTGATCTGGATCATTTGGAGCCTTGGATCGTGCAAAACCACAACCTGCTCTTCAAGAGGTAGGATTTTTGACCTTCACAATTCTCCAATTCATGTGTATATTCTTGTAGATCTCTCTTCACTGATGATTCTGAGCAAAAAATCAATTGAAATGATGTAGTATTGAGTGAGTTATGTGTGATTGAAGTGTTCATGTAAAAAATGTTTGTGATCGATTTGCACGATATAGGATGTTTTCACATGATTTGACCATGGATTATTGGTGTACATTGCGTGAGGTTTCGTTTGGTATGTTCATTTCATGTTTCTGGGCATTTCTGGAAAAATCTAGAAATTGGTGATGAACATTCATCATCTTCATCATGAAGAAGATGAAGATTCATGATTAGCGATGGATCCTGGAGATTAGCGACGGATCCTGGAGATTAGCGACGGACATGGATTTGTGTATGCGTGGCTTAGGCTTTGATTGTAATTGGTCCATGCGTGCGTCCAGTAGGCAGATTCATTGGCTCACAATCGTTTGACCGCGCCAAGTAGGCGCTGACCATGCCAACGCATTAATGAAACGCAGCGTTTCATATATGTTGGCGCGCCACATTTGAATGTATGCACGGATCGATTCTGGCTTGAGGCAAAATATTCAAATTGTTCAGCATTTTCATGTTTTCCCTCCACTTGCCATGCCATGTTCATCTTTCATTTTCATTTGCTTATGTTAACTTAGAAAATTCATAACAAATTGAAAAATGCATCAAATCATTCCCAATTTTTTGCTACTTGCTCCTTGGTTTGTCTAGTTTTTTATGATGATGATTTCAAAAATTGTGCATGGCTGGAATTTTATTTGTTCTAGGTTGATTGGACATAGGTGCTTATGTGACCTTGCCTTGCGTTTTCTATCATGAAATGCTTGATTTTAATCCAATGGACATGCAATTTTACATGGTGATTCTAGACACATTGATGGACCTTTGAGGCTTGATTTGGTATTTTTCTCATGTACCAAATCTGTTTTATGCTTGTGTTTGCATGCTGTGATAATTTGTGTCACACATTTGGTTGTTATACTTGTGCAATTTGATTTCCATGCCAAATGACCTCTAATGCTTCTGATTTTTTGTATGATGGATTTTTTGGATGTGTTGGATGCTCATGATTTTTTCCAGAATTATTTGAATCATTTCTGTTTTGATTGGGAATTTTCATTCTTAATGTTCAAATGTGTGCCTTGAATTGGTCATTGACTTCTCCTGCCTATTACATGAACTTGCATGATGATTTTGGTTTGGTTCTTTTTAGGAATTGCTCTTGATTGATTAAATATGATCCATGTTGAATATCAAGTTCTATTTTGGCTCTTTGATTCCCTTTTGGCCCTAGGCTTTGACCTAGTGGTTTGTTACTTACATTTAAGTTGTGAATTTCAGGTTCAAGTATGCATCTCCATGATTGATGTTGCTCCTTCATTTGAGCTTGATCATTTGTTGTTGTTGGCTAACATTTGCTTGTTTCGTAGGCTTTAAGGACATATCACTTGTGTTTATGGCTTATATGTTGCATAATGGGTTATCTGTTTGATATTGACTGTTGACTGTTTGTCTGAGTTTTGTACTGATTGGTTTAGCTGTTTCCACAGGTACTTAAGTTGATTTAAGTTCATTTGAACTTTGCTTTGCTTGCTTGTGGTTGGCATACCAATGAGGTATAATTCCTTGATCTTCATGTAGTCTGGAAGACCTGCCATGTTACTTTGGCAGGCACCTGTCTGAAGCCCTCCTTAAGAGGCAATGTTTGTGGTTGTTTAATTTTGTGCCAAGCAGGTTAAGTCCTCTTAAGAGGCAATTGGCAGATAAAAGGGATGTGCAATCCATCCCATGCTATTCAGTTGTGTCATTCACTTTGCTCACACCATGTGTTGATGCATTGTGAATAAGAACCCAAGGTCTTGTTGTGTCAGTCATCTGTGGAGAAGAGTTCCTTCATTCTGAACTCCCACACTTTCTATTTGATTCAAGCTCTCCCAGGCCAGGGATAAAAGCTGTGAGGCATAACCGTCATCTCCATTTCATCTGCTTCACCCTAACTCTCAATGTTAGGGTTAAGAGCTAACAACACCCTTTTCCAGTTGGTTTGTTTGTCGAGGTTGACATGACCCCTTGACTAAAGCCCAACCTTGTGTGAACCAATTGTTTGCATATAGTGTGTGCTACTTGTGCTGGTGTTTGCTTTTGTGCTGTTTAGGATAGAGACCTCAACATAGGGATCGTATGCATGACAACTTCTAGGCTCGAGTCGTAGTCTCCCTAGTAGCTTGTTATCTCCCTTATCTCTAGTTAGGTTAGAAGATCTTTCCCTGTTAAGGGGAACTACGTCGCCCTGATCCTCATACCAGATGAGGTACGTAGGCAGGAGATGAGCATATCTCTCCGGGCACCCTTTTCTTTTGCAACCCTTTGTGTGTGTTTGGAGTCTGACGTAAGCCCAGCGATTGGCAGTCGGTTTCCTGTCTATGTCTCTTTGTTTGGAGTCTGACGTAAGTCCAGCGGTTGGCAGTTGGTTTCCTGTGCGTGTGTGTTGGTTCAGAGTCTGATGTAAGTCCAACGATTGGCATTCGGTTTCCAGGTTTGCCTGTTTGTATGGAGTCTGATGTAAGTCCAACGATTGGCAGTCAGTTTCCTGTTTGTGTTTTGTTTGGCGTGCATTAGCCGAGCTACGAGTGCTCTGATTCTTCTCTGGTTAGAGAAGATACGTATGCATAGGATGCGACATCCTAGCGAGCCCATTTCCCCTGTCCCCGAACTACGTCGACTCTGATGTCTGTGTCTGACAGACTACGTAGGCCCAGGATGCGATATCTTGCCGAGTCCCGCTTCCTCCGTCTTTTCTGTGTTTGATCCCAGTGTGCGTGCAGTGTTTGAGCAGTATCTTTAGCAACCTTTCTTCTATTCTTTCCAAGAGTGGATCCCGTCGAGTACGACGGATGCGTAGGGGTGCTAATACCTTCCCTTTGCATAACCGACTCTCGATCCTATCAATCTCTGGTCACGAGACCATTCCTTTCCAGGTTTACTTCGAGCGTTTCCTTTCCCGCCTTTGGGATAAATAACGCACGGTGGCGGCTCTGTGTTTCTTTTTCCCGCCGGTTTTTCGCGTAATGCGACACCTACCAGAAACTTTCTAATATGAGAAGATTATCATTCTAGTGATCATCAAAGATCTCATATGTAAAGCATCCAACAAATCTCCGCAATTCACTCATAACTAATAGAAAGTGAGTTATTCCTTCTTTACTATATATAGTTAAGATGCCAAAATCCGACAACAAATTTCAAATACAATTTCATTTCACTCTTTTTCCTCAAAATCAAGTAACAAGTTGACAAATGAAGTATTCATGTTTGATAGGATATCCACTACTTTAGCCTAAGTGCTTTTGGTAGTTATAAAAGTGGAAAGCAACCTAATATATTTCAGTTAAGTCAAGGCCTATTGAAACAATATATTGTTATGCAAAAACCATATCATTTTAGCGTCCATGCCTATTTGAGGTATAAGTAAAGTAGTAGTTCGAGAGAGAAAGCATATTCCCTTACGTAAGACTGGTGAAGAGCATATGTACAAAGGTAATAGGAGTATAACCAAGATTAATATGGAGGACACTATAGCTTATTTAATGATCATTGTTAAAAATAATAGGGAATTGTAACACCCCAAAATTTGCCCTCCTCATTCATGCATTCATTTAGCATTTCATATTGCATTTCATCATGTCAATCAGAATTAGATCCGAAAAAAAAAAAACGAAATAAATAAATAAATAAATAAAAATAATAATAAAAAAATAAATAAAATATAATAAACAATTTTGGACTTGGGTCTCTCTCATTTGAGCCCACAAAACCATGAAATTCAGTCTATAAATACCAAGGCTTCACTTGAGAAAAAGGAAGAGAAGCAAAATACTCTGAGGTTTCCTTGGAATAAAACCCTGGACAAAACCTGAAGAGAAACCTGACAGAGAACTCTGAAAAAACCGGGAGAAAAGCTCGACAATTGGTCGTCTGAAAAAACCGTCCGGGTTACTCTGCTGAAAGAGTCATTTTTATTGTTTTCCTTTATTACATGCATAATAAAGTCTTACACTTTTCCCAAGGTGTAACGGCTCATTTGTAGGGCCATCCATTTAGTTACATTTCGCAATTATTTTTATCATCAATAAAGGACGGTTTTTGCAAACAATTTTGTGTTCTCTTTCTTTCAGTTTTTTTTACTTTTTACAAAAAAAATGGCAATGTTTCTTTTTTCGTTTTTCCTTTCTTTCAAAAAAAATCTCTCTCATTCTAAGGTAAAGCATGATCCTCCATCATGCAGATCCGACCACTCGGATCTCACTGCTAACGACACTGCTATGGCCAAGTATGACTTCGACAATCCTATCTATTAAGCCGAAGAAGGGGTTGAGGAAGATTGTGAATTGCCTGAAGGGTTAGCCAGATTGTTGAAACAGGAGGACCGAGCTATTACACCTTATCAGGAGGTGGTTGAGACCATCAACGTTGGTACCGAAGACGACAAGAAAGAGATCAAGATCGGGGCCAGTCTACAGGCCGAGAGGAAAGACCGTTGATCATGTACTTGACTGTGTTAGAAAGGTCAATGGGTTGTGTGCTTGGTCAGCATGACGAGTCAGGTCGAAAAGAGCATGCAATATACTACCTTAGCAAAGATACTCATTGCTCGAGAAAAATTGCCGCGCTTTGGCATGGGCTGCTCGCCGACTAAGACAGTATATGTTGACTCACACGACTCTATTGATATCAAAAATGGATCCAGTCAAGTATATTTTTGAAAAGCCATCACTTACCGGAAAGGTTACTAGGTGACAAATGATACTGACAGAGTATGACATCCAATACACTTCACAAAAAGCCATCAAGCGAAGTGTCTTGTCAGACTATCTTGCAGAGAAACCGATTGATGATTACCAACCTATGAGGTTTGACTTTCCTGATGAGGACATCATGTTTCTCAAATCGAAAGATTTAGAGGAACCACTCCCGGAGGAGGGGCCTGACCCTGAATCCAAATGGGTTATGATGTTTGATGGGGCGGTCCACGTCAATGGTCGCGGAGTTGGTATAGTGTTGATCACACCGGAAGGGGGTTCATATGCCATTTGGTGCCAGAATAACTTTTCCCTGCACCAACAATGAAGTCGAATACGAAGCTTGTATCCTAAGACTTGAGGAAGCCGTCAATATACAGATTAAAACCCTGGATGTATACGGGGATTCAGCTTTGGTCATCAATCAAACCAACGGGAAATGGTATACACCTCAACCTCATCTGGTTCTTTACAGAGACTACACGAGAAGATTGTTAATTTTCTTTTGAAGAAAACCAATTTGCTGATGCTTTGTTTACCTTGTCTTCGATGATTAAGGTGCTATGCTGGAACTACGTACCCAGAATTGACGTATCTCGGTCAGAGACGAATGAAGAAAGCATTTGGTTAGAAAGTGCGCCCTCGGGGGTATCAAGTCGGTGAATTGGTACTCAAAATATTTCTTCCTCCCAACACAGATCACAGGGGCAAATGGACACCGAACTATGAGGGTCCGTACGTGGTTAAAAGGATTTTCTATGGCGTAGTTTTGATGCTAACAACCATGGATGGCGAAGGATTCCCGTCCCCTATTAACTCAGACGCAGTTAAAAAAAAAATACTTCGCATAAAATAGACCCGCTGGACAATAAAAAGAATAGTCCAGGCAAAAAAAGGGCATCCCGACGAACAAAAAAAAAAGAGAATAAAGAGGTTCGGGCAAAAATTAGGGATATAAAAAAAGAGTACACCTGGTGAGTCGAAAACCCAAAAGGGCGGCTCAGGCAAAAATGGGTATCCCGATGGATTGAAAACCCGAAAAAGGGGGCGATCCAGGCAAAAGTTAGGGAATAAGCGAATGACTGCAACCTGAGTTCACCTGTGTTATATCACCGTTTCATTCAATCCGGCAATCATCGAAGGTTAAAGATCGACTAATCATCCACTTCGGAAAGAAAGATGCGCAGAGCGTCTTGAGGACATACGAGCCATAGCAGAGTCGAAACTCAGTGGGACCCCGTATCCCCGTTGTCATTAGGATAGTTCTCTTTTTATAGCGATCACCTCTTTTCAGAGATCAGCTTCCTGATACCCTCGCCTATTCCTGGCACAAATTTTCTCCCCATTAAGAGTCGAATAATTCAGTTAAAGAGCCTCTTTATTTTTCATTTATCAGTTTGTTTGCAAAAATGTCCGAATTTTTGATAAAACATATTGCATATGAACATAATGGTGGCTTTTGCAGATGATTTGCACAGGAAAACATTTAAAATTGCTTTGAATGTGCTTAATCCCGAACGGTGAATTCAAACCGAGTAATTCCCCCGAGGCATACGTGTATTTTTGGTTGCAGGTCACAGGAACCGGATGCCAAGTCATGAATCCTCATCCCCATGCGGTTGACAAAGTCTCTCCTCAGCAAAGCATGTTCCCCAACAGAGTTGACAGTATCCAGACTGTCTATCCCCAGTAGAGTTGATAGTATCCAGACTATATATCCCCAGTGGAGTTGACAGTGTCAGACTGTATCTTCCTAGCAACAGCGGAGTGGGTGCATAACCAACAGATGAGAGGGTGGCGTTCCCAGTGTTCATCTCATTCCCCAGCAGATTATTTCTAACAGTTTTGTTAAACCCCAGCTTGAGGGCGATTAGCAAGTTCATATCCCCAGCAAAGGCCGTTTCCTACGACATTTCCCCAAGAAGTGTTTTCCCCACAGACTCTCCTCACAGAGCCTCGCCGAACAAAGTTTCCATAGTTGATACTCCCCCCGCAAGGTCAACTTTTCAAGCAGCCAATTTATTTTTGGTGGCTCATTGGTCCCGACAGACGGATCATTCCCCACAGAGCATTCAAGGATTGATACAGTGATCTGTTCCCTACCGGAGTTTGCTTCCCCAAGCAGATTTCTTTTTACACCATGCATAACATTTGCATTTGCATGCATATCATATCAAGCATACACATAAGCTGATAAACATGTTCTTCCAAGCAGACTGAGGAATTACTTTACAACCAAGGTCATGAGATCCAACCTGAGGATCAAGCGTGAGTGATCCAGCCTGAGGGTCGTTTTGAAGATTCAGCCTGAGAATCGTTTTCCAGTGATCCAGCCCGAGGGTCATTTTGAAGATTCATCCTGAGAATCGTGTTCCAGTGATCCGGCCTGAGGTTCATTTTGAAGATTCAGCCTGAGAATCGTGTTCCAGTGATCCAGCCTGAGGGTCCATTTCGAAGATTCAGCCTGAGAATCGTGTTCCAGTGATCCAGCCTGAGGGTCATTTCAAAGATTCAGCCTGAGAATCGTGTTCTAGTGATCCAGCCTGAGGGTCATTTCGAAGATTCATCCTGAGAATCGTGTTCCAGTAAGCCAGCCTAAGGCTCAATTTGAAGATTCCCCAGTGAAGTCGCCTACAAGTTTTATTTCCCCAGCAAGCCCAAGTCTAATTGAGGAGTCGTTACAACATGTTCTAGCCCGAAGAATATGTACGAAGCCCAAAAGTGGAATATTCTCGAAGCTGCATATCTAATATGAAGGTTGGGTGTAGATTTCAAAAGAGGGTCAACCAGCGCATGCCTCGGATGCGGGATCCTAATGACGGGAATTTATCATCAAAATAATCCAGATCTAGCCAGAAGATCGAAGTAGATTCAGCCAGAGAATCGAAACAAAGAAGATCTAGCCAGAAGATCGAAAATCGCAACAATTCAGATCTAGCCAGAAGATCGAAGTAGATTCAGCCAGAGAATCAAAGGAAATAGATTCAGCCAGAGAATCGAAACGGAGGAGATCTAGCCAGAAGATCAAAATCGTATCCAGCCCGAGGATCAAAATTAATATCCAACCAGAGGACTAAATTGAGTATAGGTTCAGCCAGAGGATCGAAACTCCAGATTAAGCTAGAGGATCGGAAGAAAAATAAACAGCACGGTGTATTTCCGCGTTTTTGTGGTGTTCTCGGAGCGTAAATTTTCGGTCTATCTTTGGTATTCAATCACAGCTCACCCCGTTTGTCTGATAAGCTGTTCGCTTTCATCCTACTCGGTTTAGCTGATGATTGAATAGGGGCAGCTGTAACACCCCAAAATTTGCCCTCCTCATTCATGCATTCATTTAGCATTTCATATTGCATTTCATCATGTCAATCAGAATTAGATCCGAAAAAAAAAACGAAAAAAAAAAAAACGAAAAAAAATGAAAAAAAAAAGAAAAAAAAAATAATAATAATAATTTTTTACAAAAAAAATAAATAAATAAAAATAATAATAAAAAAATAAATATAATATAATAAAAAAATTTTGGACTTGGGTCTCTCTCATTTGAGCCCACAAAACCATGAAATTCAGTCTATAAATACCAAGGCTTCACTTGAGAAAAAGGAAGAGAAGCAAAATACTCTGAGGTTTCCTTGGAACAAAACCTTGGACAAAACCTGAAGAGAAACCTGACAGAGAACTCAGAGCAGCCTCCAAACCCTGAAGGGCCTCACGGGTGCAACTCAATTTCAATCAAGCTCTCCAATCAGGTTTGCCCTATTCCCATTATTTTACGCCTTCAATTTGAATGTTCTAAATGTGTGATGAATTATGAATGGGTGAAACCTATGCCTTGAATGTTTAATCACATGATTTCTGAAGTGTATGCCACAGGATTTGAGGTTTCTGAAACCATACTGTTATCCATGAAAAAAATGCTTATGGTGTTTCACTAACCCTTTTGTTGAGTTTTTGTGAGGGCTCACATGACTTTTGCAGGGATAACTTGCGTGGTTTCCCACTTTATTTGTGGGATAACCCCTGGAGGTTCATTCCGATTACCTGTACTGACCCACTTTCTTTGATGATGTTAGCTTGGAAGGATCTCAGGGTTTCCCATTCCTCTAATTGCTGTTACTTCGGATCTTTATCCGCGTGGTACTTTTACATATTTCCCGCATTTTACTGCTTTCCTAGCTGGAAGACCTCGATAGGAGGCAATGTTTTTGTGTTTACTTTATGCAGGTTCCTTTGTCCAGGGTTAAGAGTTATGAGGTCTTATCCTCATTACCCTTTTGCATGCGCGTTCCTACAATGCAAACAAACCCTTCATTGATTTTTCTTCTCCATAACACACGTTTACTCCTTCTACTACAGGCGAGTAAGTCTCCAAAGGTCGAGCATCTGGTAGATTGCGTAGTGACGTCGTTCGTCTAAAACCCAATCCACAACCCCGTAGTTAGCCGAACTACGGCTTGCTCTGATTCTCATTCCAGATGAGATACGTAGGCATAAGACGCGATGTCTTAGCGAGCACACATCCCCCAACCCATAGGTCAGCCGAGCTACGAAGACTCTGATTCTCATATTCAGATGAGATACGTATGTAGTGGATGCGACATCCGCGTGAGTCATTTTCATTTAACCCTTTTTTTTTTTGGGAAACAGCACAAGATAAACTCACACCCTTTAGAAGAAAACTACACAAGTGGATCCCGTAGAGTACTACGGATGCGTAGGGGTGCTAATACCTTCCCTTCGCATAACCGACTCCCGAACCCAAGATTTGGTTGCGAGACCCCGTCTTGTCCTTTCCTTTTTCAGGTTTACTTCGAGCGTTTCCTTTCCCTCCTTTGGGATGAATAACGCACGGTGGCGACGCTTCTGTCTTTTTCTTTCGCCGGTTGTTTTTTTTGTGCACTGTATTTTTCAGGTTGCGACAGGAATTGGCTACTCAAAGGATGATAAAACCCCGACCAACGTACCTTATAAACATTGGGTCATGAATTAAAATGTGAGGCTTGAGGTACCTTGTATGGTCACTTTAACAAGAACATAAAAGAGTAGGGAGTAAAGGAGTCGGTTTATGAATGAGATTGAGAATGTGATTTCTTAAGTTTTGGATCTGCTTTTTAGGCTGAGCTTTGTGCTCCCATGATAGCTTTGGAGCTGGCAAGTATAGAAACAGAATCCTAGTTTGATCTTTTGGAAGATTAATATTAGATGGCTAAATTGTACTCCCTCCGTTTTTTATTATAAGTCGTTTTTTATTTTTCACACGTATTAAGAAATGTAATAATTATGGTATGAAAAAGACAAATTATGAACGATTTTACAAAATTATCCTTTATTAATGGTATTGGAAAGACAAATTGACATAATTGAAATGAGAGAAAATAATAAATATTTAAGAGTGTAATAGGAAAAATAACATTTATGATTTATTGGTATTATAAAACGACTTATATTGTGATACAAAATATTTTTCTAAAGTGACATATAGTAAAAAAAATTGAGTTAGTATTTGTTTTCTCAATCTATTGATTTTATGGTCGCTCACATTTATAGAGAATGTAACATTTGTGCAGATTTTCTTGCCAACATTGGTCTCAAGTACAATACTTTCACTTGATTTAGTTTTATTCATAATTATATTGTAATTGATTACTTGTTAGATATGATTCATACCTTTATGCTAAGACTTTTCTCTTGAAGGGGTTTTAGTTTGGCACCCTTGTGTTCTTGTTATGATATATTGTTCTATTAAGGATTATAGGAATACATAGATATGTTTAATGAGAAAGTTTTTCAGGTAGTGACAACGGTAATCTTGAAATATAAAAAATATAGAGGTGAGTTACTTACACTTGTTGGCTTATTGATCTTTATCAATCAGTACACTTAATGCCTTGAATATTTTTTAAATAGGGAGAAAAGATAATATATTTGTTGTACAGTATATTGGGGGTCATAGACTATTTATAAGGTGATGACAATTAGGGTTCCCATTATTCTAAAATGGGTCATATTGACATGCACTAATATTTGAACTCATATCTAATTAATTACTAAATAAAAATCTAATTAACATTTTTAATTTATTTGTTTACCTAATCAATTAATCTCTTAATTTGATAAATAACTAATATAATTAATATAAATATATAAGTCCACATAATAATTATTGAAATATAATAATAAAATAATATTTATTAATAAAATATTATAATAATTTCTCATTTGAGAAATATATTTTAATAATTATATCAGAGTTCTTTAGGAGTCTATTCGAATGATATTAATCTTTAGATTTTAACTTTACAAACTGCTACACTTCAAACATTAATAATGAGACTACCTTGATTGTCGTCACTATCGTATAACGTGATGGAACTCCGACGAACACCACTTTAATGTACATGATAACATATATTTATATGGATGAGTGACATGAAAATTTCTTGTAATGTGACATTTGAATCATGCATATTTTAAACTGGTCCAAATAAAGTTTTTAAACTGAAGTTTGCAAATTTAAGATTTGGACAACGATACATAAATGATTTTAACAATAATGATCTCGTAAACTTTATTTCTATAGATAATATTCATATAAAATCTGTATAGATATCAAAAAACAGTATTATAAAACATAAATAATGAGTGATTCCCACTAATTTAAGACATCCTTATTGACAACAACCACATGAGAGACCTTAGATGTTAAGGCTTTGATTAGTTAGTCTTTTAGTATAAACTACATATATATATATATTCTAGTTTCAACAATTTTTTTTTAATTCATTGGATTGTTTAAAATTTATGGTTGAAACACTATATAATTGTGGCTTAGCGCAACGAAGGTTATTACTTACCATTTTTGCTTGCTACCTTTGTATGTTGTATTTAGTGTTTGTTGTAGTAGTATGTCGATTTGTGTGTTGTATTGGGCATGTTATTTAAGTTTCCCCGATGGAGCTTATGATATGCGAGAACTATGAGATGCATTTTTTTCTTTGTATTACGCTCTGCATCACAGGTGACCATTCCCTAGCTAAGGGGTGGATCTACCTCCCTACCTGCGAGGCTTGGCTCGGATCGAGGTACATCTCTAAGCTCCACCACCTACGCCCTTAGAGTGGCTAGATTCGAAAGGGATGTGCCAGGTATGCAGGAATGTGTTTAAGTCATATCGGATATGCATTAATATGTGTAGTCTGTATCAGGTATGCAGTCATATGAGAAATGAATTTAAGTTATATGAGATACCCATAAATATGTTTAATGAAGGTGTGAAAAACACAAGAAATATGGGGGTTGAATTGGGTTTTACAAAATCAAAAACTTTTTACCAACTCAAGAACACCACTAATAAGTTAGTGAAAAAGAGATAAAAAACACAAGTATTTTTATCCTGGTTCGCTTGAAACTCAAAGCTACTCCAGTCCACCCGCCAAGGTGATTTTGCCTTATACAGAAGGACTTCATCCACTATAAACAACATATTATAATAATCACAAAGAATAACCTTGTTTGTCTTCTCAAGGATCCTACTATACCATAGTCTCTTGAAGGACTCACAAAGAATAATCTTCTTTGTCTTCTCAAGGATAGCCTCCTTAAGGAATCAAACAAACAGTTTAAAAAATATTTTGTGTGTTACAAGTTGCTTCTATACCAGCATGTTTTACACAAATGATAAAAAAATTCTTAAATAAAAAATGTGTACAAAAGAATGAAAGTTTTTCACAAAGAAACAGACATGTCAAAAATGTTGTATCACCGAGCACTTTTCTTCAATTCTCCAAGTCTCACTTATATAGCATAAGAAGAAGACCGTTGAAGGGTAAAATGGGGAAAGCTCAGAGTGGTTGTCCACTATTGGATGGTGAAAGGAGTGATATTTCATATTGTCATTCGCCCATAAAATTAGTGACATGTGTAATGTATAGTATTGTCCTCGCCCACGGAATCAGGTAGTGGAAAGGATATTCAATTTGTATTATGTACTATTTGATCATGTTCTCATTTGATCTTATCTTCAAGTTCATTGGCTTCTGATGAAACTTGATGAACCATGAAATGAAGAAAGATAAAGCTGGATTCAGAAACTTTAGAATCTTTGGTCAGAACCTTGACATCGTCAGTAGACTTATTTGAGATCTTCAGAATTTACACTCAGAACCTTGATAACCTCAATCATCTGGCTTAAGTTCTTCAAAATCTTAAGCTACATATCACAACTTCAGAAGTTTTCCATTTTTCAGAAGCTTGGTGATCAGAATTACGAATTGAGAGAACGTTGCTGCAGCAACATATCGCTTCCTTAGAAGCTTCTTAGGAGTGAATCAACACAAAAACAATTTCAGCAACAACATTGAACATCTTTTAGAGCTTCTAGTAACTAGGGCAGAAGCGGATTTAGAACTCATTATTCATAAACTGATAACATTGCACATCATATACTCAGAATCAGAACTGACTGCTAAAGCTACACAATAACAAACAATTAGGGTACCAAAATTATTCTCACACAAATACAACATTGTTATCATCAAAAGTCAAGGTATAGATGCATAACCAAATCTTGTTCTAACAATATCCCCCTTTCTGATGATGACAAAACATGTATTTTAATGAACAATTTTGTACTGGGTAATCACAGAAGAATACGTCTTACAGAAGCACAAAGTTCCCTCTGAGATGTATAATCCTAAAAAAGATAAAATCAGGATGAAAGAACACTTTCCTAATTAACCTTTTTGAAGTACTAGAGTAATTTTCAATCAAAACCTAGTTTATCTTCTGAATTTGATTGATGTTGTCCATAGCACTAGTTTGTTAACATCAACATTTAGATTAGCTTCACTTCAGAAGCTTTATTAAGTTCTTTTGAAGACTCTTTAGAGCTGATTGTCTTCAATCAAAACTTGAAATTTGGTTCTCTTTGAAATTCTGTTTCAGAAGAAGATTGCCTTTGTGTAAGACCCCAATTTTGACCCTAAGATCTCTCATGTAATTTCATCATAAGCATTAGCATTGGGATCATACCTTGGCATCCTCCTTACCCCTCTTTCATTGGGTTTGTTCTGGGAGAGGTCACCAAGCACTTAGTGATTGTATAATACTTGTATTTTATCATTTAACTAACCAAAATATCAAAAATATGTCTTTGCATTTGCCTAACTCTTTTGTAGGAAGGGCATGATCTCCATTGATCTATCAAGTTCACATCTAGGGTTTGAGACCCTCATGAACAAAGAGCACAACCAAGAATTGATCCAAGAATGGTTATGAGAATCATACACGAGTTCCAATGTTCTCTACATGTTATATTGATCAATTTTTCTTCAAGAGTTTAAGGGTGATTTGCCTTGGAAACCCTAGTTTGACTGGGTATCTTGACTAACTTCTCCAACAAGCTATCTCACCAATTGATCAAATTTCTCAAGGGACACTTCAAAATTCATCATCTTATGTATATATGATCTACCACGAGCCAAGAAAGTCAAGAGAATTGGAAGTTAGCAAGTTGGTTGATGGTGGTTGGCTAGATGAATTCATCTGATCAAAACTGGGTCTCCCTAGACCCTATCTCCTACAATTGTCACCATATGAAAATGATTCCAAGATAACACTTAATCTAAATAACATTACAAACAACTTTCATGTTGATACCTAGAGCTAGTTTTGCTTGTAAAATCATTTTTTATGTTGAAACATTATAGGTCATTTTGTCTAAACCCTAATTTAAAAGTCAACTTCCCAAGGCCATAACTTGCTCAATTTTTATGATATGAAATATTTCCAAGTTGCACAATCAAATTCAATGTGTATAATTCAACTTTGATGTATGGAGTGGGATCTAATTCAACTTTTTTGAGCATGTGATATGAGGTTACGTTATAGGTCACTTTTGACCTATAGCATTGATCAAGTGATTTTTCCAAACTTCAAAAATGCATAACTCTATCATTTCAAATCCAAATTAAATTAAATTGGTGACCATTTTTAAGGTATTCGAGAGAGCTACAACTTTTATGAATACACTTTTCTCATTTAAAGTTCATATAAAAAGTTAAGCAAGGTGGAACATTGAGACATATGACTTGACACTTAGAAAAATTTTGATATGTCAAAAATTTCCAAACTTCCACCTCAAATTTCTTCAAGTTACAAACTCGAAATGGAAAAGTGTTGAACATGAAAGTTATTCCTCTTGATCTCACCTTTCCAAAGAGCTCAAGTTCATTCATTTTGGACAAGGAATGCATAGGCTGCGCATGGGATGAACATGGTATCATCACTTGGCAAGGATCAAACTTCAAATCAAAATGTACACTTACCTTGCAATCCAAGCTGAATTTAGATTATCTCACACTCATTTGTGGACTTACGGAAATGATTTTATGGGCCTATGCGCGCCCATGCACCCATGCATCACCAATGACCAAATTTGGAAAGTGAATTCAAGTGTGCAAAAAACAATGGATTCAGCTATAAATAGAGCCTCATATGCTTAGCAATTCACAAACATTGGCACCAGCTTTGATCCCCTAACTCTAACCCTCACATTGCAAAGGATAAACCTGAGAAATTCACTTGAATTTGAGTTTGAATTTCCACTATTTGAAAATTCAAATCTCCAGAAATCCATAGCCTTTTGAGCATTCAATCCTTCTTCTACAAGCATTTGGAGTGAGATCAAGCACGAGCAAGAGCAAGATCAGTTGAATCCAGACCTCCATTGAAGGTATTTTCCAGAAATTTTGATCTCTTTGATTCTCTCTAATTTTGTTCAATTCTATTGATTCTTTGGTTGTCTGAAGTCCTACCAATGTAGGCAAGAAGATTGAGTTGCTTTGAGGCCAAATCGAAGCGACTTAGTTCATGTACCTCAAATTTCAACTCTATGTATCTCTCAATATACTTGGAGTTAGAGTGAATTGAGGCCAGATTCGAACTCAGTGTCATTTTTACTTTGAAATCATGTCCTTGTTTTTAATTTTAGTGATGGTTGAAGGTGGACCACTCCGGTGAGGTCCACCGAAGAAGAAGACCGAAGCTAAAGCTCCGGCCATGCACTGACATGTCTCACAGCCACATGATCTTGTTATTTTGTTATAATCTCACGCGTCCATTGAGATTACCAAATGCATAGCGTGTTGACTAGAGTCCATCGTGGATAGTGCGTTTCTGGCCGCTTGATATGTCACCTCAATTAATGAGGGAGATCAAGTGGTCCACGTTTTTTCTGATATTTTAATTTTCATTTTTATTGCATTATTTTCAATAATTCATATTAAATTCAATATTGATCCAAAAAATATGGGACTTTCACCAAACAATTTCAAATATTTTTCTATTTCATATTTTGAATTAAAATTATTTTTTGGATCATTATTAATATTTTTCATGAATTAATTGATTTTGCATTTGTTTTTAATTGTTTAAAAATATTTTTAAATGTCCAAAAATTATGAAATTTTTTCTTCAAGGTCCTTTGACCTTGTTTGACCTATGATAAATCTCATGGCCATTTCTTTGGTGTTTTGATGAGATTTTAGGAATTGGACAAATCATATTTAATTTAAATGCACTATTTTAGTATTTTAATTTGAATAAATGCCAAATAAATTTGTTGACCATTTGTGATGACTTGTTTATGTTTAACTCTTGTTGTTAGGCCTTGGTCAAGGTTGACTTGACTTTATCAAATTAATATCATTGGATTTATGGGATTGATGGAATGTACATTCCATCTCCCAAAATGAATGGATGATATTAATTTGGTAAAAGTCCTCTTTTGACCAATTTGTGTTTTGATCCATTCCCCTCCCACTTCATCTTATTCCCTTTCTTCATTCATTCATTCCATTTTGCCTATGATATCTCATAATCCTAAGGCTAGTTGATTGAAAAATTGACATGAGTATGGATGAGATTAGGCCACACCTTTTTGCATATTCTTTTTGTGTGTGGTATCTTTCATGAGCATAGTCCATTATAGTGTCTCTAACATGTATTAACACCAAAATTTTATTGTCCGGCCTCAAATAGTTGTGACTTCTACATAAATCCAATTACGATTGCTTAACATAGCGCTAAATTTGTGACATAAAAGGCATAAGCATTCTAGTTAGTGAGATTGTAAGTCTTCCCTCTTTTATGGTATTGTGTGGAACCTTGGCCTTCTTTCCTTCCTTTGGAAGATATTTTGGCTCAAGGGTTCATGCTTGTGATAAGTGGGTTGAGTGTTCTCCAAAGAATATCTTAAAATGAAAATCAAAAGCAAAACAATACTAACTTCTAACCTATTAAATACTAACTTTTAATTTCAAGCCCTTTAGTTTAATGCCATTTAATTTTTGTTTCTATTCATTTGCCATTGTTCATATCATTCTAATTGTTTATGTTAATGCAATTTTCACTTTGTCCATTTGGACCATATTGTGTGATATATTTTCTTTGTGTATACTTTGCTTGTTTGTGTGGTCTTTTACCATTAATGTACATAATAATAACAAAAACCCTAAAAGACTTTTGTGTGGATTGTTGGCTTTATATTGGAAAAATGGACTTATAATCTAGGCAACCTTCCTATGCTAAAGGACTTGGCAAATGCCAACTTGTTGAAGAACCAAGTGCTTGCAATTTGAAACTTCATCTGATACATCATTCAAGATCCTTTTGAGTTCATCTGGAACATGATCATTGTGAAGCTATTATTTTGAACGTGTGACTTGTGGAATTCATCTGTTGCATGGTCCATTTTGGAGAAAATCAAGGAATGGATAAGCTTGGATATGGATATCTTTATTTGATGCCTTGATCTTCAAGATAATATAATTGTGCATTTTTGTGTTGCTTGATTCTAAATGTCCAAGGGAATTCTGGGTTTCTATTGACATTCTTGTCTATTGGATTACTACCCATTTGGTCAGATCTTTTCAACTCTAAACTTTTAATTTTGTACATAGGATAGTCTCTTCATCTTCTCCCCATTTCTTTAATTTCAAAATCTCTCCCTCCATTTTTTAAAATCTTCTTTGTGTGAACTACTTTTGTTTTAAACTTTAACCATTGTGCAAAAAAGATAGAAACTTTGGCCTTATGCCATTGCATTTTCAAACTTCTTTTCCTAAATCAAGCTTGTAAATAAATATAATTATACTTGACCTAAACTTTCAAAAAACCAAAAAGAACTAACTCATTCAAACCATTTTTAGGCCTTTGTGCCTTTCAAACTTAATTTCTGTTAAAAACAATGCATCCACTTTGAAATTTGTATTACGAACTACGAGGTTTTGATCCCTCATTTTTATGTTGGTACGTAGGCACAAGTCCGAAGGTCTTGTCAAACACAAAAATATAATTAATGAATTCTTTTCTCATCCCCCCATTCTATTTGTTTGTAAAGATCACTTTGAACCAAATACATATGCACACAAAAAGGGCTCCCTAGGAGTACCTAGGACACTTTGGAAGCTAACA
The DNA here is from genome assembly GCF_024323335.1 of Lathyrus oleraceus. Classification (NCBI taxonomy): domain Eukaryota; kingdom Viridiplantae; phylum Streptophyta; class Magnoliopsida; order Fabales; family Fabaceae; genus Lathyrus; species Lathyrus oleraceus. Next base: position 309,160,774 of record NC_066580.1, read on the forward strand.
CCTTCCCTCTGTGTAACCAACCCCCTTACCTGTAATCTCTGACATTTTATTAGTTTTGATTTGAAAACTTCTTACTTTTTTGGGTTTTGTTCGTACTTTTTCCCTTTTCCTTTGGAAACAATAAAAGGTGGTGGCGACTCTTGTTATTTGATCTTATCCATAGGTTGATGATCATGAATTTCCCGCAACAGAAATTAAGTGGCGACTCTACTAGGGAGTAGTCTCCAGTGGGTTTAGCCTACTTTTTGTGTGTATATATTTGTATATATGTGATGTTTGTATATATGTATGTGTGATATAATCTGCTTGTTGTGCTTGGTGATATCTGAGTGATGAGATAAGTTCTAACCTGAACTTGAGTTCAATTAAGATAGGAGGATGGTATATTCATGTTCGACTTGTGTGGAGTAGTCATTAACAAGTTGGCTTAAGATCCGTCTGCTCAGTGGAGACTCCTTTGGATTTGGAAATGTCACATAAGTATTTATGGTTAGGCATTACTATTTCTAATTGGGTTTGAGAAGCTGAGGACCTTATAACATTTAACCCCTCTTGGCCTATTTAGGACGTAGTGCGGAAACTGTTCAAGTGTAGACTTGATAACAGTTGTTACGCGATACTACACTCAGACGAGTTTCTCTTGAGAATATTATGGGTCGATGAGTCAGTCATCTTAACATGTAATATCTGATAGATGGAATTAAGACTCCGAGAACATTTTAGAACATGATCTACAGGTTTTTATCCTTAGTTCACTCCTTTGGGATGGTTCTTACCCAGACTCCAAACCCTTGATTCTTGGTTGATCCAATCAAGTTTTGTCAATATCAATGGAACTTGGGTGTTGATAAGGTGAAAACCATAATCCACCAAAATGGATGATTGATCTTGACAAATACTTTATTCATCCCTTGACCTTTGTTTAATTGCCTTGTGTGTGATCCCTTATTTGTGATTGTTGCATTCATACATTCATGTGCATCATAACATTCATCACACGAAAATTTCGAGGAACTAAGGTATCATTTGCAAATATTTTCAGACCATGGATTATGGACGAAGGAACACTAAGAAGTACAGTTTCATATGTCCCGACTTGAAAGAGTTAAGTAAGCTAGCATCTTTTATATTAGATCCCTTGGACTTCAAACAACGTCATGGGAAGCTTCTGTCCATCTTGTCTGCTGATGTGGTTAAAGGACTCTTGAGTGTGCTAGTGCAGTTATATGATCCTCTTTACCATTGTTTCACATTCCCAGATTTTTAGCTTGTGCCTACCTTAGAGGAGTATGTTGGTGTAAGCCCTAGAGGCCAATACTTTTGGTACTTATATTGAATTATTTATTAATAATAAAAGGATTTTTCTTTATTATGTTTGTCTAATAAAGTCCCTAGAATAGATATTCCGTTTAATGTATCAAGTGTGACTTAATCATGAGATCACATTAAACATAAGGACATTATTCTTAAAGTATCCATAGTCGAGCTTTATTGTAAAGTGGGATAACATTAAAGCATTAAGAATATTATGTATATAGATTGATGATCACATCTCATGGATCATGGATAAGGAGTTATCAAGTCTTAAACATAGGTATGAATCTTAAGAGTAATATTTATACTGGATTGACCCGCTATGAGAATACTATATAGAATGTTAGGCAAAGTGTCATAAGTTATTCTCATGGTGATAATGGTGTATACCACCCTTCGACCTGAAACCACTATGGACCCTAGATATAGAGTCGAGTGCCTTATTGCAGATCAAATATTGTCCGTAACTGGATGACCATAAAGACAGTTGATGGGTACTCCACGAAGCATGCTGAGGGACATGAGTGACCTAGATGGAATTTTCCCATCCTGCGTAACAGGATAAATGTCTATGGGCCCAATATAGAACTGGACAAGGATGACACGGTCTATGCCTTTGTTCAATATAAACATAAGGGCAAAAGGGTAATTGTACACATAAGTATTATCACAAAAGGATTTGTTATATCACATAACATTTTCGTGTCTTGTGTAGCAGTGATGTGTTGCTAGATACCACTCACTGTTTAGTATGTTAAATACGTGATTTAATATAATTGCCAATGTCGCGAAAACCTACAGGGTCACACACAAAAGGACGAATTGATGAGAGATAGAAAAACTAAGGAATACCGTAATGTACGGTGCATTTAAGTGAATTGTAGAACATCATAAGGTACGGTATACTTAAGTAGAATATGAAATATGGTAAGGTACCACACGCTTAAGTGATTTTGGCATATTATAAGATATGAGCCACATACACTTGAGTGGGCTTTTTAGCTTGCAGCCCACACAAGTGGTTTTATAAATAGAACCCTTATGTAGAAGCATTTGAGTAGTTGCAATTTCATTTGTCTCTCTCTCTCTCTCTCTCTCTCTCACTCACTCAAAGCCTTCATTCGTAGCAACTAGCACTGAGATTGAAGGAATCCGTTCGTGTGGATTGAGTAGAGGCGTTGTCATCGTTCAACGTTCGTGATCGCTCCGTAGATCTGCATCAAAGGTTACAATCGCCACAAGAGGTGACGATTCTATCACTGATCATGCTCATTCGTAAGGATCACTAAAGGAGAAATTTTAAATTCTGCTGCGTTTTGGATTGCTCTTCTTCTTCAGTGGTATCAGAGCCACTGACGAAACCATGCATCTGATAGCTGTTTATTTTTTGTATTTTCTGTATTTTGGATGATTGATGTTGACTATGCTTCAGAATCAGACATTAGTATGGTGAAGCAGCGATACATCGATCCTCCATAGGTTATGCAATTGAGATCGATCAAGTTATATATACGATATAAGTAATCCTAATGCAAAATATGGTATATATGATATACTGTTTCTGTTTCGTTCATTCAAACACTTAATGGTTATTTTCCTTTGAGCGATCAATGGTCGTTTGCTTCTTGATCCGACATTAGTATGGTGAAGCAATGACATGTTGATCAATCATACTGAATCAACAATCGAGGTGTGTTTGACGGTCTGAAATTGGTGCATTAGGGTTAATGACGGCACAAGGGTTATGTTGTCAAAGAGTTATGCGATTAGGGTTGTGACTGCGCAAGAGTTGTTCGAAAAACGACGTCGATTTCAAATGAATTGTTCATTAAAAATTCCCGCAAGGGGCCGCTTCCCCCTTGACCCCCGTCCGCTGATCAGTCAGCCGAACCACCGTCCGCTGATCGGGCAGCGGAATCCCCGTCCTGCTGACCGGGCAGCGGACCCCTAGCTAACTCTGCGTAGTGTGATCGGTCACGGAAATTTAATTTGGTTTTAATTAATTAAAATAATTAAAATTAATAATAATAATAATGTGTTTATTATTATTGTCTTGTGGTGATCGGTTATGGCCTTAGTTTTCCTTTATTTTGTTTTGGGTTTTTAAAATACGACCTGCGTGTCAGGCCTCTCTTTTAATCTCTTAATGTAACTTCTTTTCTCATCTCACTCCCTCGTATGTAAAAAGAGTTTCTTTTATGTAATGTAATGTTATTAAGAAAGAGAAGAATTCAATATCGAAGGAGGAAAACCTTGAAGATCTTGCTTGGAGAAGCTTAGATCGGTATTATGTTAGCTTAGGTTCTCTCATTGGCTTGGGAGAACAATTACGCTAGGGGCCATAACTGTTTCATTATGCATGTTGATACATGTGAGAGACGATTTATAAGATAAATAATCCGGTGAGATCAGAATAATTGCAAATTCCCTTAAATTAAATATTAAGTTTATGCTTTCCAAGTTTTAGCACTCATCAAGACTAGTATCGGATAATGTAGGTTTCGCCTACGCGAGGTGCATGTTCTATATTAGTAAGGTGCGATGGGATAATTGTAATATCCAATTGCTAAAACAATGGGTCAAACTTAACTAAACAAATTATAATAAGATTATATATGTTTAGAAGCAAGAGTTGGAAATGATCCATGTGATGAATTCAAATAAGGAGTTATCAATCCAACTAAAATATTCGAGAGTTGTATTAGATACAATTGGAAGGAGTTCCTACCTAAATAACCTAGTTTTGTGTATTCCGCCTACGCGGACTTAAAAAAAAGTGAAATATGGATCTCGGCCCACTAGAAAATCTTCCAACGGGATTTTCCGAATCAAATGGTGAGGGTCATTTGTTTTGAGTAAAATAGTGGGAGCATATTTAATTAAAGGCCTAATTAAATATGTTATTGATACTTATATTTTGCGACCAATCCTCTAACAAACACCTCTTACAACATTTTGTGATCAATCCTTGACAAGGAAAAATTGTCTGGGACAAATTTTTTGGATTGGCACCGAAATTTGAGGATTGTCCTCAAACATTATAGGAAGTTGTATGTCTTGGAGAAACCTGGTCCTGAAGAGGAACCTCCTAGTTCTGCATCTAAGGCAGAAAGAGATGCTTATAAGAAGCATGTCGATGATGCCAATGAAAATGCTTGTCTCATGCTAGCTACCATGAACTCAAAGTTGCAAAACCAACATGAGAACATGGCAGCGTTCGATATGATCGAACACCTGAAGATGCTCTATCAAGAGCAAGCAAGGCATGAAAGGTTTGAAGTTTCAAAAGCCCTTTTTCAAGGAAAGTTATCCGAGGGAGCCCCTGTAGGTCCGCATGTGCTCAAGATGATTGGGTATGTGGAAAACCTTGAGAGGTTGAGTTTTCCCCTCGGAAAGGAACTTGCGACTGATTTGATCTCGCAATCGTTGCCAGATAGAAAGAGACAGAACAAAAGATCCACCAAGTAGGGTGATAAAGGGAAAGGAAAGGAAGTTGCCAAACCCAAACCCACTGTTGCTTCTTTGAAGCCTAGTGGAGGCATAGCAAAGGAAAGCACCTACTTCCATTGCGGTAAGACCGGACACTAGAAGAGAAACTGCCCAAAGTACCTGGAAGATAAGAATAATGGAGTAGAGACTTCAACTTCAGGTATTTTTATTATTGAAATTAATTTATCTACTTCTGCATCATGGGTATTAGATACTGGATGCGGTTCTCACATTTGTACCAATGTGCAGGGGTTAAAAAGGAGTAGAGATTTGGCAAAAGGTGAAGTTGACCTACGAGTTGGCAATGGAGCAAAGGTTGCTGCTTTAGCCGTAGGAACTTATGTATTGACTTTACCTAGCGGTTTAATAATTCAGTTAGACAACTGTTATTATGTACCTGCAATTAGCAGGAATATTATTTTCGTTTCTTGTTTGGACAAGTTTGGTTTTTCATTTATAATAAAGAACAATTGTTGCTCAATTTATTTGAATGATATATTCTATGCTACTGCACAAATGAACAATGGACTATATGTCCTTGACCTTGAAATGCCTATCTATAACATTAATACTAAAAGGATGAAACCTAATGAGTTAAATCCAACTTACCTTTGGCATTGTCGACTAGGCCACATAATTGAGAAACACATTTCCAAACTCCATAAAGATGGACTCTTGGACTCTTTTGATTATGAATCATATGAGACATGCAGATATTGTTTAATTGGAAAGATAATAAAGTGTCCATTCACAGGAAAAGGTGAAAGAGCTAATGATCTTTTGGCCCCTATACATACTGATGTATGTGGACCACTAAGCATACCAGCCAGAGGAGGTTTTCAGTAATTCATCAGATTTACTGATGATTTCAGTAGATATGGTTATGTGTATTTAATGAATCACAAATCAGAGTCCTTTAAAAAGTTCAAGGAATTCAAGAATGAAGTACAAAACCAACTAGGTAAGAATATTAAAACTCTTCGATCAGATCGAGGTGGTGAGTATTTAAGCCTAGAGTTTGATGACCATCTGAAAGAGTGTGGGATCCTATCCCAACTTACTCCTCCTGGAACTCCCCAATGGAATGGTGTATCTGAGAGAAGAAATCGAACCCTATTAGACATGGTCCGATCCATGATGAGTCACGCCGATCTTCCAAACTCCTTTTGGGGACATGAATTACTGACAACAACTTACACACTTAACCGTGTTCCATCCAAAAAGGTTGAGAAGACACCATATGAGATATGGAGTGGTAAGAAACCACATATGTCTTACATGAATATTTGGGGTTGCGAAGTTTATGTGAAACGAAAAATTTCAACTAAGCTTAAGCCCAAATCTGACAAATGCTTATTTGTGGGGTATCCTAAAGAAACAAGAGGGTATTACTTCTACAATCCTTCTGAGGGCATAGTGTTTGTCGCTCGTACTGGAGTTTTCCTAGAAAAGGATTTTATTTCCAAAGGAATCAGTGGGAGGAAAGTAGACCTTGAAGAAATTCAAGAATCACAAAGCATTGATACACCTATGGAGGAATTAGAGCAAGAAACACAAGTAGTTATGGAAGAGCAACCTGCTCAAGTAGAACAAGACCAGCGTATGTCAAGCAGGATACGTCACCTACCTGAGAGATATGAATATCTCATAACTGATCAAGGTGAATTATTAATTATGGATCAAGATGAGAATGTGACCTACCAAGAGGCCATAACTGGTCCCGAGTTTGAGAAGTGCTTAGAAGCCATGAAATCTGAAATGGATTCCATGTACACAAACCAAGTTTGGACCTTGGTAGAGCCTCCTGTAGGAGTTAACCCAATAGGATGCAAGTGGGTCTTCAAAAAGAAGACTGACACGGATGGTAAGGTACATACCTATAAGGCAAGACTGGTTGCAAAAGGATATAAACAAATTCATGGGGTTGACTATGATGAAACCTTTTCACCAGTTGCAATGCTTAAATATGTTCGGTTTTTACTTGCTATCGCTGCATATCATGATTATGAAATATGGCAGATGGATGTCAAAACTTCTTTCCTTAATGGGAATCTTCTTGAGGATGTGTACATGACACAACCTGAAGGATTTGACATCCCAGAAGAAGGCCAAAAGATATGTAAGTTACAAAGATCAACCTATGGATTGAAGCAAGCTTCCAGAAGCTGGAATCTTCATTTTGATGAAACAGTAAAACAATATGGATTCATCAAGTACGAAGATGATACTTGTGTCTACAAGAAGGTTAGTGGGAGCATGATCGTTTTCCTAGTATTATATGTAGATGACATATTACTCATTGGAAACGATGTCCCTACCTTGCAACAAGTAAAGTCTTGGTTGGGGAAATGCTTTTCTATGAAGGACCTAGGTGAAGTAGCCGATATATTGGGAATCCGAATCTGTAGAGATAGATCACAAAAACAGCTTGGCCAAAGTCAGAGTACGTACATAGACAAAGTGCTGAGACGCTTTAATATGCATGATTCCAAGAAAGGATTCATACCTATGCAACATGGCATGTATCTATCAAAAACACAATCCCCTTCAACTAAGGAAGAAAGGGATCGTATGAATATGATTCCATATGCATCTGCAATAGGATCTATCATGTATGCCATGTTATGTACTCGACCAGATGTCTCGTATTCTTTAAGTGCAACGAGTAGGTACCAATCTGATCCTGGTGATGCTCATTGGGTAGCTGTCAAGAATATCCTTAAGTATTTGAGAAGGACTAAGGACTCATTCTTGATATGTGGAGGTCAAGAAGAGCTGGTTGTAATTGGATACACTGATGCTAGCTTCCAGACAGATAAGGATGACTTTATATCACAATCTGGTTATGTGTTTTGCTTAAACGGTGGCGATGTGAGTTGGAAATGTTCAAAGCAAGACACAATTGCTGATTCTACAACCGAGATCGAGTATATTGTTGCCTCAAGTGCAGCAAAGGAAGTTGTTTCGATCAAAAAGTTCATTAGTGAACTTGGCATAGTTCCTAGCACTGTGGATCCCATTGGTCTCTATTGTGATAACAATGGTGCTATCGCACAAGCTAAGGAACCTAGATCTTACCAACGATCCAAACACATACTTAGGCGTTATCACCTCATTCGAGAGATAATATATAGAGGAGTTATGAAAATATGCAGAGTACCTACACTTGACAATATTGTTGACCCACTGACAAAGCCTCTTGCACAGCAGAAGCATGATGGCCATACTAGATCTATGGGAATTAGGGGTATGCCTGATTAGCTCTAGTGCTAGTAGAAGATTGTTGGTGTAAGCCCTAGAGGCCAATATTTTTGGTACTTGTATCGAATTATTTATTAATAATAAAATGCCTTTTCTTTATAATATTTGCCTAATAAAGTCCCTATAATAGATAGTCCGTTTAATGTATCAAGTGTGACTTAATCATGAGATCACATTAATCATAAGGACACTATTCTTAAAGTATCCATAGTCGAGCTTTATTGTGAAGTGGGATAACATTAAAGCATTAAGACTATTATGTATATAGACTGATGATCAGATCTCATGGATCATGGATAAGGAGTTATCAAGTCTTAAACATATGTAGGAATATTAAGAGTAATATTTATACTGGATTGACCCGCTAATTGAATACTATATAGAATGTTATGCAAAGTGTCATAAGTTATTCTCATAGTGATAATGGTGTATACAACCCTTCGACATGAAACCACTATGTACCCTAGATGTAGCGTCGAGTGCCTTATTGCTGAACAAACATTGTCCGTAACTGGATGACCATAAAGACAGTTGATGGGTACTCCACGAAGCATGCTAAGGGACATGAGTGACCTAGATGGAATTTTCCCATCCTGCGTAACAGGATAAATGTCTGTGGGCCCAATATTGAACTAGATAAGGATGACACGGTCTATGCCTTGTGTTCAATATAGACATAAGGGAAAAAGGGTAATTGTACACATAAGTATTATCACAAAAGGATTTGTCAGATCACATGACATTTTCGTGTCTTGGGTAGTAGTGATCTGTTGCTAGATACCACTCACTGTTTATTATGTAAATTACGTTATTTAATATAATTTCCAATGCCGCGAAAACCTACAGGGTCACACACAAAGGGACGAATTGATGAGAGATAGAATAACTAAGGAATATCGTAATGTACGGTGCACTTAAGTGAATTGTAGAAAATCGTAAGGTACGGTATACTTAAGTAGAATATGAAATATGGTAAGGTACCACGCGCTTAAGGGATTTTGGCATATTATAAGATATGGGCCCCATACACTTGAGTGGGCTTTTTAGCTTGCAGCCCATACAAGTGGTTCTATAAATAGAACCCTTTTGTAGAAGCATTTGAGCAGTTGCAATTTCATTTTTCTCTCTCTCTCTCTCTCTCTAACTAACTCAAAGCCTTCATTCTTAGTAGATAGCACTGAGATTGAAGGAATCCGTTCGTGTGGACTGAGTATAGGCGTTGTCATTGTCAACGTTCGTGATTGCTCCGTAGATCTGCATCAAAGGTTACAATCGCCACAAGAGGTAACGATTCTATCACTGATCATGCTCTTTCCTAAGGATCACTAAAGGAGAAATTTTAAATTCCATTGCATTTTGGATCGCTCTTCTTCTTTAGAGTATTCTCATCTTTTGGGGATACCTATTTCTAGTAGAGTGCCTTTTAGTGGATTGGAGGAGATTCCCCGATCTAGTATTATTGTTGAAGCTCTTCACTTGAAGAAGTCTGAGATAGAGGCTCATTGGGTGAAGAAAGGAGGATTATTTGGGTTGCCATCTGTTTTCCTCATCAAGGAAGCTACTACTTTTGCTCAAGCTGGTAGTATGGACGCTTTTGAAGGAATCTCTGTGTTGCTCATTTATGGATTAACTTTGTTCCCTAACATTGACGGTTTTGTTGATGTTAACGCCATTAGACTTTTCTAGATTGGGAATCTTGTGCCTACTTTGTTGGGTGATATGTATTTCTCTTTGCATCTAAGGAATTCTAAGGGTGGTGGAACGATTGTCTGTTGCATTCCTCTTTTGTACAAGTGGTTTATTTCGCACTTGCCTCAAACACCTGCTTTTGTGGAGAACAAACAATGTCTAAGGTGGTCTCAGAGACTTACGTCTCTCACTAATGATGATATAGTTTTGTGTGATCCATCTTTAAGTAGTTTGGAGATTATTGATAGTTGTGGTGAATTCTCTAATATGCCTCTCATTGGTACACAAGGAGGAATTAACTAAAATCCTGCTTTGGCTCGTCGTCAACTTGGGTTCCCCTTAAGAGACAACCCTAATAACATGTTGTTAGAAGGTCTTTTCTATCAAGAGGGTAAAGATTCCCAACATTTGAAGCAGAAGATTGTGCATGCTTGGCATAATGTTCATATGAAAGGAAGATCCGAGCTTGGTCTGCGCAATTGTGTAGCTTTGGAAGCTTACACTCTTTGGGTGAAGAAGAGAGCTATGGAGTTGAAGATTCCTTATCCTTGCGAAAGACCTATGTCTATTGTTGTGTTTGATCCATTAACTATCCCTAACCAAGATGTATAGGAGTTTGAAGACGCGCTCGCCAAGATGAAGCAATAGAAGGACACGTGGGAAGAGTGTTTTCGTGCTTTGAGAAAGAAGCATGAAGACTTGCAGTTGGAGTCTAAGGACAAAGATGCACTTATTGAGCTACTTGAAGACTGAGTGACGAAGAGACAGAGAGAGCCAGAGGTTTCATCTTCTAGCATGCCTCAGCATTCCCTTGCTTGGACGAAAATTGTTGATCAGCTTGTCCTCGAAAAGACTCAGATGAAGGCTTCTTTTGAGACCGAGATCCGTCGCATTCGAAGGAAGTACGCGCCTTCAGCCAGATATTCTGACATTGTTGTTAGGGATCCTTAGGATGAGTAGTCTCCTTTTCTCTTGTATCTTTTTATTTTGGTTTCTGAAATTATACTCAGTGTAATCCTTCCAATTTATATAAATAAAAAGAGATTTTTGGTCATATAAAATTATTGCAATTTTCCATTTAAATATTATATATTTGAAAATGATATAATAAGTTCCTTGAAAACTAAAAATAATCAAGCATTGCATTTCATGAATCATTTGCATAAGCAGGTTTTCGCCAGATGTCTGATTGGTGCTTCTTCTGTGCTTTAGCCAAGCTGACTCACCGGTACAATACCCGAGCCAATCATGTGAAAATCATGGAACATTTAGAGCAAGAGAACAAAGAGCTGAAGGACGAGATTTCCCGCCTGACTGCCATGATGGAATTAGTTCTTGCTGCTCAGAACCAAGCTTCTCCAACACCTGCAACTCCTCCCGCGAGGACTGTTACTTCAGAGGTGACTACCTCTACCATGCCCGCTACTACCGCCCATTTCGTGCCGAATATATCTGTCGGATTCCCGTGGGGAATGCCGCCCAACTTTGTTCCCGAAGGCTTTGTGCCTACATTTGCTTCCATGCCAGCATCTAGCCCGGTCATGTCCGTGCCACCTCCCGTTGTACACACATTGCCTCGCGTAGAGGATACCATCTATCATTCTGAGCCGTCTGAGGGTCCGGATGTGTTTGAGAAGATGGATGAGATGAAAGATCATTTTCTTGAGTTGCGCAAGGAATTGAAGACGCTGAGAGGTAAATATTTGTTTGGAAAGAGTGCTGCTGAGTTGTGCTTAGTGTCCAACGTCAAGATCCCAGTGAAGTTCAAGGTGCCTGAATTTGAAAAGTATAAGGGGAACTCTTGTATGCTCAGTCATCTTGTGATGAATGCCCGCAAGATGTCTACTCAGACCGACAATGATCAATTGCTTATTCACTACTTCTAAGATAGTATGACTGGTGTTGCACTCCGTTGGTACATGGGGTTGGATAGTGCAAGCATTCGCACTTTCAACGACTTGGGAGAGGCTTTTGTGAAGAAATACAAGTATAATATGGACATGGCGCCAGATAGAGACCAGTTGAGGTCTATGTCTCAGAAGGACAAAGAGAGGTTTAAAGAGTACGTGCAAAGATGGAGGGAGTTGGCTATCCAGATCACTCCTCCTTTGGAGGATAAAGAAATGACGAAGATCTTCTTGAAAACTCTGAGTTCATTTTATTATGAACGCATGATCGCTAGTGCCCCCAATGACTTTATCGAAATGGTAAACATGGGGGATGCGACTTGAGGAAGGAGTCCGTGAGGGACGGATGTCAATAGATGAGGCGTCAACAAGCAAGAGATATGGTAGCAAATTTGGTAAGAAGAAGGATAGTGAAACCAACGCAGTAATCCGTGGGAGGAAGAGGAGGCCTCAGATCAGAAGGAATCCACCATCCCGTCAACATCATCATCATCAAGTGTCATCAGTAATTCCGGTATTTTCTAATTAACAAACAACACCAATTCAACAACAACAACAACAACATCAACGTCAACAACAACAACTGCATTAAAGAACGAACACCTACAACAACAACAATACCAACAACAATCATCATCAGCAGAAGTTTGAGAGGAAGAAGGTCTCTTTTAACTCGATTCCTATGTCGTATGCATAGTTGTATCCGTCGTTAGTTCTCAAGAACTTAATTCAACCGAGGAACCCACCGTAGATCTAGAACCACTTCCCTGGTGGTATAAACCTGAGCTCTATTGTGCTTTTCATTCAGGAGCACCCGTACACGATATTGAAAACTGATATCCATTGAAGTATGAGGTTCAAAAGCTTATGAAGAGTGGTATGGTGTCCTTTGAGGACCGCAGGCCAAATGTGAAAGCGAACCCTTTTCCCGCTCATGGGAACTCTTCAGTGAATATGGTGGACGGTTTTCCTGGAGAATTCAAGGTTTATGACATCCGGTTAATTCGAAGATCCTTGGTGCAAATGCACAAGGATATTTGTTTGGTGAGTGACTGTGAACATGACCATGATGGTTGTGTTGTTTGTAGTGTGAACCCAAGAGGGTGTGATGTAGTGAAAAGGGACATCCAACGTCTGATGGATGAAGGCATGATTCAAATTGTTCAATCCCGTCATGTAGATGACGACGTCAATGTCATAGTGCCCGTTTTCAAACAATAAGAGCGGTTGGTAATTCAATATGACAGCAGCAACAATTATAATGTCAGTCAAAGATCAGTATCGCCGTTGGTAATACGGTTAGTGGGCTCAGACCTATATTCATCTGATAAGGTTGTACCATACCAGTACAATGCTACAATGATAAAGAATGGGTAGGAGGTCCCATTACCTACGACTAGTTCAGTAGTGAGCATTGCTGATGTAACGAAGGTGACCTGCAGTGGTTGAGTGTTTGGGCTGGTGTTCCCAGAAAATAAAGAAGAAATGATTGTTGGTAAGAAGATGGAGGTGCCTAATGTAGATCCGATTGGTTGTTCAAAAGATAAGTCTGGTGAATCCATCAAATTAAACGCCAATGATGATAATGAGGTACTCCGATTGATAAAGAGGAGCGAGTTTAATGTTGTTGAGCAACTGGTCCAAACCCCCTCAAAAATCTCAGTGTTGTCTCTGCTGATGAATTCCGAAGCTCACAGAGAAGCACTACAAAGAGTTTTTGAGCAAGCATACGTAGAGCATGATGTTACTGTGGATCAGTTTGATCACATCGTGGCTAACATCACTTCATGTAATAATCTGAGCTTCTGCGACGAAGAACTCCCTGAGGAGTTGAAAAAATCATAACATGGCTTTGCATATTTAAATGAACTGTAAGGAAGACGCTTTGTCAAGCGTGCTTGTTGACACCGGGTCGTCATTGAATATGCTTCCGAAGTCAACTTTGTCAAATCTATCTTACCAAGGAGCGCCTATGAGGTATAGCGGTGTAATTGTCAAAGCCTTTGATGGTTCCCGCAAGACAGTAATTTGTGAAGTGGACCTTCCAGTCAAGATAGGTCCGAGTGATTTTCATATTACTTTTCAAGTAATGGATATCCACCTGGCCTATAGCTTTTTATTGGGAAGGCCATGGGTTCATGAGGCAGGGGCTGTTACCTCCACTCTGCAATAGAAATTGAAATTTGTCAAGAATGGCAAGCTTGTGATTGTTGGAGGAGAGAAGGCGATGTTGGTTAGCCACCTGTCATCTTTCTCTTATGTTGAAGCTGAGGATGAGGTTAGAAATCCGTTCCAAGCCTTGTCTGTTGCTGCTGAAAAGAGAGTTGGGGCACCTATGTCCTTGTTGAAAGATGCTCAGAAGATTGTTGAAGAAGGTACTATTGATCAGTGGGGGCACATGGTAGAGATCTCCGACAACAAGGGTAGAACTGGTTTGGGGTTCCAGAAAGGCTCATCAATTGCAAGATCTGAAGATATGCAACCCAGCTTCCGTAGCAGAGGGTTCATTCATGGCAATGAACAAGACTTAGCTGTTGTGCTAGAGGATAGCGAAGAGGAAGATTGCACCAACTTTGTAACGCATGGAAAGACATGCAACAATTGGACTGCTGTTGATATTCCTGTTATTTTGTATTGATCTAAGTAATTGCTTTTATATTTTAAAATCCTTCTCCTATGCCTAAGGGAAAAGTGAACATTGTTTGGGCATTTTAAATTGATCATTAATAAAATTAATTCTATTCATCCACATCTTTGATGTTTGCTTTACTTTTTTCTTTATTCTGAAAATGGTAATCACAAAAAATATAAATAAATAATATAATTGTCCATATGTATAATATTTGGTCACAAATTCACTTCTCTAAAATCAAAATATCAAATCATTATGCAGGTTGGTTCCTAACCCCATTGAATACAATGATCCTTCTCCTTCTCCAAATTTTGAATTCCCTGTGTTCGAGGCCAAAGAGGAAAGTGATATAGAAGTGAGTGATGAATTGACTCGTCTTCTTGAGCAAGATGAAAATATTATTCAGCTGTTTGAAGAGCAGATTGAGTTAGTCAACTTGGGTTCCAAAGATGATGTGAAGGAAGTCAAGATTGGATCTCGACTGTGTCCAGATGTTAAGAAGGGGTTGATTGATCTTCTTCGAGAGTATTCATATGTGTTTGCTTGGTCCTATCAAGACATGCCTATTTTGGATTATGAGATTGTGGAGCATAGATTGCCGTTGAAGCAAGAATGCCTGTAAGTCAAGCAGAAGTTGAGAAGAACGCATCCTGATATGGCTGTGAAGATCAAAGAGGAAGTGCAGAAGCAGATTAATATCAGTTTCCTTGTGACTGCTGAGTATCCGCAATGGGTGGCCCATATTGTATCTGTGCCGAAGAAAGATGGAAAAGTCCGCATGTGTGTCAACTATTGAGATTTGAATAAAGCCAGTCCGAAAGATAATTTCCCTCTGCCACACATTGATATATTAGTAGACAATAATGCTAAATTCAAAGTCTTTTCGTTTATGGATGGATTTTCTGGATATAATCAGATAAAGATGGCACCCGAAGATATGGAGAAGACCACATTCATTACACCCTGGGGAACATTTTGTTATAGAGTGATGCCTTTCGGTCTAAAGAATGCTGGTGCGACTTACCAGAGAGAAATGACTACTATTTTTCATGATATGATGCATAAAGAGATTGAAGTATATGTCGATGACATGATTGCTAAATCAATTGATGGAGAGGAACATGTTAAGCATTTGTTGAAGCTATTCAAGCGTTTGCCTAAGTATAAACTCCACTTGAATCCCAATAAGTGTAATTTTGGTGTTCGTTTTGGTAAGTTGTTGGGCTTTATTGTCAGCGAGAAGGGTATTGAAGTTAATCCTGCCAAGGTCAAAGCAATACAAGAGATGCATGCGCCCAAAACTGAGAAGCAAGTCAGAGGCTTTCTCGGCCGCTTGAATTATATTTCCAGATTCATTTCCCACATGACTGCCACATGTGCACCTATATTCAAGCTTCTTCAGAAAGATCAGTTTTGTGATTGGACCGAAGATTGCCAGAAAGCTTTTGACAGTACCAAAGAATATTTGCTTGAACCTCTGATTTTGTCTCCCCCTGTTGAAGGAAGACCATTGATCATGTATTTGACTATGCTCGCAGATAGTATGGGTTGTGTTCTTGGTTAGCAAGATGAGACTGGAAAGAAAGAATTTGCAATTTATTGCCTCAGTAAGAAGTTCACCGACTGTGAGTCTCGGTATTCAATGCTTGAGAAAACTTGTTGCGCATTGTCTTGGGCTGCTAAGCGTCTGCGTCAGTATATGTTAAATCATACCACTTGCTTGATATCCAAAATGGATCCAATCATGTACATATTTGAGAAGCCTGCTTTAACTGGGAGGATTTCCCGTTGGCAGATGTTGTTGTCAGAGTAAGATAATAAATACCGATCTCAGAAAGCGATCAAAGGTAGTATCTTGGCTGACCATTTGGCTCACCAACTAATTTAAGATTATCAGTCAGTGCAGTATGATTTTCCTGATGAAGAGATTTTGTACTTGAAAATGAAAGATTGTGATGAACCATTGCTTGAAGAAGGGCCAGAACCTAGTTCCCGTTGGGGCATGGTATTTGATGGAGCTATTAATCAATATGGAAATGGCATTGGGGCAGTGATTATTATTCCTCAAGGCACACATCTACCATTTACAGCTAGATTGACCTTCAAGTGTACAAACAATATGGCAAAATATGAAGCTTGCATTATGGGGCTTGAAGAGGCCATGAATCTCAGAATCAAGTATTTAGATGTCTTTGAAGATTCCTCTTTGATTGTGAATCAAATAAAAGGTGAATGGGAGACAAATCAACTCGGTTTGATACCATATAGAGATTATGCGAGGAGGATTTCAACTTTCTTTACAAAGGTTGAGTTCCATCATTTCCCTCGAGATGAAAATCGGATGGCAGATGCTCTTGCAACGTTGGCGTCAATGATTGTAGTAAAGTATTGGAATTAAGTTCCCAATTTATATGTGATGTGTCTTGATAGGCCAACTCATGTGTTTGTTGTTGAAGAGATTAATGACGAGAAGCCGTGGTATTACGATATCAAATGTTTCCTCCAAAGTCATATTTACCCACCTAGGGCATCTTTGAAAGATAAGAAGACTTTGAGAAGATTAGCCGACAATTTCTACTTGAATGGTGATATATTGTTCAAGAGAAACTTCGACATGGTTTTGCTCAGATGCATGGATAGACGCAGAGGAGACTTGTTGATGACTGAGGTGCATGAAGGTTCCTTTGGTACTCATTCCAATGGACATGCAATGGCAAAGAAGATATGCGAGCAGGTTACTATTGGCTAACAATAGAATCTGACTGTTACAAATATGTGTAGAAATGCCACAAGTGTCAAATTTATGCCGATAAGATTCATGTTCCTCCGACACTATTGAATGTTATCTCTTCCCCATGGCCCTTCTCCATGTGGGGAATTGATATGATTGGGATGATTGAGCCCAAAGCTTCGAATGAATATCGTTTCATTTTAGTGGCAATTGACTACTTCACGAAATAGGTTAAAGCGGCATCGTATGCAAATGTGACTAAGCAAGTTGTTGTAAGGTTTATCAAGAATCGAATCATATGTCGTTATGGTGTTCCAAGTAAGATCATTACTGATAATGGATCGAACTTGAATAACAATATGGTGGAAGCTCTTTGTAAAGACTTCAAGATTGCACATCATAATTCTTCTCCCTACATACCCAAGATGAATGGGGTTGTTGAAGTTGAGAATAAGAATATTAAGAAGATTATCCAGAAGATGGTTGTCACGTATAAGGATTGGCATGAGATGCTCCCTTTTGCTTTGCATGGGTATCGTACATCCATCCGCACTTCAACAGGGGCAACCCCAATTTCTCTTGTCTATGGTATGGAAGCAGTACTCCCCGTAGAGGTTGAGATTCCTTCATTGCGTGTGCTCATGGAAGCCAAGTTGACTGAAGCTGAATGGTGTCAGACCAGGTTTGATCAGCTGAATTTGATTGAAAAGAAGAGGTTAATTGCCATGTGTCATGGTCAATTATATCAGTAGAGAATGAAGAAAGATTTTGATAAGAAGGTCAGACCTCGAGTGTTCAGAGAAGGTGACCTTGTGCTCAAAAAGATTTTGACGTTTAAGCCAGATTCTATAGGAAAATGGACTCCTAATTATGAAGGCCCATATGTTGTTAAGAGAGCCTTTTTAGGCAGCGCATTGATTCTTACAACAATGGATGGTGAAGAATTCACTCGTCCTGTAAACGCGGATGCAATCAAGAAATACTTCGCCTAAAAAATAAAAGAACAACTCGCTAAGTTGAAAACCCGAAAGGGCGGCTTAGGCAAAAATGAGCGTCACGGTGGATTGAAAACCCGAAAGGGCGATCCAGGCAAAAATTAGAGACATAAAACAAAAAGAATTTCCCGATAAGTTGAGCACACCACCTTGGGGCAACTTATGCAAAAATTAGGGATGATGGCAAGTAACTGCATTCTGCTGATCTTCAGATTTTGAAGACTTGTTTAAGCATAAGGGTTGACATCAGCTCATCCCCTGCATTGGTCAAGAGCACAATGGGTATCAAGAGTTGGTAGAAGGATTAAGGATCCTTTGTATTCAATGTAACCCTTTTCCACGTAAATTACCATTTTCAACTTTGTAAAAATCTATGGTGTCTTTTCATTTACAGACTACCATTCCTTCAAATAAAGTTGAGCTTTTATCCAATTATTTCTACTTTTATTTACTTCAGCCAATAGTTTTAAATTTTATTATGATAATTTTGAAATTAAAATTTTTTATTAAAAAAAATCAAGTTTTTTAAATATATAAAGCAAGAATTTTCAAAGCAATTAAAATGAATATCAACAACATTTCGATGGATAACAAGTCCTTAAGTGTGAAACATCAGAGGTTCCCCAAGTAGTTAACCCTTTGGGTATCCCTATACATTTGTGTTGATTCAGTTCCTCAGCGGAGTGTTTGATCCTCAGTGGAATTCCTTTCCTCATCCCCAGCTGATTTGGTTGATTCAGATACCCTGCGTTGTTTTCCCCGACAGAGTTTCTGCCTTCCCCAGCGAAGTTCTTATTTAATCAGCAGGGTTGATCTTCATAGATGGTTGATCTTCCCTAGTGGATCGCTTTGGTTTCCCCACCAATCTCCATTCAACTTGCTCCTAGTCGGAGTTTCCTCCTGATTTCTGAGCAAATTTTTTGAGATTGTTCCTTGTGGGGTTGTCTCCCATTTTTATGGTGTTGGCCTAAAAATCCCCACAGATTGGATGTTATGTCCACAGCAGATCTCCTCCTTCCCTAGTTAGGTTTGAACCTTTGGGATATCGATCTCGCTGTTCTCCAGCAGTTGTCTCCATATTTTGTGGATTGACCGAGGATTGTACCGGTGGTTCAAATTCTTTGAGACACCTTTGTATCCTTTGTGATCATTTTGTCAGCATAATCATCATATATACATATACATATACATTCATATAATTTCATAATTTGCATATCCTGCATCCTCATATTTAATTTGTTTGAGATTCTTATTCTCTGTTATGGCGGTAGTTTATCCCCATACCAAATCTGGTGTTTGTCCTCCTTCGATTATAGAGTGTCATCCCCTTAAGCAGAAAGACTTTAACCTTTCTCCGTTTCCCCACTAAGTTTGTTTCCTCATGGATGGTTGTTATTTCAGTTTCCTCTCCAGTGGATTTTCTGGATGGAATTACTCCCCTTGAGTTATTTCCTCATTGGGTTGAGTTTTGATTGACTGTTTTCTTTCTAGATCTTACCTAGATAGATACTTTGGTCCCATAAGAGTCTATTACCTAGTAACCGGTAATATTCTTCTTAGTTTGTAGTTTGTTACTTCTTGCCCAGTACCCGGCAAAAGTACCCTTATTTTTCTCCTTAGTAGAGTCCCCAGTGGATTTATTCCCCAGGAAGTGTATCCTTGATATGTTCATCTTAACCGATGACAGATATCTTTCTTTCCCGTGCCTGAGTCTATCCTGGATATGTTCACTCTAAAAAGTGACGGATATTCTCATTTTTGGTATTCTACCCAGTAAAAAGGTAGTTGTAATCCCTATTTTGTTCCTCAAAGAGTTAATCCTTGATATGTTCATCTTAACCGATTACGGGTTTTGTTCTCCTTGTGGTTTTCTACCCAGTAATCGGTAGTTGTAAATCCTACTTTGTCCCCTCGTAGAGTTTATCCTTGATATGCTCATCCTAACCGGTGACGGATTTTCTCTCCGACGGTTTTCTGTCCAGCTTTCGATAGATCTAATTCCTACCCTTTTTGTTCAGTTGGTATATCCTTGATATGTTCATCCTAACCGATGACGGGTATCCTCCCTGGCATTTCCAGGCAAGTCTATCCTTGATATGTTCATCTTAACCGGTGACAGATTTTCTTCCCTGTTGAGTTTATCCTTGATATGTTCATCATAACCGATGATGGATACTCTCGCCCTTGGTCTTCTGCCTAGTAACTGGTAGTTGTAAATCCTATGTTTTCTACATTTTTCCCAGCAAGGCTATTCTTACCCATTAACCGGTAATGAATTTCCTCTCCTGGAATCCTCAGCGAGTCATCCTTGATATGTTTATCCTAACCGATGACGAATGTTCTCTCTGTTATAACTTTATTATCTCCTTACCCAGTAACAGGTAGTAGATAATAGATTTTTGCTCCTCTTGTTCTGAAGTTTATTTCTTCCACAGTCGAGTTGAGTGCGCATTTCTTTAGTGAAATCGCTTTTCCATCATGAGTCGAGTATTTCAGTTTCATCCTGACTTACTCGTATCCCATGCAGATGTTGTTATTTCCCCGGCTGAGTCCTTTCCATGTTTGAATGGAATTCATCGAGTCCCTCAGTAGTTTTAAGTCATATCCTAGCCTACGTATAACTCCTTTTTACACCCCCAGAGTCTTTGTCTCCCTAGTGAGTCTTCCTTATGGAATGTGTTATACTCCTATAGACTTTCAGTCTCTCTGATTTTTTTTTCTTTTGTGGCAATATTTCCCCACACAAAAAATTTACTTTTGCATTCGTGTCATATGCATCATAAGGTATCTTAGGGACAAAAATTTGTTTCTCTTTGCTGTTATTTAAGCCTATTCTACTGAGTCAAGCCGAAGATTTTAACCTTCACCTCCTCAGTTACAATGTCCTTAAATAGGGGCAGTTGTAAGACCCCAATTTTGACCCTAAGATCCCTCATGTAATTTTATCATAAGCATTAGCATTGGGATCATACCTTGGGATCCTCCTTACCCCTATTTCATTGGGTTTGTTCTAGGAGAGGTCACCAAGCACTTTGTGATTGTATCATACTTGTATTTTATCATTTCACTAACCAAAATATCAAAAATATGTCTTTGCATTTGCCTAACTCTTTTGTAGGAAGGGCATGATCTCCATTGATCTATCAAGTTCACATATATGGTTTGAGACCCTCATGAACAAAGAGAACAACCAAGAATTGTTTCAAGAATGGTTATGAGCATCATATATGAGTCCCAATGTTCTCTACATGTTATATTGATCAATTTTTCTTCAAGTGTTTGAAGGTGATTTGCCTTGGAAACCCTAGTTTGACTAGGTATCTTGAGTAACTTCTCCAACAAGCTATCTCACCAATTGATCAAATTTCTCAAGGGACACTTTAAACTTCATCATATTATGCATATATGATCTACCATGAGCCTATAAAGTCAAGAGAATTGGAAGTTAGCAAGTTGGTTAATGGTGGTTGGCCAGATGAATTCATCTCATCAAAATTGGGCCTCCCTAGACCCTATCTCCTACAATTTTCACCATATGAAAATGATTCCAAGAGAAAACTTACTCTACATAACATTCCAAACAACTTTCATGTTGATACCTAGAGCTAGTGTTTCTTGGAAAATCATTTTCTATGTTGAAACATTATAGGACATTTTGTCTAAACCCTAATTTGAAAGTCAACTTCCTAAGGCCATAACTTGCTCAATTTTTATGATATGAAAGATTTCCAAGTTGCACAATCATATTCAATGTGTCTACTTAAACTTTGATGTTGTTAGTGGGATCTAATTAAACTTTTTTGAGCATGTGATATGAGGTTACATTATATGTCACTTTTGACTTATACCATTGATCAAGTGATTTTTCCAAACTTCAAAAATGCATAACTCTATCATATAAAATCCAAAAGACATGAGATTGGAAACCATTTAGAAGGTATTTGAGAGAGCTACAACTTTTATGAAGACACTTATATCATTTAAAGTTCATATAAACTCCAAATTGGCTTGACACTTAGAAAAATTTTGATATGTCAAAAATTTCCAAACTTACACCTCAAATTTATTCAATTTACAAACTCCAAATGGAAAAGTGTTGAACATGAAAGTTATTCCTCTTGATCTCACCTTTCTAAAGAGCTCAAATTCATTCATTTTGGAGAAGGAATGCATAGGCAAGGATCAAACTTCAAATCAAAATGTACACTTGCCTTGCAATCCAAGCTGAATTCAGATCATCACACACTCATTTATGGACTTATGGAAATGATTTTATGGGCCTATGCGCGCCCATACACCCATGAATCATCAATGACCAAATTTGCAAAGTGAATTCAAGTTTGCAAAAAGCAATGGATTCAGCTATAAATAGAGCCTCATATGCTCAACAATTCACACACATTGGCTCCAGCTTTGATCCCCTAACTCGAACCCTCACATTGAAAAGCATAAACCTGAGAAATTCACTTAAATTTGAGTTTGAATTTCCACTGTTTAGAAATTCAAATCTCCAGGAATCCATAGCCTTTTGAGCATTCAATCCTTCTTCTACAAGCATTTGGAGTGAGATCAAGCACGAGTAAGAGCAAGTTCATTTGAATTCAAACCTCCATTGAAGGTATTTTCCAGAAATTTTGATCTCTTAGATTCTCTCTAATTTATGCTCAATTCTATTGATTCTTTGGTTGTCTGAAGTCCTACCAATGTAGGCAAGAAGATTGAGTTGCTTTGAGGCTAAATCGAAGCAACTCAGTTCATGTACCTCAAATTTCGACTCCATGTATCTCTCAATATACTTGGAGCTAGAGTGAATTGAGGCCAAATTCGAACTCAGTGCCATTTTTACTTTCACATCTTTCTAATAAAATTTGACAAAATTAAAATGACCACCTGGAAAATTTAATTTAATATTCATGAATATTTTGTCAAAAGAACAAAAATAAAATGACTAATTATGAATACAAGTCGGGCGAAAATTTGCTCGAAAAATTAAATCAGATGCACTAAAATGATCAGCATGAAATAAATTTTGAACGGTTAAACAGGCGTAAGCTGATTAAAACACGACTGAAAAAGTAGTCGAAAAATATTACAAGAACACCAGGTTAAACTACGTGAACCGTGGAGTAATGATACTGACGTCTGCAAGCTTGAGGAATGATTTAACCAATTTGTTTGTATATTCGAGAATTTATTTCGAATGATATTTTAGATATTATTCATGATAAAATGCATGTTATGCTATACAGATGATACAAACTGAAAAATAAAATCGAATTTATGAAATTTTAAAATGGCTCGGACAAAATTGGGGTATGACAGTTGGCCCTATTTAATTATCGTGAACTAGAAGGTATGAATGACAATAGTCTTCATACATTCATGGTGGAAGATAATTAAATATGAAAAGACCCGAATTTTGTCCTTTGAAATGCAAGGAAGAAACATAGAAAGAAATGCAGTGAGAAATACGGTAAGAAAAGTTATTAGAAGATAAATGAAACAATCAAGACTCTTTGGGGATCATCAAAACAGTATCTTGGATGCCACAATCGAGATATTCCAACAATGGAACGATACCTCAACTGTACCTAAGATTTTCTGAGCATTAGCAGAGGAGTGTCTTGAGCTGAACACACAAAATTCTATGAGGATCAATGAAGCAGTATCTTACATGATATAATCAAGATATTCCATCAAGGGAATGATACATCGGTCGTATATAAGATTCTTCGAGGATACTAGAGCAGTATCTCAAACAAATAAATGAGATTCTTCAGATAAATAAAGCATTATCTCAAACAGATAAATGAGATTCTTCAGATAAATGAAGCAGTACCTCAAACAAATAAATGAGATTCTTCAGATAAATGAAGTAGTATCTCAAACAGATAAATGAGATTCTTCAAATAAATGAAGCAGTATCTCAAACAAATAAATGAGATTCTTTAGATAAATGAAGCAGTATCTCAAACTAATAAATGAGATTCTTTAGATAAATGAAGCAGTATCTCAAACAAATAAATGAGATTCTTTAGATAAATGAAGTAGTATCTCAAACAGATAAATGAGATTTTTTAGATAAATGAAGTTGTATCTCAAATGTTCATCTGTTGGGGGGAATGGTTCGGAAAAATACTCCATTTGGAAGGAATTTACTGGCAAAGCTCTACGTGGGAAAAGCTCATAAAAGACTTTTTAGGGTAACCTCTGCTTGGGGAGCAATTATGAAAATGCTGGGGAATATTATTAACAACCTTAAATTTGAAGAATAACTTGTTAGGAAATAATTCCACGAGCACATGCAGAGAAATAATTCCATTAAACTAAATGAGAAAAGTTCGGGATACATACGAGTGACCATGGATCCTGAGTTATGTTATGTTTTTTTGTATGATGTTCCACTTTGGATGGAAGTATCATGCATGGAATGATGCATGCGGTATATGCAAGTATATAATTGTTAGGGATATTTAGGATGTGCATGTAGGAATGCGAGTGATTTTTTTTAATCTTGTATAAGGCTATGCATAAGAATGTTGATGATTGATATGACTATGTTTTTGAATTTTCCTGTTTGGTAGGTAAACCATTTATGAATGATTCATGTGATGCATGTGGGAATGCAACTAGGTACTTGGATTTTTTGCAGGGCTTTATTTTTGATTGCCAAAGAGTTTGGACTTTGAAGGGGAACTTCCAGATGAGAATTGGTGAAAAGGATTGAATTGCCAGATGAGAACAGAATTTGAGGGATATGTTACCAGACGAGAACTCGTGAAAATAATTGAAATGTTCGACGAGACTCACTTTGTTTTTGTTTGTCAGACGGGAACTGACTTTTAAAGTAGGCTATCAGATGAGAACTAGTTACGAAAAATGGACTACCAAACGGGAACTGGTATAAAAATAGGTAACTACCAAATGAGAACTGGTTACGGAAAAATAGACTACCAGATGGGAACTGGTATAAAAATAGGTGACTACTAGACGGGAACTGGTTTAAGAGATAATCTACCAGACAAGAACTGGTATTTGTTAAATGATTTGCCATATTGATTTTTTGAAATAGTTTTCCAGATGGAAACTGGACTTTGAAATAAGTTGTCAAACGAGAACTGGACTTTGAAATAAATTGCCAGACGAGTACTGGACTTTGGAATAAATTGTCAGGCAGGAACTAGGCTTTGAAATAAATTTCCAGATGAGAAATGGACTTTGATTTACCAAGCGATATTGGACTTTGGTGTCAGATTTTGTGTTACAAGGCTTTTTGATGCCAGGTTCAATGTTATGGGGTTATACCCGATGAACGTTATGATATGCATGGCTTTATGTTAGAGCAAAGCGACAGGATTAATGCATGAGGATGATTTATGCAATGATTTGTAGGTTTTCCAAAATGCCCATGCATGGGTATTGGAAGAGAAGGTTCTTTGCAGAAAGGCTTTTTCCTTCCAAATGGTTGTTTTATGGGGTGGTAGCATGATTCTCTGATACTCATCTTAAACTCTTCAGTTGATAACATACGGCAAAGCTTTTGCATGAACAACTTGAAAACATGGAGAATACTTGCTTCTATGTGGCTCATCTTGCCCCAGTGTGATGGGTCTATGTAAAATGTTTACCTCGAAAGGATTTTGAAAGAAATTGTACCATAATTTGGAGATGGCTTGCCCTAGAATTTTATGTCATGAAAGGATTTATCCTTGGTTAACCGGCTCTTGGAGTTGTTGACTTTTCTGTGCTCTTGAGGTAGCTTGCCCCGATATGAGCGTTGAAGCGATTTAAATCACACTGACTGAACATTGAAGGGGTTTGCCCCTTACCAACCGAGCCTCTAGGTGATCTGCCCTTGGTTGATAAAGTCTTGAGATGCTCTGCTTTGGATCGACTGATTCTTTAAATAATTTTCCCCTGATTAACAGATGTTTAAAGACTGTTTCAGAATGACTAATTCCTGTGGTAATCTTCCTCTGATCAACTTGATACTTGGGAGGCATGCGCCTGGTTCATGGGTTATGAGATAATCTTGATTCTGGTAAATGATCAAGTTTCTCTGGTTTCTCTTTGTTGAAACTTCCTTGATGTCAAGTATTGAATTGCAATTAAAATTGTTCACTTATAAATGGTAATTTTAATGCGATATTCATGCCAGTTTTGAAAAGAATCATTTATTGGAAGGATGTGATAGTGTGTGACGAGTGGACCATGAGTCCAAATGTCATGTTGATTTATCAATTTAATGTGTGAAAGACACAGTGAGAATAATGACTTCGATGTTGAAGATTAGAAAATCTTTAGGAGTCAGTTTACGCAACCTTGTTGTAGTATGCTTTCAGAAATAACCATGCTTCAATTAGGTCTTTTAAGGGTTGTAACGTGGCCTGGTTCACGGTTTTTGAAACAAAGGATATAAGGCTCAAAGTTTTATTTTAACCCACCCCTTCTTCGTGATGAACTTCAGTCCTAGGCTCAGTTAATTCAACATACACATTCAGCTTTTAAGAGAGTTTTGAAGGTGTAAGGATAAAGATGATGGTTCAAGGTATCTTGAAATGACAGTCACCTTATTTTATTTTATGGATGTTGGTAACCCTTTGATTTTGGTACAGTGGCCACTAAATCATGTTTTGTTTTTTTGCTGAGGATTTTCATGACCTCTTTTGTTTTTAATTTTATTGATCCCTAACTTTTTCCTGGACCGCTTTTTGAAGCTTTAGTCGATCGGGATTGCCTCAGTTTTTTTTGCCTTAGTCGCCTTATCGGATGTTCGAATTAGTGGGCTCTCTTCTTTTTTTCGAAAAATTGTGACTGCCAAGTCATTGGTCATTGAAGAACAACTGACATAAGATTTTATTTTACATGGTTCTTTTGACAGTTCAGGATATGTACGAAGAATGGCATATGGTTGATCCTTAGATGGGATGTTTCATCTTGTAATTTTGAATGCGTAGTGAAGTTAACTGAACACTACCCTGCCCCAGGTTAAACATAAGTTGTATATATCTAAAAGGAACACATACTTCTTGGCTCGAAGTGGTTAACTAGGGATTAACTCCTTATCTCTCTAGTGTTTGGGGATTTGAAACAATGCATGTACATCATCAACATGATTTTATCCAAAAACATACAGTTAACCATTAAGGGTATTTTGTTTTCTTCATCCTCCCTCCAATATTGCTAAAACAACAATTTGATAGAGAAAAGTGGATGGGAGAAACACAAATGTATTTTGTTTTTGATATAAGAAAAGAAAAATGAGCGAATGCGAGATAATTGATTCAAAACATACATGATTGCTTCATTAATATTACCATTAAAAACAACAAAGTTTAAACACAAACAGCTTTTCATAACAAAGAAACTACAAATGCAAAATGAAGGCAAATCAGTCCAATGATTACCAGTGTTGAGGATGTCTTCCTGTTAGAACTACTGGCATTAGGAGACGTTCCATTAAAGTCTTCGAACTTATTCAGACGAGAGGTTGACGTGCACCAACGGGTTTCCTTCTAGAAAGGATATGTACTTTTTGTCAATCAACTGTTGAACCTTGGCATTAAAAGCGTTGCAGTCTTCGGCTGAGTTCCCTATTGATGCATCATGATATCCACATTGCACATCGGGATCATACCCAGGTGGGTATGGTTCCGACAGTGGCCTGAGAGACTTGGGCTCCACCAGCGAGCTTTGAATCAGATATGGCAGAAGTTGACTGTATGACATAGGAATTGGATTGAGAGGAGTATTCCTTCTTTCCAGCTTATTTCGAGGCCTGGATTGGTTCAAAGGCTGATTTTGATATCCTCGACCACAAGATCGTTGATTTGCATAAGAAGCAGTCCATGGTTTCTTGAATGGTGCTCTAGGCGTTATTGATTGCCCATAAGGATATTGTCTTGTTGGAACTGGTGACCGCTGAAGAGATAAGGGATCATAAGGTCTTGCTGGCGCACCTTGCGAATACCCAACAGTTGTTTTGACTGCATTGGTTTCTTCTTCTTCTTCCTTTTGGGAATTGCTGAGGGATTTTGTCTCGCTAGCTTGGCTGCTGGAGGTGCCTTGGATTCTTTCTCTTTTTAGGGAGCCCTCGATGCATTCTCCAATTGTCACTAAGTGAGCGAAGTCTGATAACGTATTCCCTACCATGCTTTCAAAGTAAGGACTCTCCAAAGTATCCATAAACAAGTCAACCAACTCCTTATCCAAGAATGATGGTTGCACTTGGGCTTCCAATTCTCTCCTTCACTGTGTATATCCTTTGAAAGATTCATTGCTCTTTTGGGATAAGCTTTTCAACTGCCTTCGGTCTTGAGCCATGTCCAAGTTGTAGTTATACTGCTTCAAGAAGACATTGGCTAAATCCTCCCATTGCTGAATATGGCTTCTTTTTAATTTCATATACCTGCTCAACGATGCTCCAATCAAACTTTCCTAAAAACAGTGAATCATCAGCTTGTCATCGTGAGTATGTGATGCCATTTTTCGGAAGAACATCACCAAATGGTTCCTTGGACAACTATCCCCTATGTACTTCTCAAAGTGGGGTACTTTGAATTTCAAAGGGATCACTAAACCTGGTACTAAGCACATATCGAGCCTAAAATTGTCATTCACATCCATTGCTCGGACTCTCTACTCAAGGGCATGTAGCCTTTCATCATCAGGATTTGTCAATGGCATTAACTTGGGTTGAGTAGCAATGTTCACTTGTGGAGGACCATAGTCAAGCAGAGGATCATACATTGGATTGGTAATTACGGTAAAGCCTGATGAAGAACCAATATTCTCTGTGACACCATGTTGAAAATTGTTCTTTGACTGGGCTAGCCTAGCTTCCAACATCTGGTCTATCTTGCCTTCAATGTTATTCATATCCATTTTCAGCTCAACTTGATTATGTTCCCAGTGCTCCCTTGTCTTTTAGCAGCTCTCAAGGGTTCAGTACGAGTGTCGAGAAATCAACCTACTGGAAATTGGCAAAAGAAAGGGATGAGTTTTTTGTATTGGAAAATGATATGCATGCATGTGATGCAATGTTCAGGATCACAGGAATAAGTAAGTTTGTAGGTTAATTAACAGAACAATGGGTAAAAAGTCGGTATCTCTGATTAATGGAACCCCATGGGTAGACTCTAAAGTTTGTAGGTCCCTAGAGTCATAGATGCTTCTTGAGAACGTCACTACCATGACGAAGGCTCGTCGGACAGTAATAACCTCAGATGATCTCGTCTAGGTGAGGTCTTCGTATTGTCCCAACAAGGAAGACTCCTTGGGGATTCTACTACATAACTCTCGAGTCCAAGGTTCTAACAAGGTTCTCAGAGACATAGATCGAGGTTGGAAATATTACTATAAGAGAGTAATACGTCCAAAGGATCTCATCTGATTGGGGCTTTCGTGTTAACCCCACAAGTCTAAAGTTTTGTAGGTTAATACTACACAACCACCATGGATGGAACGGGTTAGAAGGTCCCTAGAGTCACTGATCCAACTTGAGAATATTATCGTCGTGACGAAGGCTCATCAAATAATAATATCTCAAGAGAATCTACTTTAGGCGGGGTCTTCATATCGTCCCAACTAGGAAGGTTCCTTATGGTCTTCTACGACACAACCACCATCTTAATCTTATGGTTTTTCTTAGACTCGAGTAGAGAGCTTATCTCACGAAGTACCAATAATCAGAGAGCCCCAATAGTAAAATAAGAATCAATCAATAAATCATAAAACAATAATTACAAAAGAACAATAATAACAAAATGAAAATAACAGACAAACAAGATTAACATTTAAACGGAAATTGAACTAAGTTAGGCTTGACTTTCTCTTGCTTGGAGAAAAGACCTCCCCGGTAGAGTCGCCATCTGTCGCATCTCGAAAAATATGATCCCTCGCGATGATCGCGGAAAAAATTAGTTTGAACAGAGTCTCCATCGAACATTATTTATCCCAATGAAGTAATAGGAAAATATCGATAAAACCTTTTAAAAAATAGAATAATGGTCGTCATAATCATATTCGGGTTCGGGAGTCGATTACGCAAAGGGAAGGTATTAGCACCCCTCACGTCCGTTGTACTCAACGGGAACCTTTTAGTTCTAATTTGTGATTTGAATGTTAACTTATGTGGCTTGTTTTCTTCGAGTGAATAAAGGATTGAAAAGAGAAATGGATGGAAACCTCAGAAGGGGGAAAAGGGAGGTTTTTATTAGTGTGCTCGCGAAGATCTAGCAATCTCCTGCCTACGTATCCTTATAGTGCAATAAGGAAATCAGAGCATTCGTAGTTCAGGGACCTACGATTGGTTGGTGTCGTTTAGTGAACAATTGTTTAGATCGCATTCTAAAGGCTAAAAGTTGCCTTGTTTACTCTCGACGGAGGCTTAAGCACTAGTTTGTTGTACGCGTTAGAAGGGATTAAACATTGTTCTTTCTGAAAAGAGTTTTGGTCACACGAGGGTGAAAAGTTGGATTAATATGTTGAATGTTTTGTTTGATTGGTTTTGATCGCACATGGGCGAGGAGAAGAAGACAAATTTAATGTGTTGAGATATTTTATTGGATAACGATTACTCGGATAGTCGAGTAAGGCAACTCGTATCCTAATAGTCGAGGATAGGAATCGAAGGCTCTAGACCATCTCCCTTTTCATCCTTAATTGTAAAAGGATTTGATAATAGTTAAGGTATTTTGAATGGATGACGAATACTCGAATAGTCGAGTAAGGCAACCCGTATCCTAATAGTCGAGGAGAGGAATTGAAGGCTCTAGACCGTCTCCCATTTCATCTTTAATTGATTATGAAAATAAGTTTGTGTATGTAGTTTAGATAAACGACAAGTACTTGAATGACTGAGTAAGGCAACTCATATTCAAGTATTTGAGGAGAGGAATCGAAGGCTCAAGACCATCTCCCTTTTCGTTTAGTTATTATGAAAATGATTTGATTTAATCGGGTTAAAAGTTTGTAGAGTGAAATGACAATTGTTTGACTAATCGAGTAGGAGAACTCGTATTCAAATAATCAAGGAGAGGAGTTGAACGCTCAAAACCATATCCCTTTTCATTTCTAAATGGTGTTTTAATTATGATTAAGTGTTTTAATTTGATTTTAATACTCGATGTTAAATCGAGACTTGAATTTGTGTTTGCGGATAAATTGGATTATTTTGGTGTATCAATCATCTAATCGACTAATGAATAACCGAATAGGTCTCAATGTAAGAAAGCCCAAGAGTAAGCATGTGAGGTTGATGGCGATGCTAAGAGCGATCGACTTACAAGGGTATTTGAAAAATGAGCTCGATATTGAATCGAGAAGTGTGTGTTTTTAGTCGTTTGAAGTGGTTTTAAATTGATGATGAATTTGAATGAAATCGGGTTTGAGAATGATTGAAATGATAGTGGAAAATCAATCAATAATTAATTATCAAAATCAATTGATAAAATTCGGTTAAATCAATTCATTAAGTTAATTAGGATTAATTATCAAAATTATTTAGTATTAAATAATCAAGTTAATTAAAATTAATTAATCAAAATTAAATAACTAATCAAAATTTTAATTAACTAATTAATTATAATTAAAAGAGGGAGAGATAGGTGAGGATGTCGATTTAACTGATTGGATTGAATCGGTGTGCTCAAAACCGGTTTGTACGAAATTACAACATGATTAATATCATTCGCAAGATCATAACACGGCGAAATGTTTTATTAATTTATTGAAACTTTGGTGGTATAACGACATGAAATTGTCGAATCCACAAATTTTATGTGATTTAAACACAATGAAGTAATGAGGACAACATTAACATGAATTTATCATACATTTTATTTACAATGTCCTTCCAAAAAATTGGCTAATTTCAATATGATTTAGATGCATTTAAACTAAAAAAAAAGATAAATTATTGGTTTCTATATTCATGCAATAAATAAGTCACTAGTGTTCCATACTTGAGTCCTAATCAAATCACACTATGACTAAAGTATGGGTCTCTAATATTTATTGCAAATCAAATATTTTAAACATAATCAAAGATTTTAAACATACATAATCATACTAAAAGTCTTAACAAAACCATTGCAGGAAAACGGTTGTTATCATCAACACCTGCCAATAAGAAACTTTCAGCAAAACCAAAGTTTACTCAAACCAACCATTATAATCGCGTACCGGCCAAAAAGTTTCGAAAATCTCGCAACCATTTGAGCAACACACACAAGGGCGAGCATTAAATCTTGACAGCAAATGGGAACTATGTCTTACGCAAACTCCTCCACATCTTTTACCCATTTACACACTTTAATATCCAAACAAACCAAAGCTTTTATTCAAAAAGAACCACTATCACCGTAGCAACACAAACATTATGTCTCAATTATTTACAGAGTTAATTCAATAATATTATAATGAAAGTGATGTAACCAAAAAAATCAAACAAGCCATCATTACTTAAAACAAATACACAATTTCACTTGAAAACACACATAAACAAAATGGACCAAAATCATCACTGAAATTGAATTGTTACTGAGTTATAGAGAATAATGCAGTAAAATTACCAACACAATAGCAATGCAGCAGCTCAACATCATACACACGCCATGTTGAATAATTGTCGTCATCATAGATCGACTTGCAATGTGGGCCATGCAGAAAATCATCCGGTATGCACACTAGCTAATGGAACTATAGTTGTTTGCTATAGACATTGAAGTTGATGTTGAAGTGGTACCACAATCCTGAACAAAGATCCGAGTTGAATAGTTTTGAGCGAAGAACTGGGGTCAACAGATCCCGCAACATTTTCAGAAGTGGATTTAGGAGGAGAAATATCAGAAGTGGAAACGAGAGACGGAGAACGTATGGGTGATTCGCCGACTGATATAAGAGAGAGAGTTTTCGGTTGGAGTTCACGGGGTTTCGAAGGTGACAGTTGAAGGGAGTAGGTCGGTATGGTTATGATCTTGTTGAAGATTGAAAGGGTTTAGTGAAAACAGTTGATTGTGGGTGTATAGTGTTGCGTGACGGTTGTGATTTAGTATCGGAAGAAGAAGAACGACGGTGGTGGTTTGGATTCTCCGGTGAAGTTGATATGGATTTTGGCCGTGGTTGGTTTGTGTGTGAAAGGAAGTTTGAAGCTCAAAGCTGGAGGAAGATTCGATGGTGATGAGGAGACGTGTGGTGAGGTTGTGTTGGTTTCATGATGAAGGAGATTGTTTATGGCGTCCGGAGGTGAGCTGTGGTGGATGATGGTGTCGTCGGAAGAGAAAAACGAAGATGGGGGTTATGGTGATGGTGGAGATGGTTGCGCTGAGGCGGCGGCAAAAAAGTTGTTATTGGTGAGAGTGAAGGGAGGAATCCAACGATGACATGGTCATGGACGGAAGAAGGTTAAAGGTGTGGGGAGGCGATGAACATGAGAAAATAAAAGATTTCTTTTCAAAGTGGATTTTTCAAAGAAAACTATTCATGAACATTTTTCTTCTTTTGTTTTCTTTTGTATTTTTTTTCTTTCTTCGTAATGTTCCCTTCTCTCTCTTGACGTGTTTTTTTTTTATCATAAAGATATCTGTTTGTAGATGTTTTTGATTGGCTGCATTTTATGTTAAAAACACTTACTATACTTAGATGTCTTGACTGATGTCATGACATGCTTAAGTAGTATGCTGGAGGATTAGCTAAAACAAGATTTACTGGATGTCAAACTGAATGTTATGACATTCATTCATGACAGCATTTTCTGGATGTCAAACTGAATGTTATGACATTCATCCCTGACAACAGATGCTGAAGTATAGGCTAATTTTTCTGTGTTTCAGTATTTATCTCAGGTTGATTTTTAGGAAACTAACAGTTGTGCTAAAATTAAGAGACCTAACGTATAGCCTATTTGTTAGCACCCTAATGTGTGGAAATTAGGTTAACTTGCTTAACCTTAATTTTAGGAAATTCAAGTACAAGGCCCAAGTACTGCATTATAAAAGGATGGCAAGCCTAGTTTCAGCAACTCAGGGATTTGAAGCGTGAAGAATTCAATATATCACTATTATATCATTGATGTACTTTCATTGTGTCTTGAATTAGGTTTTACTTGTGAGCCAAGCAATTATCACCTAGATGATTGCATTGGACTAGGGTGTTTATTGAGTTGAAATTGCTGTGTCACTCTAAGCTTTTAAGCATGAGTGTTGTGTTTCTTGATTAAAGCTTTTAAGCACAATCAAGAGTTGTTTGAAGTATATCTTCACCATTGACTTTAAAATTCTTAATGGTTGTAATCACTTCTGTGATTGAGGGGGAGTGAGTAGGTACTCAGGTCTTAGTTTAGATTGAAATTGCATTGGGTAGGTCTTAAGTGATAGGATTAAACTGGTGGTTTAAGTCCTGAATTATTACCTCTTATAGTGGATTTCCTCCCTGGCTTGGTAGCCCCCAGAGTAGGTGTGTTTGTCACCGAACTGGGTAAACAATTATCTGTGTCATTTACTGTTGTTTACATTTACTTTCTGCATACATTACCTGTCTGCGTAGAATTGGATGTCATAACATCCAGTGTGACATCGATAGTCTGTTACTAGAATTTCAATTGGCATCAGAGCAGGTACCCTGCCTGTTAATTTCTGGGTGAGATCTAGGGACGTTACTTTCTAGTACCATGGACAAGGATGTAGGATTCTCAAATAGACCACCCATGCTGGATGGTTCTAACTATGATGACTGGAAACCTCGTATGATAGCGTTCTTGAGGTCTCTGGATAGCAAGGTTTGGAGAGCTGTCAACAAAGGATGGGAACATCCAACGAAGACAGGTAAAGATGGAATCATTATGCAAATTCCTGAAGAAGAGTGGGACAAAGAGCAAGAGGCATTAGCCCTTGGAAACTCTAAGGCTTTGAATGCACTGTTCAATGGGATAAATAAGAACATTTTCAGACTGGTGCATCACTGTGAACTGGCTAAAAAAGTTTGGGATACTCTCAAAACAACTCATGAAGGTACCTCCAAGGTAAGGATGTCTAAACTCTAGATGCTGACTACTAAGTTTGAAAATCTGAGGATGAAAGAGGATGAGACTATTCATGACTTCCACATGAATATTCTTGAAATTGCCAACACTTCTAGAGGCTTAGGAGAGAAAATGTCTGAAGAAAAACTTGTAAGAAAGATTCTCAGATCATTGCCCAAGAGATTTGTCATGAAGGTTACTGTTATAGAAGAGGCTCAAGATATCTGCAATATGAAGGTTGATGAGCTTATTGGTTCTCTCCAAAGTTTTGAAATGGGCTTGTGTGAGAATGTTGAAAAGAAAAACAAAAGCATAACTTTTGTATCAAAGACTGAAGAGGATTCAGAAGAAGGAAATATTGGAGGTGATGAAAGTATATCAGAAGCTGTAGCCATGCTTGGAAGACAGTTCAACAAGTTCATAAAGAAGATTGATCAAAAAGGTAGACCAAATGTCAAGAACACTTCATCTGGCATCAGTAGAAGATCAAAATCTGAAGAAAATTCCAACCAAGGCAAGGGAATCCAGTTTCATGGATGTGAAGGTTTTGGACACATTAGAGCTGAATGTCCTACCTTCCTCAAGAAGCAAAAGAAGGGACTATTTGTCACCTGGTCTGATGGAGACTCTGAGAGTGAATCAGAAGGAGAATTTGCAAAACATGTCATTGCACTAACTGGTGTCTGTGCCTCTGATGATGACTCAATTGGAGATGAACTTACATTTGATGAACTTGTTGCTTCATATAAAGAGTTATGTGTCAAAAGTGCAAAAGTGTGTCTACAAAGAGAAAAGCAGAAGAAACTTATCAAGGAGCTGGAAGCTGAGAAGAAGAAGCATCTGACAGTCATAGATGATCTAAATGGAGAGATAACCTTGCTGACCTCTAAGCTAGATCAAATGACAAAATCCATCAGAATGCTGAATAAAGGAAATGACACTTTGGAAGAAATTCTAAAGGTGGGACAGAAATCAGGAACCATGTCTGGTCTAGGCTTAGGTAAGGAATCCTCATCTGAATTCAAAGGCTCAAAGGCTGAAGTTCAGAAAATCAAGCAGAAGTCACAACCAATGTCACAACATCATGGAAACAGGAGGATTAACCATCAAAAGAAGAAATTTCAAAGATGGAGATGCCACTACTGTGGAAGATTTGGTCACATAAAACCCTTCTGTTACAGGTTGCATGGTTATCCTAACCAGACCCCTCAAGTAAGACCTAAGCAGAAGGCACCTAAGCATAATTCCCCTATCAAGAAACAATAATGGGTTGCTAGAATAACTCACACATCTCTAAGGGAATCTATCAAAGAATACTGGTATTTTGATAGTGGTTGCTCAAGACATATGACTGGGATGAATAACTTATTGGTAGATATAGAACCTCATACTACCAGTCATGTGACCTTTGGTGATGGAGCTAAAGGAAAAATCAAAGGTGTTGGTAAGCTGGACAGTCCTGGAGTTCCAGAACTGAATAATGTGTTATTAGTAAAAGGACTAACTGTTAATTTCATCAGCATAAGCCAACTATGTGATAAAGGCTTCTATGTACAGTTCACTAAGGAAGAATGTGTTGTGACAAATGGAGAAAATAAGGAAGTTATGAGAGGATCCAAATCCAAAGATAACTGCTATCTATGGGAACCTAAAGTCTCAAACGACTCCTCAATGTGCTTCTCAGCCAAGGGAAAAAAGGAAGTGAAGTTGTGGCATAGAAGACTTGGACATCTTCATTTAAGAGGAATGAAGAAGATCATATCCAAGGAAGCAGTTAGAAAAATCCCAAAGCTGCTTATTGATGAAGGAAAAGTCTGTGGAGAATGTCAGGTTGGAAAGCAAACCAAGATGTCACATCCTAAGCTTGGACATCCTACAACATCCAAAACTCTGGAACTTTTGCACATGGACTTAATGGGACCTATGCAGGTTAAAAGTCTTGGTGGGAAGAGATATGCTTATGTGGTTGTTGATGACCATTCCAAATACACATGGATAAGCTTCATTAGAGAAAAATCAGATGCATTTGATGTCTTCAAAGATCTATGAATAAGACTCCAAAGAGAAAAGGATAGTAGTGTTATCAGAATAAGAAGTGACCATGGAAAGGAGTTTAAAAATTCCAAGTTTGATGATTTCTGCTCATCTGAAGGAATAAGTCATGAGTTTTCCTCACCTATTACTCCTCAGCAAAATGGAGTAGTTGAAAGGAAGAACATAACTATTCAAGAATCTGCTAGAGCTATGATTCATGCAAAGAAGCTTCCTAGGCACTTTTGGGCTGAAGCTATGAATACAGCTTGCTATGTTCACAACAGAGTTACCTTGAGAAAGGGAACCCCTTCCACTCTATATGAAATATGGAAAGGCAGAAAACCTACTGTGAAGTACTTTCATATCTTTGGAAGCAAA
Organism: Lathyrus oleraceus; assembly: GCF_024323335.1. NCBI lineage: Eukaryota > Viridiplantae > Streptophyta > Magnoliopsida > Fabales > Fabaceae > Lathyrus > Lathyrus oleraceus. Next base: position 309,198,224 of record NC_066580.1, read on the forward strand.
TGTTACATTCTTACAGATCATGAACAGAGAAGAAAAATGGACCCCAAAAGTGATGAGGGGATATTCCTGGGATACTCTACTAACAGCAGAGCATACAGAGTTTTCAACTCCAGAACTAATGTATTGATGGAATCCATAAATTTATTGTTGATGATAAAGATGAAGAATCCAATGTCATAGAGGATGTTGGAACATTCCTTGAGACTTCAAAAGAAAATGTACAGGATACTCCTCCTGGACTTGAGTTAGAAGCATCCAACAAGGTTCCTTCTATAAGGATTCAGAAAGACCACCCTAAGGATCTTATCATAGGAGATCCCAACAGTGGTGTGATTACCAGATCAAGGGAGAATAGCTTAAATTCCTGCTTTGTATCCAAGGTTGAACCTAAAAATGTGAAAGAAGCTCTGTCTGATGAATATTGGATCAATGCTATGCAAGATGAACTGGAGCAGTTTAAAAGGAATGAAGTATGGGAGTTAGTTCCAAGACCTGAAGGGACTAACATCATTGGTACCAAGTGTATTTACAAGAACAAGTCTGATGAGAAAGGAGTAATCACTAGGAATAAAGCAAGACTAGTGCCACAAGGGTATACTCAAGTTGAAGGGGTTGACTTTGATGAGACCTTTGCACCTATTGCAAGACTTGAGTCAATAAGGTTGCTGCTAGGTGTTGCCTGCATTCTGAAGTTCAAATTGTTCCAAATGGATATGAAGAGTGCCTTTTTAAATGGCTACTTGAATGAAGAAGTCTATCTGGAACAACCTAAAGGGTTCAATGATCCTAATCTACAAAAACATGTGTACAAGTTGAGGAAAGCTATGTATGGATTGAAGCAAGCTCCTAGATCTTGGTATGAGAGGCTGGCTGAATTTCTGACTGCTAATGGTTACAGAAAAGGAGGGATAGATAAGACTTTATTTGTGAAGGATGAAGATGGAAAAATCATGATTGCCCAAATATATGTGGATGATATTTTCTTTGATGGAATGTTAGATAGAATGGTGAAACATTTTTTTAACCAGATGCAATCTGAATTTGAAATGAGTTTGGTTGGGGAATTGACTTATTTTCTTGGACTGCAAGTTAAACAAATGGAAGATTCTATGTTTCTCTCCCAAAGCAAATATGCCAAGAACATAGTTAAGAAGTTTGGTATGGATAATGCTAGTCACAAAAGAACTCCTGCACCTACTCATTTAAAGTTAACTAAAGATGAAGGAGGTTCTAGTATTGATCAATGCTTGTATAGAAGCATGATAGGTAGCCTACTATATCTAACTGGTAGTAGACCTGATATTGCCTATGCAGTTGGTGTGTGTGCTAGATACCAAGCAGAACCCAAAGTTAGTCACTTAAATCAAGTCAAGAGGATTCTCAAGTATATTAATGGGACTTGTGATTATGGTATGCTCTACTCTCATGGCTCTGAGCCTATCTGATCTGGGTATTGTGATGCTGATTGTAACACCCTTCTAAATACCCCAAATTATTATAATTAAAATAACAATATATTCATCAGAGTAATTATGCCCCGAAGGGTGTCACACAATCATCTCACCAAAATCATTAAAATATCCTGTCATGCTCATTTATTTAATCAAAATAAGGTTCTTTGCATAATTCGCAGCGGAATAAAATTCAACTCAATGTAAAACATGTAACACAATACATGTAAATCATCAACAATCAATATCAAATCAATTAAGACATCCCCTCCCGATGTTACATCTATCAGAGCATGACCCATAAGAACTACTCTAGACTCCAAGCATTAGCTTCTACTCAACTCATTTCTCGTTACCTGAAAAATAGGCGTAAGTGTGAGTTCCTCAATCAATATAACAAGCATTATAGAACAACATGTAATGCTAAGTAATTAACACATTAATTCACCCTAACCAGACTACACACTCAGCAACGGCAGTATCCGTTCAAACATCATATTCAACAATAACATATAGCATATATATAATCTCAACCATACTCAACATCAACAACACAACACACAACACACATATAATACTAGAATACATCCATTCATATTACATGCCATACATTTATTATGCAATGAGACTCTATGCATGCGGTACCGACTATTTGTGAACATATAGTTCAACCTCACCGTCCAAATCCAGGCACGGCTACCAAGCTCACTAGTCCCACTCATTTGAGACATAGTGACTCACTCACTAATTCCTCACCATGGGAATTAGCTACCACCCCAAATGGGCCATGAAATGCACGCTAATCACCTAGCATGCAAACATCAACAACAATCAAAATGATTTACTCACTAATTCCTCACCATGGGAATTAGCTACCACCCGAAGGCCACAATATGCATGCTAATCATCTAGCAATGCAACATCAACAACAATTAAGAATAGACACATGCTCACACTCTAAGCCATAATACAGTCTATTCACAAATGTATACATTCACATCATCATGTATACCATCATACATCATCAACATAATTAATCACAAAAGCATATCATATCATGCCACATAATCAAACACAGTATTAGCCCGCTCTACTAATACCTATACCACTCAAAACAACGGGAAATGATCCCTATCACATCATATCTCAGCTAAGTACATCACTCAGCCTCAACAACCAAAAACTGCACAACCACAGTTCAGGAAAATCCCAACTCTGCCCATACGCGTATTGCCCATGCCATACGCGTATTGCCCAAACCTGGCCAACTCAATACGCGTACTGCCCACTCTCATACGCGTATTGCGCATTTCCTCGCCCAACTCATACGCGTACCGCCTATTCCATACGCGTACGCTACGCGTAACAATATCCCATTACGCGTACCACCAGAGACCAATTCACGTTTAAAATGTCATCTTTTCCTCCCATACGCGTAAGGCTCCCCCCATACGCGTACCAACATCCCATACGCGTATTGCCTAGTGCCATACGCGTATGACCAGAGACCAGAATTCTCAGATCTGCAATGGTTTTCTCTGCTACGAGATCCATCCGATTCAACCTTCTACAGTCCAATTTTCACACATAATTCCTTTCTATTGTCTAGCACAAAACAGATCCTATTCGATTCCACAAAGTCTAACACTTCCACACCTACTTCCTACGAATTTCGTCAATTATAACCCAAATTTCATTCATCTCAAAAGTTCACAAATTCAACACATATCATCCAATCAGAGGTAAAACAATGGCCTATTACTACCCAGTACATATCATCCCATAATACCCTTTAATTGATGATAAACCCCCCTTACCTGAGTTAATCCGGCAGCTTCCGAGCTCCAAGCTTCTCCTTCCTTCAACCTTCGTTCTCTGGCTTTTTGCCCTTTCTGCCCTTTTTCCCTTTCACGTGAAAACCTTTTTCCAAAAATTGGGACTTTTTATTATTCCAACTTATATACTCCAATAATATTATTCCACTAAATAATTATCCCAATAATTATTATTCCAAAATAATAATAATAATAATAATAATTCAATTATTTAATTAAATCAATAAATATATTATTAACTTAATTTAAATAATTATTATATTATTATCGGGGTGTTACAACTCTCCCCCACTAAAAGAGTTTTCGTCCTCGAAAACATACCTCAAGCGAACAACTCCGGATAAGACTCCTTCATTTGGCTCTCAAGTTCCCAAGTCACATTGCCACCTGCTGGTCCTCCCCAAGCTACCTTCACCAAGGCAATCTCTTTACCCCGCAACTGCTTCAACTCCCGATCCTCGATCCTCATAGGTGATGTTTCAACAGTCAGGTTATCTCTCACCTGTACATCATCTACTTGGACTACATGCGACGGATCATGAATGTACCTCCTCAACTGAGACACATGAAAAACATCATGCAAATTCGCAAGCGACGGCGGCAAAGCGATACCATAGGCTACCTCTCCTATCCTCTCCAAAATCTGATAAGGACCAATAAATCGAGGAGTCAACTTCTTTGACTTCAAAGCTCGACCAACACCAGTTATCGGAGTAACACGAAGAAACACATGATCTCCTTCTTGGAACTCAAGTGACTTCCTTCTCTTATCATGATAACTCTTCTGACGACTCTGAGCAATTCTCATCTTCTCCTGAATCATTTTAATCTTTTCCGTAGTTTGTTGAACAATCTCCGGACCAACCACAGCACTCTCACCGGACTCATACCAACATAAAGGTGTCCGACATCTCCTACCATACAAAGCTTCAAACGGTGCCATACCAATGCTCGAATGAAAACTATTGTTGTAGGTAAACTCAATCAAAGGCAAATAACAATCCCAAGCACCTCCTTTTTCCAAAACACAAGCTCTCAAAAGATCCTCTAATGACTGAATCGTCCTCTCAGTCTGACCATCAGTCTGCGGATGATATGCAGAACTCAATCTCAGCTTAGTTCCCAAAGCCTTCTGCAAACCTTCCCAGAATTTCGATGTAAATCTAGGATCCCTGTCCGAAACAATACTCGACGAAATACAATGCAAACTTACAATCTTCTCAATATACAACTCGGCTAATCTCTCTAACGGATAATCCATTCTGATCGGAATGAAATGAGCCGACTTTGTCAATCTGTCAACAATCACCCAAATGGCTTCAAAATTCTTATTTGTCCTCGGCAAACCAGAAACAAAATCCATACTGATACTATCCCACTTCCACTCTGGAATAGCTAACGGTTGCATTAGCCCAGACAGCTTCTGATGCTCAATCTTTGACTTCTGACAAGTCAAACAGGAATAAACAAAACTCGCAATTTCTCTCTTCATTCCCGGCCACCAAAATAACTTCTTCAAATCATGGTACATCTTCGTAGCTCCAGGATGAATACTCAAACCACTACGATGTCCTTCTTCAAGAATACTCTTCTTAAGCTCAGTAACATCCGGAATACACACCCGATCCCCAAATCTCAAAACACCATTCTCATCAACTCTGAATTCACCACCTTGACCTTGATTCACTAAAGTCAACTTATCAACCAAAAGCATATCGGATTTCTGACCCTCTCTGATCTCATCCAAAATACCACTTGTTAACTTCAACATCCCCAATTTAACACTATTGTGAGTACTCTCACACACCAAACTCAAGTCTCTAAACTGCTCAATTAAATCCAATTCCTTAACCATTAACATAGACATATGTAATGATTTCCGACTCAACGCATCAGCCACTACATTTGCTTTACCCGGATGGTAATTCAAACCAAAGTCATAATCCTTCAGAAATTCTAACCATCTTCTCTGTCTCATATTCAGCTCTTTCTGATCGAACAAATACTTTAAACTCTTATGGTCACTGAAAACTTCAAATCTCGACCCATACAAATAATGCCTCCACAACTTCAGAACAAATACCACGGCTGCCAACTCTAAATCATGCGTCGGATAGTTCCTCTCATGAACCCTTAACTGTCTCGAAGCATAAGCTATAACCTGCTTATTCTGCATCAACACACCACCTAGACCCAACAATGAAGCATCACAATAAACCTCGAATAGTTCCGACGAACTCGGTAATATCAGGATAGGAGCAGTAGTCAACCTTCTCTTTAACTCTTGGAAACCTTCTTCACATTTTGAATCCCAAACAAACGCTTGCCCCTTTCTGGTCAACATTGTCAACGGTAACGCCAACTTGGAAAATCCCTCAATGAATTTTCTATAATAACCTGCCAGTCCAAGAAAACTTCTTATTTCAGAAACTGACTTCGGAGCTTCCCACTTAGATACCGCTTCTATCTTAGAAGGATCAACAGCAACACCACCTCTTGAAATCACATGACCAAGGAAACTGACCTCTTCCAACCAAAATTCACACTTTGACAGTTTAGCAAATAACTTCTTTTCTCGTAAAACTCCTAAAACCACTCTCAAATGCTCAGCATGCTCTTCTTCAGATCTCGAATACACCAAAATGTCATCAATAAACACCACCACAAACTGATCTAGGTACGGATGGAAAATCCTATTCATATACTCCATAAATACTCCAGGCGCATTAGTCACACCAAAAGGCATTACAGAATACTCATAATGTCCATACCTTGTTCTGAAAGCAGTCTTCTGAATATCTTCAGTTTTCACACGTATCTGATGATACCCAGATCTCAAGTCTATCTTGCTGAACACACTTGCACCAACCAACTGATCCATCAAATCATCAATCCTCGGTAAAGGATACCGATTCTTGATCGTCACTTTATTCAGTTGCCTGTAGTCCACACACAACCTCATAGTACCTTCTTTCTTCTTAACCAACAACACTGGTGCACCCCACGGTGACACACTCGGACGAATAAATTTCTTATCCAACAAATCTTCCAACTGACTCTTCAATTCAGCTAACTCAACAGCAGACATACGGTACGGAGCCATCGATATCGGTCTAGTACCAGGTACCAATTCAATCGAGAACTCAACTTCACGCTCTGGCGGTAACTCATTCACTTCTTCCGGAAACACATCAGGAAAGTCACACACCACTGCTAGATCACGAATCACCAGTTTATCTTTAGCCTCTAAAGTTGCCAACAGCATAAACAACTCTGCCCCATCTGCTACTTCCTCATTCACTTGCCTTTCTGATAGAAACAAACTCTTTCCTTCCTCAATCTCAGGGAATATCACCGTCTTATCAAAACAGTTGATATAAACTCGGTTAAACACCAACCAGTTCATACCCAAGATAACGTCAATCTGCACTAATGGAAGACACACAAGGTCTATCCCAAAATCTCTACCAAAAATATTCAAAGGACAACTCAAACAAACCGAAGTAGTAGTCACTGAACCCTTTGCAGGAGTATCAATCACCATACTTCCACGCATCTCAGATATCTCTAACTTAAGCTTCACAGCACAATCCACAGATATAAAAGAATGAGTAGCACCTGTGTCAATAATAGCTATAAGAGGAAAGCCATTAATATAACACGTACCTCGGATCAAACGATCATCTGCAGAAGTCTCAGAACCTGATAAAGCAAAAACCTTGCCTCCTGACTGATTCTCTTTCTTCGGCTTAGGACACTGTGGACTGATATGACCCACCTCTCCACAGTTGAAGCAAGTCACAGTCTTCAACCGGAAATCTGCAGCCAAGTGACCACCTTTCCCACATTTGAAACACTTCTTCTCATTACTGGTACACTCATGGATACGATGTCCAGCCTGACCACATCTGTAACACTTAGCAGGAGCACTAGAGTCTCCCCCACTAGGCCTCTTCATCCCACTCTGTCTCTGAAAACCTTTGCCAGCTGCATACGGTTTTCCACGATCAATCTGATTCTTGCCTTTCCTATCAACTCTCTGCTGATAGCTCTCAGCTCTGGCCTTGGAATCCTGTTCAAAAATCCTGCAACAGTCAACCAAATCAGAAAACACTCTAATCCTTTGATACCCAATAGCCTGCTTGATCTCGGGACGCAACCCGTTCTCAAACTTCACACACTTTGAAAATTCCCCAGCAGCCTCAGCATAGGGAGTATAATACTTCGACAGCTCTGTGAACTTAGCAGCATACTCCGTAACAGACCTGTTACCCTGCTTCAATTCCAAGAACTCTATCTCCTTCTTTCCTCTGACATCCTCTGGAAAGTACTTCCTCAGAAATCTCTCTCTGAACACTGCCCAAGTAATCTCAGCATTCCCAGCAGTTTCCAACTCAGTGCGGGTAGCAACCCACCAATCATCAGCTTCTTCTGACAGCATATGTGTACCGAACCTGACCTTCTGGTTATCAGCACACTCAGTTACTCTGAAAATCCTTTCTATCTCCTTCAACCACTTCTGGGCACCATCTGGATTGTATGCTCCCTTGAACATTGGAGGATTGTTCTTCTGGAACTCACTCAACTGACGAGCAGCTCCCATTCCCATAACATTCGGATTCCCTCCAAGTACTCCAGCCAGCATACCCAGAGCTTCAGCAATCGCAGCATCATCTCTACCTCTTCCAGCCATCTCTATTCTGAAACCCAAACAAGCTAAACAATAAGTACTGATAGGGTTACACAACACCTATCCCGTACAGGGGAAACAGAATAATTACGACTCGACACGACCGACTATGCTCTGATACCACTAATGTAACACCCTTCTAAATACCCCAAATTATTATAATTAAAATAACAATATATTCATCAGAGTAATTATGCCCCGAAGGGTGTCACACAATCATCTCACCAAAATCATTAAAATATCCTGTCATGCTCATTTATTTAATCAAAATAAGGTTCTTTGCATAATTCGCAGCGGAATAAAATTCAACTCAATGTAAAACATGTAACACAATACATGTAAATCATCAACAATCAATATCAAATCAATTAAGACATCCCCTCCCGATGTTACATCTATCAGAGCATGACCCCATAAGAACTACTCTAGACTCCAAGCATTAGCTTCTACTCAACTCATTTCTCGTTACCTGAAAAATAGGCGTAAGGGTGAGTTCCTCAATCAATATAACAAGCATTATAGAACAACATGTAATGCTAAGTAATTAACACATTAATTCACCCTAACCAGACTACACACTCAGCAACGGCAGTATCCGTTCAAACATCATATTCAACAATAACATATAGCATATATATAATCTCAACCATACTCAACATCAACAACACACAACAACACACATATAATACTAGAATACATCCATTCATATTACATGCCATACATTTATTATGCAATGAGACTCTATGCATGCGGTACCGACTATTTGTGAACATATAGTTCAACCTCACCGTCCAAATCCAGGCACGGCTACCAAGCTCACTAGTCCCACTCATTTGAGACATAGTGACTCACTCACTAATTCCTCACCATGGGAATTAGCTACCACCCCAAATGGGCCATGAAATGCACGCTAATCACCTAGCATGCAAACATCAACAACAATCAAAATGATTTACTCACTAATTCCTCACCATGGGAATTAGCTACCACCCGAAGGCCACAATATGCATGCTAATCATCTAGCAATGCAACATCAACAACAATTAAGAATAGACACATGCTCACACTCTAAGCCATAATACAGTCTATTCACAAATGTATACATTCACATCATCATGTATACCATCATACATCATCAACATAATTAATCACAAAAGCATATCATATCATGCCACATAATCAAACACAGTATTAGCCCGCTCTACTAATACCTATACCACTCAAAACAACGGGAAATGATCCCTATCACATCATATCTCAGCTAAGTACATCACTCAGCCTCAACAACCAAAAACTGCACAACCACAGTTCAGGAAAATCCCAACTCTGCCCATACGCGTATTGCCCATGCCATACGCGTATTGCCCAAACCTGGCCAACTCAATACGCGTACTGCCCACTCTCATACGCGTATTGCGCATTTCCTCGCCCAACTCATACGCGTACCGCCTATTCCATACGCGTACGCTACGCGTAACAATATCCCATTACGCGTACCACCAGAGACCAATTCACGTTTAAAATGTCATCTTTTCCTCCCATACGCGTAAGGCTTCCCCCCATACGCGTACCAACATCCCATACGCGTATTGCCTAGTGCCATACGCGTATGACCAGAGACCAGAATTCTCAGATCTGCAATGGTTTTCTCTGCTACGAGATCCATCCGATTCAACCTTCTACAGTCCAATTTTCACACATAATTCCTTTCTATTGTCTAGCACAAAACAGATCCTATTCGATTCCACAAAGTCTAACACTTCCACACCTACTTCCTACGAATTTCGTCAATTATAACCCAAATTTCATTCATCTCAAAAGTTCACAAATTCAACATATATCATCCAATCAGAGGTAAAACAATGGCCTATTACTACCCAGTACATATCATCCCATAATACCCTTTAATTGATGATAAACCCCCCTTACCTGAGTTAATCCGGCAGCTTCCGAGCTCCAAGCTTCTCCTTCCTTCAACCTTCGTTCTCTGGCTTTTTGCCCTTTCTGCCTCTTTTCCCTTTTCACGTGAAAACCTTTTTCCAAAAATTGGGACTTTTTATTATTCCAACTTATATACTCCAATAATATTATTCCACTAAATAATTATCCCAATAATTATTATTCCAAAATAATAATAATAATAATAATAATTCAATTATTTAATTAAATCAATAAATATATTATTAACTTAATTTAAATAATTATTATATTATTATCGGGGTGTTACACTGATTGGGCTGGGAGTGCTGATGACAGAAAAAGCACATCAGAAGGATGTTTCTTCTTGGGAATCAATCTCATATCTTGGTTAAGCAAGAAACAGAATTGTGTATCATTATCCATTGCAGAAACTGAGTACATAGCAGCTGGAAGCAGTTGTTCCCAACTGGTATGGATGAAACAGATGCTGACTGAGTATAATGTCACTCAGAATGTCATGACATTATTCTGTGACAATCTCAGTGCCATCAACATTTCAAAGAATCCTATCCAACACAGCATGACCAAACATATTGACATTAGACATCACTTCATAAGGGTTCTGGTAGAAGACAAAGTGATTACCTTGGAACATGTGGCAACTGAACTACAACTTGCTGACATATTTACAAAGGCTTTAGATGCTACTCAGTTTGAAAATTTAAGGGGCAAGTTGGGAATATGTCTTTCTGAGGAATTATAGCAACTAAGGATGTTAGGAATTTACTGTTTAATATTTCAAATTATTAAACAATTGAAAGTGTGCTTTGATTCGTCGACAGATAATAGTTATTTCACTTGCAACAAGCGTTACTTCTTCCACTCTTTCAACTTTCATTCACGCAAGCATCCTCTCAGAGAAATTTTTCATTTCGCCTCTAAGATACTCAACATGTCTCAACAATCCAACTCTTCTCCTTCCAAGAACATGCCTTGTTCTCCTAGCGCTGAACCAAGCAACCATAACAGAGAAGATCCTGTTGTTGACTATGTGAATACCCCACATGCAAGAAGAGCTAAAGAAACTGTATCAGGCTTATCCTCATCCATCTTTCTTAAGGAACGAACCAAAGAAGGTTCCAGGTATGTTCACAATGTCATTGCCACTATGGTGACTGGAGTACTGTCTGGAAATCATGAGGTCCCTGGGGTTTCCATTCCCTTAAACACTATTGAACCTGATAGTGTTGCTGATCAAGAAAACACTGAGTCTTTAGGAAAGAATATCTCTGATGATGTTGAGCAAACTGATGCTCATAAGGAGTCAAATGTTGACAAACCCTTAGATAATGTGGCTAGTGAGGAAGTTCATGTCACTCATGATGTTAGTGACAACCCTAACTGTGAGGCTGAAACAATAGACCTGGAGGAATTTTCTGATAATGAGCTATTGTCCTTTGTCCTCCCTAGCATAGCCAAAAGGGTTAGGACTCGGAGAGAAAAGAAAACTGTAGCTCAAAGGTCCCCCAGAAAGAAGATTTATGTTCCAACCTCTTCAAAGACAACGGTGGCAGTCGAGAGTTCCCTCAAGAGGAAAGTTCATGGTCCAACCAAATCTTGGAGCAAAGTGGTGCCCAAGAAAAAGAAGACCAAGTTTGTTGTTGTTGAGTCTGACTCAGATGTTCCTTGTAATGTCTCTGACATTCTGTCAAAGAAGAAGCCAACCACTAGCAAGCTTGCAGCTAGCGTCCCTGACCAATTGACAACATATCTTTTCATTTTGCTTCAAGTGTAAATAGGTGGAAATATGTTTATCAGAAGAGGCTGGCTTTGGAAAGGGAATTAGCTCAGAATGTCCTAGACTGTAAGGATCTTATGGATCTTATTCAAGAGGTTGGTTTAATGAAGACTGTGACTCAGGTTTCAAAGTGCTATGAGATGTTGGTAAAGGAATTTATTGTTAATTTGTCTGAAGAATGTGCTGATGGCAAGTCTAAGGAATTCAGGAAAGTGTATGTGAGAGGCAAGTGTGTAAATTTCTCTCCGTCAGTGATCAACAAGTATTTGGGAAGGCCTAATGAAGCTCAATCTGAGCTTGAGGTGACTGACAATAAAATCTGTCAAGTCATCACTGCTAATCAGGTAAGGAAGTGGCCTCTCAAAGGAAAATTGGTGGCAAGTAAACTGAGTGTCAAGTATGTAATGCTGCACAAGATTGGAGCTGCTAACTGGGTGCCCACCAATCATAAATCTACAGTTGCTGTAATGCTTGGAAAGTTTATATATGTTGTTGGAACCAAAGCCAAATTTGACTATGGCTCCTATATTTTTGATCAAACTTTGAAGCATGCAGGAAGCTTCAGTGTGAAGGGTCCTATAGTCTTTCCTTCTCTCATCTGTGGTATTGTTTTGAATCAGTTTCCAAACATCTTAACTAAGAATGATTATGTGAAGAAAAGAGACAACCCTATGTCTTTCAATCATAAGCTGTTCCTAGGTACCCATTTCCTTGACATTGTCATGACATCAGGTGAGACATCACGTGTAAGTAATCAACCAGGTAAAGTTGCTGTCATTGCAATGCTCAAAGACACCTGCAGGGAATTAGAGGAAAGGAAGCTGAACTTGGAAAAATTGATTAGCTCTTTGGAGATGACTGAAGGTGATGTGCTAGCTGATGGTGGAGAATTTGGTGAAGTTGTTGCTGTTGCAGAAGAAGCTGAAAGACAAGGTGAAGAGGGAGAAGCAGACAGTCCTGATGATGTCACAGATGATGATGCTGAATCTGAGTCAGATGACTAGAACATTTCTTGTTGCTTTGGCAACATTTTTGACAAAAAGGGGGAGAAACACTTGTACCCTAGGACAACAGATTTCTTTGAAGTCGAAGGTCCTCTAAACAAGAGGTTATGTTGTTGTTTGCTCTCTGCTTGATCTTCTCTTGTGCTGCTTAACTTCTATGTTTGCTAAGTGTATTAGCTAATTTGATTCTCTGCTTGGATGTGTGCTTTCTGCTGCTGTGAACTCTGTTGTGATGCCAAGTTGTTTTAGCCAAAAAAATCCAAAGGGGGGTTTCTAGATGTTTTAGATTGGCTGCATTTTATGTTAAAACACTTACTCTACTTAGATGTCTTGACTGATGTCATGACATGCTTAAGTAGTATGCTGCAGGATTAGCTAAATGTTATGACATTCATCCCTGACAGCAGATGCTGAAGTATAGGCTAATTTTGTTGTTATGGTTCAGTATTTATCTCAGGCTGATTTTCAAGAAACTAACAGCTATGCTAAAATTAAGAGACCTAACATATAGCCTATTTGTTAGCACCCTAATGTGTGGAAATTAGGTTAACTTGCTTAACCTTAATTTTAGGAAATTCAAGTACAAGGCCCAAGTACTGCATTATAAAAGGATAGCAAGCCTACTTTCAGTAACTCAAGGATTTGAAGCGTGAAGAATTCAATATATCACTATATATCATTGTTGTACTTAGATTGTGTCTTGAATAAGGTTTTACTTGTGAGCCAAGCAATTATCACCTAGATGATTGCATTGGACTAGGGTGTTTATTGAGTTGTAATTGTTGTGTCACTCTAAGCTTTTAAGCGTGAGTGTTGTGTTTCTTGATTAAAGCTTTTAAGCACAATCAAGAGTTGTTTGAAGTATATCTTCACCACTGACTTTAAAATTCTTAATGGTTGTAATCACTACTGTGATTGAGGGGGAGTGATCACTGCTTAGATTGAAATTGCATTGGGTGGGTCTTAAGTGATAGGATTAAACTGGTGGTTTAAGTCCTGAATTAATACCTCTTATAATGGATTTCCTCCCTGGCTTGGTAGCCCCTAGAGTAGGTGTGTTTGTCACCGAACTGGGTAAACAATTCTCTGTGTCATTTACTGCTTTTTACATTTACTTTCTGCATACATTACCTGTCTGCGCAGAATTGGATGTCATAACATCCAGTGTAACATCGATAGTCTGTTGCTAGAATTTCACTGTTGGCTATTGAGAGATACGTTTTTTCCGCTTTTTTGTCTGTTCCTCTTTTCCTTTTCTCTATTAATGGGCCATGCGGCCTTGTATTATTGGAAGGAAGAAAATCTCCTTGGTGCTAGCTGGCTATTTCCACATGTGAGAGAGAGCCGATGGAAATTTCCAACCAATTAGGACGTGTGGCTTGTCCTGAGTGGTTAATTAGAAGATTTTTTTTTTTCAGATTTCATTAATTAACTTAATTATTTACATTCAAATTTTGATTGGATGAATAAAATAAGACAAGGATTGCAAAAATAGGTCATTGATTAATTTGAATCAACAATTCATATTTAATCAAAGAAACACATCTCTTTAAATAATTTGAAATGTCTAAAGTGCCCTTTCTAGATGATTTAACTGATTAAAATAATTCAATTCAATTAAATCAAATAAAATTCACATCTTCCTAATAAAATATGACAAAATTAAAATGACCACCAGGAAAATTTTATTTAATATTCATGAATATTTTGACAAAAGAATAAAAATAAAACGACTAATTTTGAATAAAAGTCGCGCGAAAATTTGCTCGAAAATTTAAATCGGATGCACTTAAATGATCAGCACGAAATAAACTTATTGGAAAAATACAGCGTTTGGTTTAATCTTGAAATAAATTTTGACCGGTTAAAGAGGCATAAGCTGATCAAAACGCGATTGAAAAAGTTTTCGAAAAATATTACAAGCACATCAGGTTAAACTACCTGAACCTTGGATTAATGATACTGACGTCTGCAAGCTTGATTTCAAAACTTTTCATCCGCTGATTTTTCATGTACTTGAGGAATGATTTCACCAATTTGTCTGTATATTCGAGAATTTATTTCGACTGATATTTTAGGTAATATTCATGATGAAATGCATGTTATGGTATACAGATGATGAAACTGAAAAATAAAATTGAATTTATGAAATTTTAAAATGTCCCGGACAAAATTGAGGTATGACATAGACTCAGCGGAAGAATATCTGTCATCGGTTAGAATGAACATATCAAGGATAGACCACCTGGGTAAATGGGAAGAAAATCCGTTATCGGTTAGGGTAAACGTATCAAGGATAGACTACCTGAGAAAGTAGGAATTATATCTATCGGTTACTAGATAGAATACCTAAAGAGAGAGAAATATGTCATCGGTTAGGATGATCATATCAAGGATTAACTCTGAGGGGAGAAATATGATTTATATCTACCGATTAGTGGGAAATAAGAAAATTTAAACTCATTCTGCCTAAGGGGCCGTCACTATAATTGAAGGAGGACGGATGCACCAAATTTGCATAGGGAGATAATATCACCGTAGCAGGTGATCAGAAATAAGGAATCAAATGCAATAAGTGCGTAATGAAATATCTGATGTTGTGTTTTATGCATGAATATGTATGTATATGATTAATTATTATGCTGACAAAACTATCACAAAGGATACAAATGTCACCGATTTGAATCATAGCTACAACACTCGGCTGATCTCAACTAGATGGAAACACCAATTGGAGAAACATGTTGGGGATGGATGCCAATCAGCTGGCTCTGAATATCTCAACCCTGGATGGGGAAGGAGAAAATATCTGCGGAGGTTCTAAATTCTACGGGGATTTTTAGATCAACACCATGTCAAATGGGAGACAACCTCGTAGGGGACCAAATCAAATACTGCTCAGGATCAAGACTACCGGGAATCAGAAATGAATTA
Source organism: Lathyrus oleraceus (assembly GCF_024323335.1). Lineage (NCBI taxonomy): Eukaryota > Viridiplantae > Streptophyta > Magnoliopsida > Fabales > Fabaceae > Lathyrus > Lathyrus oleraceus. The sequence goes on from NC_066580.1 coordinate 309,213,856, forward strand.
TGTCGGGGACTATAGGAGATAGAATTCTGCACGAGGTCTATGCAAACTGCTGAGGATGTGAGCCTCCAACTCAGCTGGGGAGGTGATTACAAACTCAGCTGAGGAAAGTTGACTTGCTGTCGGGGAGGAAAAAGTTACCAAACCAACCGCTTGGAAAAGACCAACAATGCCTCGCACTTTAGGACTCACCTGTTCTCATACCGCTGTTGATATTCTTTACTGAAATTAATCGTTTAAAAGTAATTGCTTTCATTATTATTTAAGAAAAATCATTTTTATTTATTAACTCAAATTTCAAAATAATCATCATAAAATTCAATTCTACTTAGCTGAAAAAAATAATTAAGAGTAGAAACACTTGGATAAAAAGCTCAACTTTTTATTTAATAGAATGATAGTCTGTAAATGAAAAGACTCCATAGATATTTTACAAAAGTTGAAAAATGATAATTTACATGGAAAAGGGCTACATTGAATATAATGATCATTAATCCTTCTACCAACTTTAATATTCGTTGCGCTCTTGGCTTCGGTTGAGAATGATGAATCAGAACTAACTGACTTGCTCAAAATTGCCCCCATGACTGGGGAATCAACCAACTGCAGTTACTTGCCATAACCCTTAATTTTTGCATAGATTTCCCCAGGGTGGGGTACTCAATCTATCGGGACGAATTTTCTGTTTTTAGGTCCCAAGAGGCCATAACTGGTCCAGAGTCTGAGAAGTGGCTAGAAGCCATAAAATCTAAAATGGATTCCATGTACACAAACTAGGTTTGGACCTTGGTAGAGCCTCCAGTAGGAGTTAACCCTATATGATGCAAGTGGGTTTTCAAAAAGAAGACTGGAATAGATGGTAAGGTAGATACCTATAAGGAAAGACTGGCTGGAAAAGGATATAAACAAATTCATGGGGTTGACTGATGAAACCTTTTCACCAATTGCAATGCTTAAATCTGTTCGGGTTTAACTTGTTATCGCTGCATATCATGATTATGAAATATGGAAGATGGATGTCAAAACTGCTTTCCTTAATGGGAATCTTCTTGAGGTTGTGTACATGACAAAGCCTGAAGGATTTGACACATCAGAAGAAGCCCAAAAGATACGTAAGTTAAAAAGATGAATCTATGGATTGAAGCAAGCTTCCAGAAGCTAGAATCTTCGTTTTGATGAAACAGTAAAACAATATGGATTCATCAAGAATGAAGATGAGCCTTGTGTCTACAAGAAGGTTAGTGGGAGCATGATCTTCTTCCTGGTATTATATGTAGATGACATATTACTCATTGGAAACGATGTCCCTACCCTGCAACAAGTAAAGTCTTGGTTACGGAAATGCTTTTCTATGAAGGACCGAGGTGAAGCAGCCTATATATTAGGAATCATGATCTATAGAGATATGTGATAAAAACTGTTTGGCCTAAGTCAGAGTACACACATAGACAAAGTTCCGAGACGCTTTAATATGCATGATTTCAATAAATGATTCATACATATGCCACATGGCACGTGTCTATCAAAAACACAATCCCCTTCAACTAAAGAAAAAAGGGATCGCATGAATAAGATTCCATATGCATCTGCAATAGGATATATGATGTATGCCATATTATGTACTCGACCAGATGTCTCGTATGCTTTAAGTGTAAAAAGTAGGTACCAATCTGATCCCGGTGATGCTCATTGGGTAGATGTCAAGAATATCCTTAAGTATTTGAGAAAGAATAAGGACTCATTCTTGATATATGAAGGTCAGGAAGAGCTTGTTGTAAATGGATATACCGATGCTAGCTTCCAGACAGATAACGATGACTTTAGATTGCGATCTGGTTATGTGTTTTTCTTAAACGGTGGTGCTGTGAGCTGGAAAAGTTCAAAGTAAGATAGAGTTGTTGATTCTACAATCGAGGTCGAGTTTATTGCTGCCTCGAGTGCAGCAAAGGAAACTGTCTGGATCAAAAATTTCATTAGTGAACTTGGCATAGTTCCTAGCATTGTGGATCCCATTGGTCTCTATTGTGATAATAATGGTGCTATCGCACAAGCTAAGGAATCTAGATCTCACCAACGATCCAAACACATACTTAGGCGTTATCACCTCATTCAAAGATAATATATAGAGGAGATATGAAAATATGCAGAGTACCTACACTTGATAACATTACTGACCCACTAACAAAGCCTCTTTCACAACAGAAGCATGATGGCCATACTAGATCTATGGGCATTAGAGGTATGCCTGATTGGCTCTATTGTTAGTGGCAGATTGTTGGTGTAAGCCCTAGAGGCCAATACTTTTCGTACTTGTATCAAATTATTTATTAATAATAAAAGGATTTTTCTTTACTATGTTTGTTTAATAAAGTCCCTAGAATAGCTAGTCCGCTTAATGTATCAAGTGTGACTTAATCATGAGATCCCATTAAACATAAGGACACTATTCTTAAAGTATCTTGTAGCGGGGTATTCGTTACCATTAGAGATATTGACTAAATCCAAGGTAAACCATACAAGTCGAGTCGCCACCTCACTTCTATTTATCCAAAGGAATGGTTAGAAAGCGAACAAAAACCTAAAAGTTTTAACAAAAACCTAAAAGTTTTAACAAAAACTAGTAAAAGAAAAAAAAAAGATCTGGGTAAGGGGGTTGGTTATGCAATGGGAAGGTGTTAGGCACCCAAAACATCCTAGGTACTCCTAGGGAGCCCTTTTCATACTTGTTGCAAAGGTTGTTTGTTTTGTAAGAATTTGTTTGTGCAAACATGATTGAAGGGGTGAGAGAAGAATATACAAGCTTATTTACATTTTGTGTTTGAATGGGTTAACCCATTGTCTACGTACCATCTTATAAAAAGATTAGGATCAAAATCTCGTAGTTCGGGGTAAAAATCTCAAAATGTGTGGGTGAATTGATTGGTCTAAAAGCCTTAAGGTCTTTTGTTATCAAAGGGAGAAAACTCAACCAAACCACAAATCCACCATGTGAGGATAACTTCAACATCCTAGTGAGGGGTTAACCCTATAATAAGCATGAAAGACCCATTGTCCATCACTAAGGATATAGGTGAGTATTACATCTACCACAAAGATAACTCAAACCTAATAGCTAAAGGTTATGGAAAATTTGATTAAGAAGGTGGCCATTGGAACCACAAAAGCACATTTGAATGGGTTATATTTACCAATTCGAAGTATATACAAAATGGTCAAAGTTGACTTAAAAGGTTTACTTCAAAATAAGTGTTATGAAAAGAAAGTTTGAAAATCAAAAGCATAAGGCTTAAGTTTCTAATGTTTGAAAACAATAGTTAAATGTTTGCACAAAAGGTTGTGGCTTGGGTTAGAGTGGAGAGAAGAAGAAGAAGGGCTAAATCCTAAGCAAAAGCAAAAAGGTAAAGGGAAAAAAATGAACCACATTAGGAGTTCCTCTCTTGAGATCATATTAATGATCCAAGTATCTCCCACCCTTTGGAATAAAGCAACCATAAAGTATAAGCAATCAAACAAGTCTCATAAGAGATCCTCAATGTATCTTGTTTCTTCCACTTGGATGAACATGGCAATGGTCCTCCAATTAAGCTCAAATGGGAACTCCTAGCACAAAAGCACACACATCAAAAGTTCCATGAAGTAAAACAAGAATGGACAAGAGTGAGCTTAGAGATTTGGTTCTTCTCATCCATCTTCATCATTAAGATCCTTTTACTCCAATTTTGCATAAGGAAAGGTCCTAAGATCTAAGTCCAATTCTCCATTTCTTTGCATAGGGAAAGTCCTAGAAACTAAGTCCATTTCTTTGCATTTGGTTCACCACAATCAAAATAAAACACAAGCAAAATAATATATACACAATTATATGCTCAAGTGAGCAAAAGGCAAATGGCATTAACATAAACATGTTCTCAAGTGAGCAAAGAGAAAAACAAATGAATAATATGTGCAAGAATAGTAAATTGCGTTAAAGTAAATTATATAAAGTAAATGTTAATTGTCAATAGTTAGTATGCCATAAGGCAAAATTTAGCGCTATGTTAAGCAATCGTAATTGGACTTATGTAGATGTCACAACTATCTGAGGCCGGTCAATAATAATGTAGGCAACAAACACAAGTTAGGAGTCTTGATTAGTGAACCAAGTCCCAACAACTTGACATGCCAAAAAATAAAATGAGAAGTGATCTTGTATTAGTTTAAGCCATTTGCATGATTTAGAAGACAACATATCCTTAATGCAAAGCCATTCACTTGATCAATTGATCAAGATGAATTAGATTTGAATCAAGGAATGTTAAATCTCCCTAATCAATGCTAACTTATCAACCTTCAACTCATTGATCAAAAAGAAAAGAAGTAGAAGAAGAAGAAGGAGAAGATGGATAAGAGAAAATGGAAATGACAAAATAAAATGCATTAAATGGAATAAAATGTACCAATCCTCATATGTTGACCAATAACATTGAAAGTCAAGGTCAAACAATCAAAAACAGAAGTGAGATGAAGATTGGAAGTAAAGAAAAAAGTAAAATATTTTTGGCATTTTTAATATTAAAATAAACTTGAATTAAAATATTAAAGAAAGGTCAAACTTCAAAATCCCTTCAAATCAACCTTGAAAGGTCCAAGTGATTTATCCTAAGTTCAACAAGGTCAAACAAAGTTTGACAAAAAATTTCAGCATTTTTAACAATCAGAAACTATTTTTAATCAATTAAAAATCAATAAAAATAACCTAATTGAACTAAAATCTCAAATAAATCTCAAATCAATTCAAAAATTGATGGTAATATTTTTCATAGATCCATCATCATTCAAATAGGTTAGGAAAATATTTTTGCATTTTTTGAATATCAAAAACTACTTAAAATGAATTAAAAATAACCATAAAAGAGAAAATTCACAAAAAATATCAAATGATGAAATAAAAAATATTAAAAATCAGAATTAGAAACTAGAAATTATTTGGGAAATAATGCAATTGATCCCATAATTTTTGGATTAAAAATGAGAGAGATATGATTTTTTGAAATAAAAGGACTTTAAGAAAATAAAAACAGAAATTATAAAATGCAAAAAAAGGAGGAGCGTTGGATCTGAGCTCATTAATTGAGCTGGCAGATCACACGCTCCTAAGGCACGCGCCTATGGTGGTCTTTGGTCAATGCGTGCGCATGGGAAAGAATTAAAAGTCATAACAAGCAACGCTCCTGATTGCATCTGGAAATTAGATCAAACGGTCCAGATTTAAACTGGACATGAGGAAGCCACCGAAGTCACCGTCTTCTCCGGTGAGCTTCCAGATTCCGGCCAAAATGCAGAAATTCAAAAGGCAACCAAAACGTGCGATCTATACATCAATAGAAAGCTGGGATGATGTACATCATCCCTATACCATCCATTTTCATTCTAGATCTCTATGATTTGAGAAATCAGAAGTTGAAAAATCTGGTGTTCATCATGAACTCAATAAATTGCAAAAATTAAAAGCATAAACATGATGCCTCTATTGAGAGGACTTCAGCCAACACAAAATCACAGCCAATAGGTCAAAGGATTAGGAGAATCGAAGAAAATACCAGTTGGAATGTAAGCTTGAGTTCTGGTGATTTGAGCTTGAAACCTTGCTTGCTTTATCAAAACAGAAGTTCAATGAAGTGTATGGTGAAGGTCTAGAAGCACTAGATCTAAGAATACAACCAGATGAAGCTGAATTCTAGATCTAAAAATTTTAAAAGAAATGAAACTTGCTTCTTTAGTGATGGTTGGGGAATGAATTCTGCAGCATTTGAGGTTGAATTGGGTGTTCAAAATGGAGGGAATGAAGTCTCTATTTATAGAGGAATTGGCAAGGAAAGTGTGAGATGATCCGTGAGCATGAATTTGGATACCACTTGCATGGGCTTGCATGATCATGCACAAGGCCCAAAAGCAATGCCAAATGCAAGCTGAGTTCAAATGCCAAGGGTTTGGACGTGTAATTTGCTCTGAATTAGCTTGTGCAACAAGATTTGAACATGAATTCCACATTTGAACCTAATAATTCACCTCTTCGAAAATACCAATTAGAAAATCCAAGCATAGGCATGTCGGTAATGGTTGGAAAGGTCTTTGTATGAGGAAAAAATGTTATGTTGGTCAAAAGTCTATTTGGAATGTGGAAATGTATGAAATTTGAGTTTAAAGTGTGATGTGCAAAACATGTCAAGGCAAGGTTTATAAAATTGGCCCACTTTCAGGCCCTTCTGTTTTGATGATGCAAGATTCAAATGAAAAAACCTCCAACATCAAAGTTTTAGATATTTTCAAGAAAATCAAAATGGAACTAAATTTTGCATCATTTGGATTTTTAATGAAAGAGTTATGGGAACTTGAAGTTGGACTTTTTTGACTTTTAATGCCTTTGACCCAAAAGGACCTACAATGTCTTGCATTATCACATGTATTTCCTTTGAGATTTTGAAATTTTGTTCAACATAACATTTGAGTTAGACATCTTAAGCTTTCCAATGCATTTGATCCCACCTCAAAATCATAAAAAATGATTGAGTTATGTCCTTGGGAAGTTGACCCAAAATTAGGGTTTCAGTCAAAATGACCTATAATGTATTGGAGTGGCAGATGGTTTTCCAAGCTTCAAATCAAATTTTGATGAACATGAAAATTGTTAATATAGTCCTTAAGAACATTGTTTCTTTTGGAACCATCTCCATTTGACCAACACATAAAAAGTTAGGTCTCAAAATAAGTTTGACCATGAGCTGAGGTTGCTTCATGAGCAAGGCAGTGTGGTGCCCAGATGAATTAGGGTTTCTTTGAAGAACAAACCTCAAATCCTTTGACTTTCTTTGATCAAAAATGATGAATTGAGATGATAGGGAGGCATATTTGATGGATGGGAGCTTTGGGAACCATTACCATGCTTGCTTTCATCTTCTCTTGGCCATGTCTTTGTATCAAGGACCTCCTAGAAGCTTTTGACCTTGTGATTGCTCAAGATACAAACAAAAGATGTTAATGACATATTTTTGTGCTTTTGGTTAATAAACAAAATAAGAAAAGCAATGATATACAATTCAAGCATGCCTGGTGATCTCAAACCACTCACAAGGAGTCCCACCCAAAGGTAAAGGGAACCAAGATGCTTAATGATCCTTGAGGCTATGCAATGCAATGTTATGATGCCATGAGGGATCTTAGAGACAAAATTGGGGTCTTACAGATGCCCCTATTTAAGGTTATTCTAGCCGGAGAAGGGAAGGTTAAAATCTTCGTCTCGACGAGGTAGAATGGGCTTAAATAATAAAAAAGAGGCGAATTTTGGTCTCTAAGAGACCTCATGATGCAAATGTATGTATGCAAAAGGATAACACTCTGTGGGGATATGTATCCACAAAGGTAAAGATAAGGAGGAAGGTGAAATTCCATATGAGGGGAATACTCATAAGGGAAACAGAGACTCTAGGGACTCTAATGGGGACAGGAAAGCAATACGTGAGCATGGCACGACTCAAAGCTTGGGGAAAAGAAATCCAAAGGGAAAAGATCCAATGGAAAGACTCCCGCTGACTCGAAGGTGCATGTATTGGGGAATATGCCAATACAGCAAAAACTATCCACAACGGATACTTCGGATAAAAATTCGGACAAAACAATCCACTAAGGGACCTCGCTGGGGATGTCTAACAAGACTCTCCTGGAGAAGCAGCGAGATGAGGTGTTACCGGTTACTGGGTAACAAGCTCAATAAGACATGTGGTCTGAACACCGACATAAGGGTCAGAGATACAACATGCTCGGGAAGAAATGAATATCTAAGACTGGTATAAAGGTGAGAGATATCAAAACTCCGAATCATCTAAGGAAGATCTAAAAAGGTATATTTCAACTCAGGGAAATCTGACTCCACAAGGGACAAAAGTCATAATAGGGAGCAGAAAGGGAGGAACACCAGGGATACCGGTTACTGGGCATATAATAGGTGACCAACCAAGGTGTGAATTGGGGAATATTCCCAAGACACTCATCATCCAAAAGAGGGCTAAAAGCAAACTCGATTATAGGATGGATATTCGATTCCGCAAAGGGGATACGAATCTTACTCAACCAGGGAAGAACAAAAAGGCTTCGACCGAAGAGTGCATGAGATATATTATCTATTACCGTCAGAACGTAGATAATATACTCGCATGGAAGACTATCCACAACCGGTTACGGGGTTAATAAAGGATAAACCATCCGAAAATAAAAGGCATCGGGATACCGAAACTAGGTATATAAAGATGACCAATTCAGGAGAGAAACAATCGTTACCAACAATAGGGTAGACGAGAGATGACCCACTGGGGATAAGTTGCATAATCAGGGCAACTATCCAGGCAAAAGAGGGAATATCAACACCGAATATAGGATGAAGACAACCACCAAGGAGGGGATTACACCTACCGGATACCGGGTAGGAAGCCACGGAAAAGTAACCATCATCGATTACGATGAACACAAGGTTATCTCTGCATAGGGGAGAAAATAGGGTTTACAACTACCGGTATAAGGGTAGAAAACCACGGACTCCACCAGGGATAATATGAATAATTACTAATTACTGAACAATTATTCATTTATACCACAGGGTAGCAAAAGGGAACAGTCACAGGAGCCAATTTAGGAACAAACCAAAGAGGCAAACTGAATCAAGACTCGTCCTAATAAGGATATAACTCAATAGGGAAACCCATCCCAATATACGTGTTGGGGGGAAACAGAACAACCATCATCCACGAGGACATATCTCGGTGGGGAATATGGAAGAAAGGATGGACGCTTTCTGCCTATGGGGCTGACTCTATATGGAGAGATCAGACACACACATCTGCTAGGGGAGACATATATCACCAAATAGCAGGAGACAACAAACAACGATATATGGTAAAGAATGCAACATGAATATCTGAATGTTATGATTATGCATGTATATGTGTGGTTTATGAATGCTGAAAAACAGACATATCTAACACAAACAGGTCCAGGAATCCACCCGGTACTACATCTCAAGAGAGAAAGCCAAGATCAACGAAGACTATCCAATCTGCCGGGGACCAGAGATACCAGGAAATAACAATATCTCCGCAAGGGATGAATCATTGGTCCCAACTGGGGAAAAGAGTTTAATATACAAGTAGAATTTTCCACATAAACAACTCTATTGGGGGATCTATCCGAGGGATAAAGGGATTCTTGGGGCCAACCACCAAAAATCGAATCTTCCAGAGAGGATACATCTGCTGAGGAGGAAAGAATCAACTACTCTGCTGATGGGAAGAAAGGTAAATAACCTCAACGAGCACTCCACTTGGTGGGATAAGCCACAACAATGTTCTGGAGGAAGAGGATACAGATGTGCCAGGAATATGAACAAATGTCTTACCCTGTTGGAGATCATACTACCCTTGAGAGAGCACTGAGGATCTCTTAAGTATCCTTTTGTCTTTTTGAATGCTCACTTTGTTTTAAAACAATTTATGGAAAAATCTTGTTTGTTTAAAACAATGATATTTTCACAACTAAAACATGTAAAACATTTGTTGAATAGAAACAAAGAAGAGTGCAAATAATTGGATAAAGGCTCAAATTTATTTGATGGAGTGGTAGTCTGCAAATGGCAAGACTCCATAGATCTTTACAAATTTGAAATTGGTGATATATATTGGAAAAGGGCTACATTGAACATAATGACCGTTTCTCCACCAATTCCGAATCCGATGTATTTGAAGCTTCGGTTGATGACGAATGAACAAGAGTCTCTGACAGATGATAGATGTAGAACAAAGTCTTGTCAGGATGCAGTTACTTGCCAAATCCCTAATTTTTGCCTAGATTTCCCCAAGATGAGGTACTCAATCTATCGGGATACATATATATTTTTTATGTCTCTAACTTTTGCCTGGACCGCCCTTTCGGGTTTTCAATCCATCGAGACGCTCATTTTTGCCTAAGCCGCCCTTTCGGGTTTTCAACTTAGCGAGCTATTCTGTTTTTATTTTCTAGGTGAAGTATTTCTTGACTACATCTGAATTCACAGGACGAGTGAAATCCTCCCCATCCATAGTTGTAAGCATCAACGCACCGCCTGAAAAGGCTCTCTTAACAACATATGGACCTTCATAGTTTGGAGTCCACTTGCCCCTAGAATCGGGCGCGAAAGACAAGACTTTCTTGAGCACAAGGTCACCTTCTCGGAACACACGAGGTTTGACCTTCTTATCAAAGGCTTTCTTCATCCTTTGCTGATATAATTGACCATGACGCATGGCAGTCAATCTCTTCTCTTCTATCAAATTCAGCTGGTCATAACGACTTTGAACCCATTCAGCATCAGTCAACTTGGCCTCCATCAAGACTCTCTTTGATGGGATCTCCACCTCTAATGGGAGCACAACCTCCATGCCATAAACAAGAGAGAAAGGGGTTGCCCCTGTTGAAGTGCGGACAGATGTACGATATCCATGTAAAGCAAATGGCAGCATCTCATGCCAATCCTTGTACGTAACAACCATCTTCTGGATAATATTCTTGATATTCTTATTAGCAGCTTCAACAGCCCCATTCATCTTGGGTCTGTAAGGAGAAGAATTATGATGTGTAATCTTGAACTCTCTACACAGCTCTTTCATCATCTTGTTGTTCAAGTTAGATCCATTATCAGTAATGATCTTATCTGGCCCACCATATCGACATATGAGTTGATTCTTGATAAACTTCACGACCACCTGTCTGGTCACATTTGCATATGACGCTGCTTCAACCCACTTGGTGAAGTAATCGATTGCTACGAGAATAAATCTGTGTCCATTGGACGCCCTCGGCTCTATCATGCCAATCATGTCAATTCCCCACATGGAGAAAGGCCATGGTGATGAGATCACATTCAGAAGTGTCAGAGGAATATGAATCTTAGCCGCGTAAATCTGACACTTATGGCATTTCTTCACGTACTTGCAGCAGTCAGACTTCATTGTCCGCCAATAGTAGCCTGCTCTCAACATCTTTCTAGCCATGGCATGTTCATTGGAATGAGTACCAAATGACCCTTCATGGACCTCAGTCATCAACAGGTCTGCTTCGTGTCTATCCACACATCTGAGGAAAACCTTGTCAAAATTTCTCTTATAAAGCACGTGACCATTGAGGTAGAAACTGCCTGACAATCTCCTCAAAGTCTTCCTATCTTTCACAGATGCCCCAGGCGGGTAAATCTGGCTCTAAAGGAAACCCTTGATATCATAATACCATGGCTTATCATCTTTTACTTCTTCAACTGCAAATACATTAGCTGGTCTATCCAAGCGCATCACGGTGATATTGGGAACTTCATTCCACAATTTAACCATAATCATTGAAGCAAGTGTAGCAAGAGCATCTGCCATCCGATTCTCATCTCGAGGAATATGATGGAAGTCAACCTCAGTAAAGAATGTTGAAATCCTCCTCACATAATCTCTATAGGGAATGAGACCAGTCTGATTCGTTTCCCACTCACCCTTAATCTGATTAACAACGAGGGCCGAATCACCATATACAGCAAGATGCTTGATCCTTAGATCGATGCACTATTCCAATCCCATAATGCAGGCCTCATATTCAGCCATATTATTCGTGCATTTGAAAGTTAGACTTGCTGTAAAAGGAATATGTGTGCCCTGAGGAGTAATAATCACTGCCCCAATACCATTTCCATACTAATTTAAAGCGCCATCAAACACCATACTCCATCTGGAACCAGGCTATGGCCCTTCATCGAGTGTAGGCTCATCGCAATCTTTCATTTTCAAATACAGAATCTCCTTATCCGGGAAGTCATACTGAACTGACTGATAATCTTCGATCGGCTGGTGTGCTAAATGGTCAGCCAAGATACTACCTTTGATAGCTTTCTGAGCTCGATACTCAATATCATACTCAGACAACAACATCTGCCAACGGGAAATCCTCCCAGTTAAAGCAGGCTTCTCAAATATGTACTTGATTGGATCCATTCTGGATATCAACCAAGTCGTATGATTTATCATATACTGGCTTAAGCGCTTAGCAACCCAAGCCAAAGCACAACATGTTTTCTCAAGCGTTGAGTATCGAGACTCACAATCGGTGAACTTCTTACTCAAGTAGTAGATAGCATACTCTTTCTTTCCTGATTCATCTTGCTGACCAAGGACACAACCCATTGAATCTTCAAGAATAGTCAAATACATGATCAATGGTCTCCCTTCCATAGGCGGGGACAGAATCGGAGGCTCAGACAGATACTCTTTAATACTGTCAAAGGCTTTCTGGCAATCCTCAGTCCAATCATGAGACTGATCTTTCCGGAGGAGCTTGAATATTGGCGCATATGTGGCAGTCATGTGGGATATGAATCTGGAAATGTAATTCAAGCGGCCAAGGAAACCTCGGACTTGCTTCTCAGTTTTGGGCGCAGACATCTCTTGTATTGCTTTGACCTTTGTAGGATCAACCTCAATACCTCTTTCACTGACGATAAAGCCCAATAACTTGCCAGAATGGACTCCAAATGTACACTTGTTGGGATTCAGGCGAAGCTTATACTTCCTCCAGCACTGAAAAAGCTTCAACAGGTGCTCTACATGTTCAACATCCGTTCTTGACATAGCAATCATATCATCCACATATACTTCAATCTCTTTGTGCATCATATCATGAAACAAGGTAGTCATAGCTCGTTAATACGTGGCTCCGGCGTTCTTCAAACCGAAGGGCATCACTCGATAACAGAATGTTCCCCATGTAGCACCTCAAATTTGCACCCCCCATTTGTACATCCATTTCATTTTTAGGTCATTAACATTGCATGGTATCATTGCATTTCATCAGTCAAAACTGGTTAGGAGGATTCATCTGTGCAAGAGAGCAAGGGTTTTTCCATGAGATAAAGGCCCTATGGTTGTTATAGATAGCTTACATGGATCAAGGTTCATTTCGAAGCAACTTGACCAAAGGCTAGAGGCTCAAAGTCCACAGTGCAGTTTCAGGTCATCTGGGGCCCATAAAAGTCAACTGAAAGTCAACTGAGGGCTAGGAGATGGAGAAATGGTTTGAGACACTTCATTCATGTCCAAAAGAGGTTTTCTCAACATGCCAAACATCTACATTGAAGATTTTGAAGCCAGATCAAAAGTTTCCAAAAAAGGAAAGTGACCTGTAATTTCAAGTTTCCAAAAATGGCAAGTTTTTGGACCAACTTCAACTCAAATTTCCAACATCAAAGAAGCTTCAAATGAATTTTTGTCCAACACTAAAGTTTAAGATCTTTCTCTCCCATTTCCAAAAAGTCCAGGATCATGAATTTATGATGAATGGTTAAAGAGTTATGATCAAATCATTGCAAAATGTGCTTGAAACTTCAAATGGCCATATCTTTTGAACCAAGACTCCAAATTTGGTGCCTCTTTTTGCATTTTTCTCCTCATGTCATGAAGTTTCTAAATACCTCATCACATTGCATGAAATGTTATCATATGATCATTTGCATATCCAAGTCAATTTTGGAGGGGAAATTGGAAATTTAAAATTAATGCATCATGAGAGCTTTCCACTATTACCATTGTGTTTGAAAATTGATTTTGAGTGAAAATGATCAGCTACATGGCACTGTTCACGTGGAAATAGCCATGCACCCTCCAATTTTCAAGTTTTGGTCATAACACCTTATCTTGTTTAATTTGAACTAAGCCATGCCTAATTTGGATTAAGGGTGGATTAGTGAAGAGTATGTATTGATAATCACAACAGAATTGGGGGGTTTTTTCTGGATCTAGATCTCACATTTTTCTCTCCCTCCAAAAATTTCTCATAATCAAATTTCAAAATTCTTCAACATAACACCTTATTTTTGTTGAAGATTCATGATCAGTGAGTGTAATTGAGTGTGAATCCATCAATTGTTTGAAGATTTGGAGCCATTTTCGAGCACTTGAAGTTCAATAACCTTGCCATGGCATTTGAAATTTGAGCTAGATTTATACGTTTCTGAGCCTTCAATTCTTCATCAATTATCATTACAAGTATCCAGAAGGAGATTTGGACCACTACAAGTGCTGGATCGTGCAAAACCAGAATCTGCTCTTCAAGAGGTAGGATTTTCGACCTTCACAATTTTGCAATCCATGTGTATATTCTTGTAGATCTCTCTTCGCTGATAATTCTGGTAGAAATTTCATGAAAAATGATGCATTATTGAGTGAGATATGGTTGATTGAAGTTTTGAATGTTAAAATGATTTTGCTTCGTTTTGCATGACTGATGATGAATTAGCATGAAATATTGTTTGATATGTGATCCTCATGATGTAATCGTTCCAGTGATGTAAAAAAATTTGAATTCTGGAGAATTTCTGGAAAATCTGGAAAATTCGCATGAACTTCATGATGTTCATCTTCATCTTCATGAAGAAGATGAAGATCTTCATACTAGCGTCAGACTAGTGACGATTTTGCATCCGTTCTGGGTTCGCTAGGGCTTTCAGGCAAAATGATTCCGTTTTGTAGTGGCGCGCTCACAATCCAAATGTCAACAGGGTTCGATTCTGGCGCACAACATTTTTTCAAATGTTCATCATATTTTTTGCCTTTCCCTCCAAATGCCATGCTATGTGTTCATTTGATTTTTATTTTTTTCATCAACTTAGAAATTTCATAACTAATTGAAAAATGGATCAAATAATTCCAAATTTTTTGTGGCATGATCCTCTGTTTGTCTAGTTTTTTATGATAATAATTTCAGAAGTTGTGCATGGCTGGTTTTGGATTGGTGCTAGAATATGTGAACATATGTGCTTTTGTGACCTTGCCTTGCTCTTTCTATCATGAAATGCTTGATATTAATCCAATGGACATGAAATTTTACATGATGATTCTAGACATGTTAATGGGTGTTCTAGGCTTGGTTTGGTATTTTTCTCATTTGCCAATTCCGTTTTATGTACATGTCTGCATGGTGTGACAATTTGTGTCACACATTTGGTTGTCCAACTTGTGCAATTTAATTTCCATGCCAATTGATCTTTGATGCTTCTGATTTTTTGTGTGATGGATGTTTTGAATGTGTTGAATGTTCATGAAGTTTTTCAGAATTATTTGAATCATTTCTGTTTTAATTGGGAATTTTCATTCATAATGATCAAATGTATGCCTTGAATTGGTCTTTGACTTCCTTTGCACATGAAATGGACTTACTTGTTGATTTTGGTTTGGTCCTTTTTATGACTTGTTCTTGATTGAATAAACATGCTTTGTGTTGAATATCAAGTTCTGTTTTGGCTTTTTGATCCACTTTTGACCCTAGGCTTTGACCTAGTGGCTTGTTACTTACATTTGAGTTGTGAATTTCAGGTTCGAGTAGGCATCTCCCTGATTGATGTTGCGCCTTCATTTGAGCTTGATCACTTGTTGTTGTTGGCTAACATTTGTGTGTTTTGTAGGTTAAGGATAGTGTTTGCCTTATGGCTTATATGTTGCATATTGGGTTGTCTGTTGATATTGACTGTTGACTGTTGTCTGAATTCTGTACTGATTGGTTTAGTTGTTTCCACAGGTACCTAAGTTGCTTTAAGTTCATTTGAACTTTGCTTTGCTTTTCTTGTGGTTGGCATACCACTTAGGTATAATTCCTTGATCTTCATGTAGTCTGGAAGACCTGTCATGTTACTTTGGCAGGCACCTGTCTGAAGCCCTCCTTAAGAGGCAATGTTTGTGGTTGTTTAATTTTGTTCCAAGCAGGTTAAGTCCTCTTAAGAGGCAATTGGCAGATAAAAGGGATGTGCAATCCATCCCCTGCTATTCAGTTGTGTCATTCACTTTGCTCACACCATGTGTTGATGCATTGTGAATAAGAACCCAAAATCTTGTCCATAGAGTCAGTCATTTGTGGAGAAGAGTTCCTGCATTCTGAACTCCCACACTTTCTATTTGATTGAAGCTCTCCCAGGCCAGGGATAAGAGCTATGAGGCATAACCCTCATCTCCATTTCATCTGCTTCACCCTAACTCTCAATGTTACGGTTAAGAGCTCAAAACACCCCATTCCATTTGGCTTGTTTGTCGAGGTTGATGTGACCCCTTGACTAAAGCCCAACCTTGTGTGAGCCCATTGTTTGCATATAGTGTGTGTGATTGCTCTCTTGAGCTTATGTTTGATATGTGCTGTTTAGGATAGCTTGCTTCCTGTGCAAGTTAGGATAGAGACCTCAACATAGGGATCGTATGCATGACAACTTCTAGGCTCGAGTCGTAGTCTCCCTAGTAGCTTGTTATCTCCCTTGTCTCTGGTTAGGTTAGAAGTTCTTTCCCTGTTAAGGGGAACTACGTCGCCCTGATCCTCATACCAGATGAGGTACGTAGGCAGGAGATGAGCAGATCTCTCCGGGCGCCCTTTTTCTTTTTCAACCCCTTGTGTTGTGTGGAGTCTGACGTAAGTCCAGCGATTAGTAGTCGGTTTCCTTTGTGGGTTTCTTTGTTTGGAGTCTGACGTAAGTCCAGCGATTGGCAGTCGGTTTCCTGTGTGTGGTTGTGTGTTTGGAGTCTGATGTAAGTCCAACGATTGACATTCGGTTTCCTGTCCGTGTTTCTTTGTTTGGAGTCTGACGTAAGTCCAGCGATTGGCAGTCGATTTCCTGTGTGTGTTCGTTGGTTCGGAGTCTGATGTAAGTCCAGCGATTGGCCTTCGGTTTCCATGTTTTCTTGTGTGTCTGGAGTTGGATGTAAGACCAGCGATTGGCATTCCACTTCCAGTTTGTGTGTTTTGTTTGGCGTGCGTTAGCCGAGCTACGAGTTCTCTGATTCTTTCTCTGGTTAGAGAAGATACGTATGCATAGGATGCGACATCCTAGCGAGCACGTTTCCCATCCCCCCGAACTACGTCGACTTTGATGTTTGTGTCTGACAAACTACGTAGGCCCAGGATTCGATATCCTGCTGAGTCCGTTTCTTCCGTCTTTCGTCTGTGTTTCTATTCCAATGTTGTGCAGTGTTTGAGCAGTTATTTAGCAACCTTTCTTCTATTCTCTCTGAGCGTGGATCCCGTCGAGTACGACGGATGCGTAGGGGTGCTAATACCTTCCTTTCGCATAACCGACTCCCGATCCTATCAATCTCTGGTCGTAAGACCATTTCCTTTCCAGGTTTACTTCGAGCGTTTCCTTTCCCTCCTTTGGGATAAATAACGCACGGTGGCGGCTCTATTTCTTTTTCCCGCCGGTTTTTCGCGTGATGCGACAGCTGGCGACTCTGCTGGGGATCATCCCTGAGAAGTTGACCTCTTACTGGTCCATCTTCCCTAAGCGAGTCGATCCTAGCGCTCTTTAGGATAGTTGCGGTTGCTTTTACTGCTTTATTTATTGCCTTTATTATTATGATGTGATTGTATATATGTGCATTATGTGTTTGCATGCATCAGTTATCATTGTGTTGGCTGTGTCTCTGTTTCTCTGTGGGGTGGGAGTTACAAGAGGTAAAAGGCCCAATACCCAGGCTATCAGTGAACTTTAGGACACCTAGGAATAGAGTGATTCATGGGAAGCGGGTGGTATTGTGCCACTTAGCGGAACATGGTATCACGAGCAGTTCAGATCCTGATGGGGTATTATCGTTGCATACACCTGATGTGTACATGATGATATTCTTGAAAGGGTTGTTTATCATGCGTTTCTCTTGACCTTACCCTGGCCTAGACGACACCCGTGAGTGGGGCGGGATTGAATCATTTCCAGGTACAGATGGTGACTATGGTTCAGATGGACCTATGGATATCTATCTCTGACACGCCGGAGTTCTGTCTGTTATCTATCAGCGAGTTCCGTTTATTTCGGATCCCCGGGTTGAATTTGAGGATACTTGTTCAGAGGATCCGGTTGTCATCCGTTCAGTGGATTTCTTGTGATGATAGTGATATATCCCCCGGTCCCATTTATTTCGGAACCTCCCAAGTTGGATTTATGGTTACTCGGGCCCTCAGATGATTGTGATCAATTCAGAGACCGGTCCAGTACAGTTGATCCTCAGATGACTTGGAAGATGGCACAGTGCCCTGCCTGCATGCATTTGTATCATTCCCATTTCGCATTCATCTGCATTTGACCCATGTCTATCCGGAAAGTCGAAAACCCCACAAGGGAGGCTTGGGCAAAAAAGGGTACCCCGGTGGACCGAAAACCCGAAAGGGCGGTCCAGGCAAAAGAGGGAATGAAACGAACAACTGCGTCTAGCATGATCGTTTGTGCTTTGGATATGACTTGGATAATCCCAGACAGAGATCGATCGGAAGCGTCTTGTTCAGAAGACAGAAAGTGCGGAAAGTCTTGAGGACATATGGGGTGTAACCGAGATGGAACCCGATGAGATCACGGTGTATTGCCATTAGGTTAGATTTTTCCTTTTGTGCTGTAACACCCCAAAATTTGCCCTCCTCATTCATGCATTCATTTAGCATTTCATATTGCATTTCATCATGTCAATCAGGATTTGGTCCAAAAAACTTTTAAAAAAAAAATGAAAAAAAAGAAAGAAAAACGAAAAAAACGAAATAAAAAAATAAATAAATAAATAAATATTTTTTTACAAAAATAAATAAATAAATAAAAATAATAATAAAAAAATAAATAAAATAACAGAAAACTTGGACCTCTCTCAAAAGCCCACTAAGCTACCAATGTTAGCCTATAAATACTAGAGTTTCAATGAAACAAATATTCATTCTATTCCTATTACCCTGTCTGGGAAAAAGATAGTGAGAGAAGAATCCTGGAGAAAAAGGAAGAGAAGCAAAATACTCTGAGGTTTCCTTGAAACAAAACCCTTGACAAAACCTGGAGAGAAACCTGACAGAGAACTCAGAGCAACCCCCAGGTAGCTCTGAAGAATTCAATCTGACTCACACACTTTCATCTCACGCAAACCCTAACATTGCCTTGCAAACCCAGCCGTTCCATTTGATTTCAACCGGTCTCTCCCATCAGGTTTGCCTCATTCCCATGATTTTATGCTCTTAATTTGGATCATCTGAATGTATGAGGTATGATGGATGAATTTCATTATGTTTTTGCCCACGGGTTTAATTATGCATGAATGGGTGAAACCTATGCCTTGAATGTTTAATCACATGATTTCTAAAATGTATGCCACAGGGTTTGAGGTTTCTGAAACCATACTGTTATCCATGAAAAAAATGCTTATCGTGTTTCACTAACCCTTTTGTTGAGTTTTTGTGACGGCTCAAAGACTCTTGTAGAGATGGTTTGCGTGGTTTTCCCACATTATTTGTGGGATACCCCCTGGAGGTTCATTCCGATTACCTGTACTGACTCACCTTTCTTTGATGGCATCAGCTTGGGAGATCCCTGGGTTTCTTACTCCTTTAACTGATGTTACTTCGGATCTTTATCCGTGTGATACTTTTACCTCTTTTCCGCATTTTATCGTTTTCTTAGCTGGAAGACCTAGATAGGAGGCATTTGTTTTCTTTTGTTTATTTACTTCTGAGCCCCTTGTTGGCACATTTACTTTATACATGTTTGTTTTGTATGTGTTCGTATCCCTGCAGGTAGCGCGGTTCCTTCGTCAAGGACTGCCTTTTTGCCCTTGAGCATCCTAAACCCTAAAACCCAAAGCAACACGATAACTCCTTCTACTACAGGCGAGTAAGTCTCCAAAGGTCGAGCATCCGGTAGATTGCGTAGTGATGTCGTTCGTCCAAAACCCAATCCATAACCCCATAGTTAGCCGAACTACGGCTTGCTCTGATTCTCATTCCAGATGAGATACGTAGGCATAAGACGCGATGTCTTAGTGAGCACACATCCCCCCAACCCATAGGTCAGCCGAGCTACGAAGACTTTGATTCCCATATTCAGATGAGATACGTATGCAGTGGATGCGACATCCGCGCGGGTCATTTTCATTTAACCCTTTTTTTTGGTAAACAGCACAAGATAAACTCACACCCTTTAGACAAGAACTACAAAAGTGGATCCCGTAGAGTACTACGGATGCGTAGGGGTGCTAATACCTTCCCTTCGCATAACCGACTCCCGAACCTAAGATTTGGTTGCGAGACCCCGTCTTGTCCTTTCCTTTTTCAGGTTTACTTCGAGCGTTTCCTTTCCCTCCTTTGGGATGAATAACACACGGTGGCGACTCTTCTGTCATTTTCTTTCGCCGGTTGTTTTTTCGCGCACTTTTTTTTTCAGGTTGCGACCACTGGCGACTCTGCTGGGGAGTGAAAGAAGTTGACCTCTTGCTGGTCCATCTTCCCTAAGCGAGTCCCTCCTAGCTTGTGTGATTTCTTGTTTATTGGGTGTTCATGCTTTTGTACCTTTATTTGCTTACCTGCTTGCATGCATCTGTTGTATCTGTTGGATCTGTTTGTTTGTTTGTTGGGATGGGGTGTTCTATGAGAGATAAGCCCATTACCCAGGCTTGAGTGTACACACATGTTTTAGAGTGGATAATCATAAGGCTTGCGTGGCGTGTTGCTACGTTAAGTCGTTCGTGAAGAACCACACCCAGACGAGGTTTCTTTTGGATATATTATGTCTTACGGGTGTTCCGTAACGGCAGGATATTCCTCTAGAAATCGTCGACTCTGGTGA
The DNA here is from genome assembly GCF_024323335.1 of Lathyrus oleraceus. Taxonomy (NCBI): domain Eukaryota; kingdom Viridiplantae; phylum Streptophyta; class Magnoliopsida; order Fabales; family Fabaceae; genus Lathyrus; species Lathyrus oleraceus. Next base: position 309,234,509 of record NC_066580.1, read on the forward strand.
CCATTTTCCGAGAACTCAGTCGAGGCCTCTCCTCCGAGACGTGATTATGTTAGCTCTGGTGGGTGCATTCTCGCTGCTCAATCCGAGGATCCCGAGACTGGGAACTTGCTATTAGGATGTCCTGTCGAGGGGAGTCAATGGAGGTCTTTTATCATGTAATAATACCAAACCATCAGTGGTAAACGTATTATTCGCGACTGAAGGGCTGAAGCTGACTAACTTCTGTTCTTAGAACCTACCAGTGAGGGGAGGGCTAAATTCAGGAAACCTTAACCTCCAACCATCCCGGTTTTCTGGAGCAGAGTTTTGGTCTTGTATTATATTCCTTAGTGAATTTCTCTCCAGGCAGTGCAACCTGACAGATGTTCAAGCGGATCCATCAATTTTGATTGACATGCCTTTGCATTGCATAACATCATCTGCATATTTGCATCCAACATCTCATGCTTATTCATTTGCAGGGTATTCCCTTTCAAAATGGGGGTGCCTTAAAACTGAACAAGCAGTGCATCGCATACCATGCATATTAACCCTTGTCTGTTTTGTAGGTGTCACCATAGTGTCTAATGTTTGTTCCCTGAATCAGGCAGTTATTGGTCCCAAGCGAGTCCACAGGTACCCGACAAAGGAAAATCGTCCACAGCTAGCGATGGACCAAGTACAGAAAGAGTTGGCTGATATGCGTGAAAGGATGGATCAGTTCATGACATTGATGACTGGTATGGCAGAAGGCCAGGAAAAGCTTAGGGAATTGGTTGAGCAACCGAGACCCGATCCGGAGGTGGAGATACCAAATGCTGAGGGAAACCCTGGTAACCCTGGGAACGCTGATAACCCTGTGAACACTGGTAACGCGGGTAACGCAAATGCTGATGGAAACCCGGGTAATGTTGGCAACACAAGGAATGTTGGAAATGGTATTGGCGGAAGGTACAATGTGAATCAAGGAATTCGGATTAACGGGCGCCCCATTACTGAAGATTACCAATATGATCAATTTTATTTGCACGACGAGGCCCTCGAGACCACTCGCCGTATGGATGAGCTTGCTGAGAAGCTCAAATCTTTGGAGTCTCAAAATTGCTTAGGCTTTGATGTCACAAATCTTGGTCTGGTTCAGGGAGTAAGGATTCCTCACAAGTTCAAACCCCCTACTTTTGAGAAATACAATGGGGCTTCTTGCCCACGCACTCATCTCCAATCTTATCTAGGAAGGTTGGGAGCTCACACGGAAGATGAAAAGTTGTGGATGTAATATTTTGAAGACAGCCTAACTGGAGCTTCTCGTGAATGGTATTCTCATTTGTCTCGTACTACCATCAAGAGCTGGAAAGACTTGGCAGAGGCTTTTGTCAAGCAATATCAATACAACTTGGACATGGCTCCAAATCGGACCTTGTTGCAAGGTATGTCTCAGACTGCCAAGGAAACCTTTAGAGAGTATGCTCAGCGTTGGAGACAGATTGCTGCGTCTGTCCAACCCCCTATGTCTGAAAGGGAGATGGCGGACATGTTCATGAACACCCTTCAAGGCAATTATATTGAGAGATTGGTTGCTTGCCCGTCAATCAGCTTTGTAGAGATAGTAATTGCTGGAGAAAGAATCGAGAGTATGTTGAAGATGGGCCGAATTCAAGACAATAGTGCTTCCAACTCATCAGGTCCCAAGAGACCGTTTGCTGGTAACGGTCAGCGAAGAAAAGAAGGCGAGGCAAGCGTTGTGTATGCCGGCAGAGGCAGGGGTAGAGGACGCCCTAATTATTATCAAGATCAAGTGACCGCAGTCACTATTCCAACACTTGTTCCTCAACCGCAATATCATCCGCAACAACAACCCAGGTACAACAATCAACAACAAGGAGGTAATCCGGGTCAGCAGAGAGACTATCAACAACGTCCAAGGCAGACGGACCGGGTCATCGAACCAATCCTAATGCCTTATTCAGTATTACTTCCCAAGCTGATTGACATGAATCTGGTTACGTTGAGAACTCTGGCCCCACCAATCGATCCCAATAATTTGCCTAGAGGTTATGATGTCAACGCCAGATGTGCTTTTCACTCCAACGCACCTGCCCATACTACAGATAATTGCAAGGCTCTCCAGTTAAAGGTACAAGATTTGAGAGATGCCCAGACTATCAATTTTGCTCTGGTGCCTAATGTTATCCAGAACCCGATGCCGGCTCACGGCGGGCAGAGGATTAATGTTGTTGATAGTGGGGAAACTTTGAATTTGGTTTCTGATGTGACTAAGGTGAAGACTTCGCTATCGGTGGTTAAAGATCGACTTCTAAAAGGACAGATTTTCCCGAGCTGTGGGGAAGAATGCAGAAATTGTCAAGCTGCCGAAAACGGATGTGACAGTTTGAGAAAGGGTATTCAGCAACTGATAGATGAAGGTTGTCTTCAATTCGATCAGGCCCGTCTAGTGAAGAATGATGTATCGACGGTGACGTTTTATTTCAGTCCTGAAGAAATATATGTTCCCGAGAGACTCGCTCCGATAATAATATATTTCCCAGAAAGTACAGAACCATCAGCGGTGAACATCAAAAGTTCAGCACCAGTTGCAATTTACTCTGACAGCCCTCAACCGACTTTGGTTGGCCCGATCACCATCACAATACAAGGACCCGTTCCGTATGAGAAAGACAGTGCTATCCCGTGGCACTATGGGGCTGATATCTACTGACAGGGGCAGAAAGTTAACGAAGAAGACATTGACATTGGTAGCTCCGTTGTAGACAATGTTGGAGGGGTTGGTGGCTTCACTCGCAGTGGACGCCTATTTGCACCATCAACATTACGCGCGAATACTGAAGCCGAGGCAGTTGCCAAGGCTAAAGGGAAACAGATGGCCGCCGAAGAGGTTAATACTAAGGAAGATCCTCCTAAGACCGCATTCGAGAAAGAAGTGGATGAGTTTATGAGGATTATCAAGAAAAGTGACTACAAGGTAGTCGACCAGCTAAATCAGACACCCTCAAAGATCTCCATTCTCTCACTATTGCTGTGCTCTGAGGCGCACAGAGCAGCCTTGTTGAAAGTACTGAATATGGCATATGTTCCACCGGAGATAACTGTTAACCAGCTGGAGTCGGTAGTTTCCAATGTAAACGCTAGCCGGGGGCTAGGTTTCACCGATAATGACCTGGCATCTGAGGGCAGGAATCACAACAAAGCCTTGCATATCACAATGGAGTGCAAAGGGGTGATGCTTTCCCATGTTTTGGTTGATACAGGCTCTTCTCTGAATGTTCTTCCAAAGAAAGCCTTAACGAAGTTGGATTGCGATGACACCATCCTGAGGCCAAGTAGCTTAGTTGTGAGGGCTTTTGATGGCTCTAAGAGAGCTGTCTTTGGCGAAGTTGAGTTGCCAGTAAAGATTGGACTGCAGGTGTTCAGGAGCACCTTTTATGTGATGGATATCCAGCCTACCTACAGCTGTCTGCTAGGTCGGCCTTGGATTCATGTTGTCGGTGCTGTTACTTCTACCCTCCACCAGAAGCTCAAATATGAAATAGAAGGTCAGGTCGTCACTGTCTGTGGTGAAAAGGATATTTTTGTTAGCCACCTGTCTACATTTAAGTATGTAGAGATGGACGACGAGATGCTGTGTCAGGGCTTCGAAGCCATAAACATCAATGAGGTCGCGCCCGAAGCTGTCTTTTCACTTGAGTTTGAGAAGGTCGGGACTTCTATCTCTTCATACAAGCAAGCTGTCGAAGTGGTTAAAGATGGTAATGCCCAAGGCTGGGGCAAATTTGTGGAGCCAGTCATCAAAGAAGACAAGTTTGGATTGGGGTATGCTCTGGACTCTCAGAAGAATGAAACCGGTACTCTCTCCAGCGGGGGTTTGGTTTCTCCCCACATCGTCAATGCCGCAGATGAAGACAAGGCTGACAGTGACTGTGACTTAGATAGCTGGATTCGCCCGTGTGTCCCGGGAGAAAAGCTCGACAATTGGTCGTCTGAAAAAACCGTCCGGGTTACTCTACTGAAAGAGTGATTTTTATTGTTTTCCTTTATTACATGCATAATAAAGTCTTACACTTTGCCCAAGGTGTAACGACTCATTTGTAGGGCCATCCATTTAGTTACATTTCGCAATTATTTTTATCATCAATAAAGGACGGCTTTTGCAAACAATTTTATGTTCTCTTTCTTTCAGTTTTTTCTACTTTTACAAAAAAAATGGCAATGTTTCTTTTTTCGTTTTTTCTTTCTTTCCAAAAAAAAATCTCTCATTCTAAGGTAAAGCAAGATCCTCCATCATGCAGAGCTGACCACCCGGATCTCACTACTAACGACACTGCTATGGCCAAGTATGACTTCGACAATCCTATCTATTAAGCCGAAGAAGGGGTTGAGGAAGATTGTGAATTGCCTGAAGGGTTAGCCAGATTGTTGAAACAAGAGGACCGAGCTATCACACCTTATCAGGAGGTGGTTGAGACCATCAACATTGGTACCGAAGACGACAAGAAAGAAATCAAGATCGGGGCTAGTCTACAGGCCGAGAGGAAAGACCGTTGATCATGTACTTGACTGTGTTAGAAACGTCAATGGGTTGTATGCTCGGTCAGCATGACGAGTCAGGTCGAAAAGAGCATGCAATATACTACCTTAGCAAAAGTTTACCGACTGTGAACAAAGATACTCATTGCTCGAGAAAACTTGCCGCGCTTTGGCATGGGCTGCTCGCCGACTAAGACAGTATATGTTGACTCACACGACTCTATTGATATCAAAAAGGGATCCAGTCAAGTATATTTTTGAAAAGCCAGCACTTACCGGAAAGGTTACTAGGTGACAAATGATACTGACAGAGTATGACATCCAATACACTTCACAAAAAGCCATCAAGGGAAGTGTCTTGTCAGACTATCTTGCAGAGCAACCGATTGATGATTACCAACCTATGAGGTTTGACTTTCCTGATGAGGACATCATGTTTCTCAAATCGAAAGATTGAGAGGAACCACTCCCGAGGGAGGGGCCTGACCCTGAATCCAAATGGGTTATGATGTTTGATAGGGCGGTCCACGTCAATGGTCGCGGAGTTGTTGTAGTGTTGATCACACCGGAAGGGGGTTCATATGCCATTTGGTGCCAGAATAAATTTTCCCTGCACCAACAATGAAGCCGAATACGAAGCTTATATCCTAAGACTTGAGGAAGCCGTCAATATACAGATTAAAACCCTGGATGTATACGGGGATTCAGCTTTGTCATCAATCAAACCAACGAGAAATGGTATACACCTCAGCCTCATCTGGCTCCTTACAGAGACTACACGAGAAGATTGTTGACTTTCTTTTGAAGAAAATCAATTTGCTGATGCTTTGCTTACCTTGTCTTCGATGATTAAGGTGCTATGCTGGAACTACGTACCCAGAATTGACGTATCTCGGTCAGAGGCGAATGAAGAAAGCATTTGGTCAGAAAGTGCGCCCTCGGGGGTATCAAGTCGGTGAATTGTTACTCAAAAGATTTCTTCCTACCAACACAGATCATAAGGGCAAATGGACACCGAACTATGAGGGTCCGTACGTGGTTAAAAGGATTTTCTATGGCGGAGCTTTGATGCTAACAACCATGGATGGCGAAGGATTCCCGTCCCCTATTAACTCAGACGCAGTTAAAAAAAAATACTTCGCATAAAATAGACCCGCTGGACGATAAAAAGAATAGTCCAGGCAAAAAAAGGGCATCCCGATGAACCAAAAAAAAAAGAATAAAGAGGTTCGGGCAAAAATTAGGGATATAAAAAAAGAGTACACCCGGTGAGTCGAAAACCCAAAAGGGCGGCTCAGGCAAAAATGGGTATCCCGGTGGATTGAAAACCCGAAAAGGGGGCGATCCAGGCAAAAGTTAGGGAATAAGCGAATGACTGTGATCTGAGTTCATCAGTGTTATATCACCGTTTCATTCAATCCGGCAATCTTCGAAGGTTAAAGATCGACTAATCATCCACTTCAGAAAGCAAGATGAGCAGAGCGTCTTGAGGACATACGAGCCATAGCAGAGTCGAAACTCGGTGGGACCCCGTATCCCCATTGCCATTAGGATAGTTCTCTTTTTATAGCGATCACCTCTTTTCAGGGATCAGCTTCCTGATACCCTCGCCTATTTCTGGCTCAAATTTTCTCCCCAGTAAGAGTCGAATAATTCAGTTAAAGAGCCTCTTTATTTTTCATTTATCAGTTTGTTTGCAAAAATGTCCGAATTTTTGATAAAACATATTGCATATGAACATAATGGTGGCTTTTGCAGATGATTTGCACAGGAAAACATTTAAAATTGCTTTGAATGTGCTTAATCCCGGACGGTGAATTCAAACCGAGTAATTCCCCCGAGGCATACGTGTATTTTTGGTTGCAGGTCACAGGAACCGGATGCCAAGTCATGAATCCTCATCCCCAAGCGGTTGACAAAGTCTCTCCTCAGCAGAGCATGTTCCCCAGCAGAGTTGACAGTATCCAGACTATATATCCCCAACGGAGTTGACAGTGTCAGACTGTATCTTCCTAGCAACAACGGAGTGGTTGCATAACCAACAGATGAGAGGGTGGTGTTCCCAGTGCTCATCTCATTCCCCAGCAGATTATTTTTAACAGATTTGTTAATCCCCAGCTTGAGGGCGATTAGCAAGTTCATATCCCCAACAAAGGTCGTTTCCTACGACATTTCCCCAGGAAGTGTTTTCCCCACAGACTCTCCTCACAGAGCCTCGCCGAACAAAGTTTCCATAGTTGATACTCCCCCCGCAAGGTCAACTTTTCAAGCAGCCAATTTATTTTTGGTGGCTCATTGGTCCCGGCAGACGGATCATTCCCCACAAAGCATTCAAGGATTGATACGGCGATCTGTTCCCTACTGGAGTTTGCTTCTGTGACGGTGTATTCGTCGCTATATGATCTATCGATTAAATCATAAGCTAAGAGATACATTGAAATTTCGAGTCGCCACCGCACTTTTATTTATCCAAAGGACTGGCTAAAAAGCGAACAAAAGCCTAAGAAGTTTTACACGTAGAAAACTAATAAAAAGATCAGAGAGTCTGGGTAAGGGGTAAATTACGCAATGGGAAGGTGTTAGGCACCCATCACGTCCTAGGTACTCCTAGGGAGCCCTTTTCACACTTGTTATGCTGAATTATTATTTGTTATGACAAAAATATTGTGCAAACATGATTGGGATGATGAGAAAAGAATATACATTTTTTATTATTGGGTTTGAACGGATGAACCCGCTGCCTACGTACCTTCCATCAAAGGTAAGGATCAAAACGCCGTAGTTCGGCTAAAAGATTTCCAAAAGTGGGTGGATTTGATTTTAAACACAAGCACTGAGGCTTTTCATTATCAATGGGAGAACACTCGACCAAAAACAACATCCACCATGCGAGGATAGCTTCGACGTACTAGAGGGGTTAGCCATGTTTTCAGTACGGAAGTCTTACTGTCGACTCACTAAGGATAGGCAAGATTTACATCAACCACAAAGATAATTGAAACCTATGGCTAATGCATGAAAAGATTAACAATGGACAAAGCCAAAACAAGTGAATGAGTGAAGTTAATTGATTGTGATTATGAAAATAAAGTCAAAGTATGATTAAGATTGATTTGAAAGAAGTATTATGAAAATGGAGTTTGAAAAAAGTCAAGGACTTGGGGTCCAGGTTTTTAGTTAGAAAACATGAAGATGTTTGCACAACACTTATGTCAAATTTGAAAGGTAAAGTGTGAAAAGGTTTAGGACATAATGAATGATGAATGGATGAAGATGGAAAGTAAAACTTCTTAGAAGGTTCACTTCTTGAAATCATATAGGAGATGATTCAAGTGTGTCCTTTGGAATGGCAATGGATAATAATAAACAAACAAAGCAAAGAAAGGCGGATACCGGATGCCAATCAATGGTCTTATACCAATCTCCTAAAATAAAACTGGATGTCAGATGCCACTCAATGGTCTTACACTAATCTCCTCAAACAAAGAAATAAAAGGCGGATACCGGATACCAATAGATGGATTTACACCAGTCTCCTAAAATAGAAATGGATATCAGATGCCACTCAATGGACTTACACTAATCTCCTCAGAAGAAAACAAAGATGAAAAATGGAAATTAACTGCCAATCTGTCTGGACTTAGGTTAACTCCACAGATGCTCATAGGAATACCAATGCCACGTTGCAGGGACTTACAATGGATCCTCACATACAAGAACAAAAGCAACAATATGATCACAGGAATGCAAATGCCAACTTACAGGGACTTATAATTGCAACCTCTCATACAAACAGATAAAACAAACTATGATCACAGGAAAGCAGATGCCAACTTACAGGGACTTATAACTGCAACCTCTCATACAAATCAAACAGATCAAATTATGATCACAGGACAACAGATGCCAACTTACAGGGACTTATAACTGTATCCTCACATACAAATCAAACAGATGATATGGGTGACCAATGAGGTCTTACACTCTATCCTTCCATATCATAGGAGCAAATGCCAAGGCAATGGACTTACAATTGTCCTCAATGGGCAAACAACAATGATAGCATCACAAAGATAAATGAGATGATCATGCATTAATGGCAATTGATGATGATGACAAATGCATAGCATACAGGCAAGCAAGTGCACATGAAGCAATCAATCAATCAATGAATATCAAACAGCACACTCTATAGCCAAACAATGGGGGCTCACACAAGAGGGTTTGACTTTGAAAGTCTACTGTAATAGGTGCAGGTCGCTCTTAACCTGGCCATTGAGGGGCTCAGGTGAAGCAGATGAAAAGGAGATGAGGGGTGTGCCTCATTGCTTCTATCTCAGATCAGAGAGAGCATCAAAGAAAGTGTGGGAGTTCAGAAAGTAGGAACTCTCTCCACATGACTCGATTAGATCTTGGGTATTTATCTCAATGCTTCAACCATGTAATGGGAGCAAAGAGAGGACACACTGAATAGTGGGGGATAGATTGCTTATCCCTACCTTCCACCAATTGCCTTACTTGAAGGACTTTTCCTGCTTGGGACAAAATTAAACACACACAGGCATTGCCTCTTAAGGAGGACTTCAGACAGTTTGCCCGGTCAAATAACAGACCGGGTCTCCAGACTACATGAAGAAGAAGTAATTATACCTCAAAGCAAATGCTAAATAGCAAAGCAAGCAAGTTCAAAGAACTTAAGCAACTAAAGTACCTGAAAAAGTCAAACTTATTAGCAAACAGTTCAACAATCAAAATCAAAGGCAAATGGATAAACAAAAGTCAACCACATGTAGCACCTCAAATTTGCACCTATCATTATACATATCATTTCATATTAAGTCATAGCATATCATAATCCATTGCATAGCATTTGCATTGTCCTCAGTTGCCTCAAGAGCATTCAAGCAAGAATTAGGTCAAACTGATCAGGAGATCAGTCCACCAATCAAGCAAGGGTGTTTCTCAAGGAATCAAAGCCCTAGGGTTTGTCCAACAAGTTCACATGCCTTGGGGGTCTTTTTGAAGTGTTCAAGTCAAGGTTGAAAGGCTCAGAGGTCAGCAGTCAATGCATAGCCAAGCAGAAAACCCTAAAAGGTCAACAGTCAATCAAAGCAGTGGATGGTGGCCATTCTTGTGGGATTTGGGCACCATGATCAATCATCAAGAGTTCACATGTCTTGGGACATCATGTGGAGTCAAGGTCTCAAGGATTTAGGGTTTGGAATTCATCAGAAGTGCATAGTCAGTCCAAAACCCTAGAAAAGTCAAACTTGGTCAACTGAGGATTTAATCAGAGATTTGATGGATGGAAATGGTTTGAAGGAGCTTATTCATGTCCTAATAGGTCTTATATGTCATGGCAATCAACATCATGGAAGAATTTGAAGCAAATCAGAAAATTTTCCAGAAATAGAAAGTGGACCTGTAATTTCAACTGCCAAAAATGGAAACTTCTTGATCTTAAACTTACATCATGATACAAGCTTCAAATGAATTTTTGCCCAACATGAAAGTTGAATATCTTGTCTTCCCATTTTCAAAAAGTCCAAGAACTCTCAAATCCCATGTATGGTTGTCAAGATATGACCCAATCATTTTCATCAATTTGTGAACTTCAACTGAGCATATCTCCCAAACCATAAGGCCAAATTTGGTGGGGTTTTTTCCTACAAACCACATTTTTCATCCTCTTTCCAAAAATATAAACTTCATGACCTAAAACCTTGCCAATCAAAATGGCATTTTTGGACCTCTTTCATTTAAATTCAAAGTTTGACCAAACTTTGACTTTTTGAGTTTTTGACTTTTTCTTGATTTGGCCAATTGGGAAATGTTCCATGTTACATTTGTGACTTGTCTCAAACCTTAAATCATAACCATATCACCATTACACCACCATTTGGGATTAAAATGCAAAATTTGGAAATATGCAAATAACCCCATTTGAGCAAATCAAGTACAGCAGGTCTGCAGCACACAAAACAGCATTTGGCAGGGTCATTTACTGCCTGTCTTAAGGCCCAGCTCGACTAAGTTTACACCCTCCATCATTCACTTGTCCATAATTAGCAAAATGGCAAATGTCTCATTTTAAGCAAAACTAACTTAGCATATGATTAAGCAATAAAAAACAGAAGTATAAAAGGGCATTTCTCTGACATTTGAAAACCCTAGGGGATTGCAGCCACAGGCAAAATACTCTCACCTTCACATCTTGCATTTTTGCACAAAGAGATTTTTCAGCACAAACCACCAAAGACCTTTGAACAATCTTCTTTATTCCTTCACTTGGACATGATTTGGAAGCTTTTTTGGACTTCATTTCCTAACTGAAATCACAGTATCAAACTCTGTTCTTCCAAGATACCAGCCATGACAGTTTGTGATTTACTCGTGTCCAAGCATGCTTGAGCTTAAAAAGCTTCATCATCCATCAACATAAAGCATAAGGAAGGGCTGTATCAGGCTGCAACACCAAAACCAGCACTGCATCTCCAATTTCTCCAAATCCAAGTACTTTAGTTGCTTAAGTTCTCTGAACTTGATTTGCTTTGCTTTTTAGCAACTTGCCTGAGGTATAATCTCTTTTACTTCATGTAGTCTGGAGTCCCGGCTTGTTAATTTGGCCGGGCAAACTGTCTGAAGTCCTCCTTAAGAGGCAATGCCTGTGTGTGTTTAAATTTGTCCTAAGCAGGAAAAGTCCTTCAAGTAAGGCAATTGGTGGAAGGTAGGGATAAGCAATCTATCCCCCACTATTCAGTGTGTCCTCTCTTTGCTCCCATTACATGGTTGAAGCATTGAGATAAAAACCCAAGATCTTGTACAAAGTGTACAGTGTCAGAGTCTTCGAGTATAGAAGGGTTCCCACTTTCTGGACCCATGCTCATTTGTCTATTAGCTCTCCCTGGCCAGGGATAAGAGCTGTGAGGTCTCATCCTCACTTCATCCTTTCATCTGCTTCACCTTAGCCCCTCAATGGCAAGGTTAAGAGCACACTTACCCCATTCCAGTTGGCCCTAGTGCCTAACCTTTGATGTTTGAGCCCCCTTGTTGGTATGTTTATTTTACGCTGTATGTGTTTGTGATTGCTTTGTTTGCCTCTTTAGGCTTTAGTTTAGGTTTGCCCTTGTGCAATAGGTTTGTGCTTGACTTGCTTCCTGTGCAAGTCAAGTCTGTGTGGCTTAACCCTTGTGTGAGCCATGCTTAGAGCGGTTCTGCCGAACTACGGCAACTCTGATTCTCACGATCAGGTGAGATACGTAGGCACGAGACGCGATGTCTTGCCGAGTTTGACTAACCACTAACACTAATTCTCTTCTCTCACCCCTGTTGTGATTGAGATATCCCTTTTCTCTTGCCCTAGTTGCAATCGAGACTTTGCTTTTTCCTGTGTCTGTTCAGGATAGGTTGGCCCTTGTGCCATTTAGCTAGAAACCTTAACTTAGGGTTGACTTTGCATGACAACATCTAGGCTCGAGTCGTAGTCTCCCTAGAGTTGTGTCTCCCTCTGTTATCTGGTTAGGCTAGATCCTTGTCCCTGCGTAGGGGAACTACATCGCCCTGATCTTCATACCAGATGAAGTATGTAGGCAGGAGATTGAGCTGATCTCTCCGGGCGTCTTTTCCTTTCTTTTGTGTTTGTTTGACAGTTATAGGCTGAGTCTCCGACTCCCTATCTATCTGTTGTGTTGTTTAGGTTCGGATGTCAATGTAAGTCCAGTGATTGGCATTTGGGCTCCATGTTTGCCTCTTTGCGTGTGTTTTAGGTTCGGATGCTGACATAAGTCCAGTGATTGGCAGTCGGGCTCCACGTTTGCCTGTGCCTTTGTTTGTTTGTGTGCGTGTCAGCCGAGCTACGAATGCTCTGATTCTTCTCTCGTCCGAGAAGATACGTATGCATAGGATACGATATCCTAGCGAGCATGTTTCGTTTCCCCGGTCCGAACTACTTTGACTCTGATGTCTATGCCTGATAGACTAAGTAGGCCCAGGATGCGACATCCTGCCGAGTTCAGTTTCAGTCAGTCTCTCGCTTTTCTTTCAGCCAGTTGTGTGTGTGAGTTTTGAGCAGTGTTTAGCAACCATCTTCCTTTCTAGTGTGCGTGGATCCCGTAGAGTACTACGGATGCGTAGGGTGCCTAACACCTTCCCTTCGCATAACCGACTCCCGAACCCATTCTCTTTGGTCGCGAGACCATGTTCTTTCCTAGGTTTACTTCGAGCGTTTCCTTTCCCTCTTTTGGGATAAATAACGCACGGTGGCGGCTCTGTTGTTTCTTTCTTTTCCCGCCGGTTTTTCGCGCGATGCGACAGCTGGCGACTCTGCTGGGGATCCATCTGAGAAGTTGACCTGTGCTGGTCCATCTTCCCTGAGCGAGTCTCTCCTAGCGCTCTCCAGGATTAGGGTTTTGGTTGCTTTATTGCTTGTTGTATTTTATTGCATTCATTGTATATATGTACATTTATTGTTTGCATTGATTGTGTGCATTGATGTTTGCATTTCATATTCGTTATTCATTGCTGGCTGGCTGTCTGTTTTCTCTGGCGGGGGGGGGGAGTCAGTTGAGGTAAAAGGTCCAATACCCAGACCATGAGTGCAATCTAGGATGATTAGGAATAGAGTGATTCATGGGAAGCGGGTGGTATGGCGCCACTTAGCGGAACATTGATATCACGAGCAGTTCAGACCCTGGTGGGGTACTGTCGTTACATACTTCCGGTGTGTATATGATAGTATTTCCGTGAAAGGTTATTTATGCTGCGTTTCGCTCAAGCTTTACCCTGGCCTAGACTACACCCGTGAGTGGGGAAGGGTTATTCATTACAGGTACCGTTGGTGACTTTGGTTCTGATGGTGACTTTGTGTTCAGACAGTATTCAGTTAACCCTAAGTTGGATTTATGTTCCGATTCCGACTGAAGCTTCGACCTAATCAGAGTTTGCACAGCCAGCCGTGTCTGCATCATGTGCATCATAGCATATTTATTTTTCAAAAGAAACGCAAAAAAAAAAAATAAAAAAAAAATCAAAAAAAAAAGAGAAAGAAAAAAAAACTAATCTCTGCATGCATATCATTTCTCAGGTACATTCCCGAGTCTGTCTACTGATTGAGATGGCAACAGTTCCCGAGCTGAAGCGGAAGACCTGTTCGTACAGTTTCCACCGTGAGCCGTTGACTCCGCTGATTGAGTTGGGTAGTCTCGTGATAGACGATCGACTGAAGAGTTTTGTTGGGCGGTATGGAGATATCTTGTCAGTATTGAAGACAGTAGTAGATCCGGTGCCTCTGCAGACACTACTCCAGTTCTATGATCCAGAGCTCAGATGCTTCACCTTCCAGGATTACCAGCTAGCACCTACTCTCGAGGAGTATTCTATCCTGTTGAGCATTCCAGTACAGCATCAGACTCCCTTCTTGGACGTCCCCAAGGAGGTCGACTCCAGATTGATTGCCAGAGCTCTCCGTTTGAGTGTTGAGGAGGTTGGTAAGAATTGGAAGCCCTGTGGGGAGGTTGTTGGTCTACCGTTGAAGTTTCTCCTGAGGGTAGCCAGAGATGAAGCAGATAAGGGGAATTGGGAAGTTTTTCACGCACAGCTAGCTGCCATGATCTATGGGATCGTCTTATTTCCTAGTATGCCGAACTTCATAGACCATGCTGCCATCAGCATCTTCATCAGAGGGAATCCAGTCCCTACCCTCCTAGCAGATACTTACTATGCCATCCACAGTAGGCATGGTAAGGGTGGAGCCATCAGATGCTGCTTACCTCTCCTGTATAAATGGTTCATGTCTCTTCTGCCAGCCAGTGGACCATTTGTAGATACCCAGAGCACTTTAAAGTGGACTCAAAGGGTCATGTCACTCACCTCCTACGACATCAGGTGGCAGTCATACCGGATGGATGTGAAGGATGTTATCATAAGCTGTGGTGAATTCCGGGGCGTGCCACTCATAGGGACCAAGGGTTGCATCAACTACAACCCAGTTCTCTCCCTTCGCCAGCTAGGGTTTGTCATGAGTAGAAGGCCGCTCGAAGCAGAGATAGCTGAGAGTTTTTGTTTTGAGAAGAAGGATGACCCCGCTAAGTTGGAGCAGATAGGGAAAGCCTGGAGAGATGTTGGAGTGAAGGATGGATCCGTCCTAGGAAAGAAGTTTGCCATTGCAATGCCCGATTACACCGATTGGGTAAAGAAGAGAGTGGAAACTTTGCTGCTTCCCTACGATAGGATGGAGCCGTTGCAAGAGCAACCACCCTTGGTACTCGCTGATAGTGTGCCTGCTGAGCACTATAAGCAAGCATTGGTGGAGAGTCGTCGTCTGAGAGAAAAAGAGCAAGACACTCAGATGGAACTGTACAAGGCTAAAGCTGATAAGCTGCACTTGGCCCATCAACTCAGGGAAGTGCAAGGAGAGGATGCTGGTAGAGCAAGGGGGAAAAGAGGTCATATGAGGAGATGGAATCTATGTTGGATACAGAGCATAGGGAATGTCTGAGACTGCAGAGAGCAGAAGTCAACTACCAAAAGAAGATCAGAGACTTGGAGAAGCAACTCAAAGACAAAGACGCTCAGTTGAAGAAAGAGATGGAGTTGAGACAGAAGTCAGAGGAGTATCTTGGAGGAGAAGTCTTAGAACTTAGAAGACAATTGAAGGAGAAGATCACTCCCCTACCAGATTGTTCAGAATGCTCACTGTTGATAGACCAGTGTCATTACCTGAAGACCCTCATTCCAGAAGACCGTCTGCCGTAGACTGTATCTTTGTTTGTATTTTTTGTTGAGAATCACCTCCAGGCTTGTTGGATGGGATTCTTTTTCCTTGTACTCTGCTTTCAAATATTCAGTTGTACGACCTTTTTTACCCTTATTCGTATATAAGGATGCCTGATTTTCCTTGTGGCTCTCTCTTTCCCTGTATCTGTTTGATCTGTTCTTGTAGGTTGCCATCTTTTCAGAATGGGTCAGGCTCTTTGAATGCCTGAGGAATGAGCATATCATGTGCATCATACGCATCATTTAATATCATACTCATATCATTTGCATAACAGGTGTCCTTGTGCTGTTTTCTCACTCCGGTTCCTTTGTGAGACAGGGTAGCGGATCAAAAACCACATTGGTTTTCAACCAGTGCGCGTAGGTCAACAAATCCAAGCTGATGGATCTTCCCAACGCCGACACCCTTGAACTGAAAGAGATGATGAGGGAGTTGTTCAGAGTTGTGCAAGGACTTGCCTTGGGGCAGAAAGCCATGTCTGAAAGACTGGAAAGGATTGAGAAACGGTTGATAATGGAGAAAGTCCAGGGGAAGGCTCCGTCTTCCGAAGTGAACAAACCTTCTGGTACTGTAGCAAAGAAACCCTCCGACAGTGATTCATTTAAGAAGAAGGTTGAGCCGGTTGGTGTGCCTGCAAAGAAGGAACGTAGTAAAGATCGTTATCATCCTTATGCCGCCACTGTAACCACTTCTGTCATTAATCCACCTGCTCAACAGCAACAACTACCACCTCAACAGAAGACACTGAGGGCTGAAAGCCAGGTAAAAAAGAGTAGAAAGGATCGTCGGTTCGAGGAACCACCCGTGACTTACGCCCTTCTGTTCCAAAGGTTGATGGATCTTGCTTTGGTACGGCCAAGGATATTGCTTCCTATAGAACGGCAGAAGAGGCCACCAAACTATGATGAGAATACCAAATGCGAGTTTCACTCTGGGGCACCTGGACACAACATTGAGGGCTGCCGAGCTTTTAAGCAGGTTGTCCAGGACTTGGTGGACTCCGAGACCATTAACTTGGCCCAGATTATGAAGGAGGATGTCAACCCTGTGCTCAGGAAGGGTTCTGCACAAGTCAAGATGGTGCAGAAGGCCAAGAAGGGAATGAAGATGATTAAGGAGGATCAGCTAAAGGTTCCAATAGCTGTGGTCCCAAGATCTCTGATGCAGGATGGAGCTTTCCCTGCTGTTGATAATGCTTGTGCGACTATCACTACAGAAAGGTGTGTATTGATGGAAGACCCGACCCAGAAGATGAAGAAAGTAGAAATGGACAATGAAAAATGTAAGGCACCCAGTCTGGCAGTTGAAACCGTCCAGGTGGAGAACGCTCTTGTCGCCGAGAAAGAGAAGAAGCTGTCCATTTCTTCTTATAAACAAGCTCTGGAGGTGGTGAAGAACAAAGAAGCCCAAGGCTGGGGAAGGATTATCGACATCGTGATAAAAGCAGACATGTTTGGGGTCGGTTATCAGCCGGGTCAAGAGTCGTCTAGATCAAATAGAGGATGTCGCCCACCTTACACCTTCGTCAGTGCAGGGATGTTGGATCCTGGCCATGCCCGTTCAGTGGGTAAAGATGTTGACAGCGACCGCGAGCTTGAGGCGTGGATAAAGTCGTGCGTGCCAGGCGATTGGAGGGCCTCCGAAAGCATCACTGTCGCTCATCCGGAAGTGTAGTATTTCTGTGTCTTAATTTTGTTTGCATGAAAGCCATACGTGTGGCCCGACACGTAATGGTCCATTGTAAGGGCCACCTCATGTTTCATTTTGCAACATTTCGGCATCATTAATAAATGGATGTTTTTTTTCAATCAAAAAGCGGTGTTCCCTGTTTTTCATTTTTTTGCAGTTTTTTTTTTTTTTTTTTTTTAAAAAAAAAATATATATATAATAAAAAATGGCAATGTTTTTATTCTCTTTCCTTTTGATTCATTTGGTTCCAACCTTAAAAATGATTCTCCTGAGCTCATCGATAACAATTTGGTTACACCTCCATATGACTTCGACAATCCAAGCTATCATGCCGAAGAAGAAGGCGCAGAAGATTGTGATCAGCTGGAATTAGCCAGGTCGTTGAAACGAGAGGAGAAGATGATTCAACCGCACGAGGAGCGAGTCAAGTTTGTCATCCCAGGAACCGCCGAGGTCAGAAGGGAAAATGAAGGTTGAGGCCGCTTCAGAGACAAGTCGAGAACAGAGTGGTAGCCCTGTTAGAAGAGCAGTTTGATACGTATGTCTGATTGTATCAAGATACACCAGGGCGGAATACCAATGTTGTGGGGCACGAGCTACCCTTAAGAGAAGACTGTCCTCTAGTGAAGCGGAAACTGTTGCTGAAAGATGAGAGAGTGTATGGACCACCAAGATGCGAACAGAGCTAATATGAAGGATGAATTCCCGGTACTTCACAATGAAGTATTGGTTGATTATATGGCTCAGGTCTCAGTGTTTATTTTCATGGATGGCTTCTTGGCCAAGACCAGATTGAATTGCTGCCAGATGATATGAAGTAAGCCAGGTCCATCACACAAGGGGCACCTTCTCGTTCTAAGGTGATGTCGTTCAATCACAAGAGGCCGGTGCCACGTATCAAAGGTCTACGGTAACTTTGTTTCATGATATGATTCATCGTGAAAGCAAATCCCATGTAGAGGACATGATGACAAAGTCCCGAAGAGAACAGGGGCATCCGGTAGACCTGGGGCAAATGGTTTGACCGTTTGAGATAACTCATACTTTTGAGTCTAAATCAGTGAACTTATGGAGTGCTGTCCATCAAGCTACCGAGGCTTGTGGTGAGCGAATCAGAGGAATCGGGGTCGATCCTGCTAAAAAAAAAAAAAAAAAAAAAAAAAAAAAAAGGGTAAATCAAATTGTTAGGCGGAATAATGATTGCCAAAGGACATTGAAAAAAGATAAATGGCAGGAACTTCTGATTCCGATGCTTCCCAGGGGGATGTTTGTTAATCTGGTACTCGGCAGCCCTCGAGGGGTTTATGAGGTGCGTACTGAGTCAGCATGACTAGTCTTGTCGAAAAGAGTATGCAATTTACCTAAGCAAAGAGTTTATCGACGGTGAAACAATACACTCACTGTTCGAAAAAAAACTTGATGTACTTTGGCATAGGCTGCTCGCCGACTGAGACAGTGTATGTTGATTCATACCACTTCGTGAATATCCAAAATGGATTTGGTATATGTTTGAAAAGCTAGTAGCAACTCATCGTTGATTCTCAATCAAGGAAGTCTGAAGTCCCTGATGAGGACATCTCGAGGAACTCGAATCGAAAGAATGAGAGTGACCAATCCCGGAGGAGGGGTCTGGCCCTGAATTCGAACGGATTTTGATGTCTGATGGGGAGAGTTTAAAGTGAAGGAGCTAGTGTTTCCCCGTTAACATTTGAATGCACCAACGATGGTGGCTGAGTACGAAGTTGGTATCCTGAGTGCTGTACGTCGGTACGTGCATCTACCTGGGGCAATTGTACTTAGTGAGCGAAGCGTGGTGTTAACTGAGAAGTGTGACCTCGAGCGTACCACGTGGAAGAATTGGTTGAAAAGGATCCTTCCTCCTCAAGACGATCGTGGGGCAGATGGATAAACAATTATGAGTGTCTCATTCGTGGTCAAGAGGGTTTCTCGGACCAGGCCAGATTGTTGATAACCACGGATGACGACGATTTTCTATCCACTTTGAGTGCGGACGCAGTTAGAAAATACTTCGTGAAAGAGACCCGCTGGACAAAAAGAATAAAGAGTCCAGGCAAAAAAAGGGGGGCATCCCGGCGAACCAAGAAAAAGAGGAAGGTTCGGGCAAAAGTTAGGGAAAAATAAAAGAAAAGAACTGTACACCCGGCAAGTTGAAAACCCGCAAGGGCGACTTGGGCAAAAAAGGGTATCCCGGTGGACTGAAACCCGAAAGGGCGGTCCAGGCAAAAGAGGGAATGAGACGAACAACTGCGTCCAGCATGATCGTTTGTGCTCTTGATGACTTGGCTAATCTCTGATAGAGACCGATTAGAAGTGTCTTGTTCAGAAGACAGAAAGTGCGGAAAGGTCTTGAGGACATATGAGGTGTAACTGAGTTGGAACCCGATGAGATCATGGTTTCACGTTGCCATTAGGATAGATTTTTTCCTTTTATGTGCAATCACCTCTTTCCAGGGTTTGCTTCCTGTGCGTTGCTCGATTGTGAGCCATTTTTTTTGTTTTTTTATTCCAATCAATAAAATGCGTGTTCAGTCAAATAAGTTTTGTTTTTGTGACATTACCGTTTTGATTACGAAAACATCCGTTTAGTTTGATAAGAATAATTGCATTTTGAAACATAGAGGTCCCTTCCGATGCGTGCTTGTGAGATTAAAACCTGGAAATATTGCTCGGAAGTTTGAGTGACCTAAGTGTTGAAATACCAGAACATCTGGGGCATACCTGGGGCACGCTTTTATCTAACGATCTCTGCTGCGGAGCCTGATCAGGGGCAAGAGATAGTTGAACAGTGTGAAGACCGCGACAGAGTCACAACGACGATCCTGGAAAGTTAATCAAGAAGACTCTTCAAAGTCTGATAACTGGAAAGTATGTATAAACCCCAGGAGTTCGATCTCCGTGAAGTACGGACGAGTTGGGAATACAAGATGATGGAGCAGAAAAGTCCAGAAGAGTCTGGGAGTTTTTAAAAGTGGAAAGTCAACACTGTGAGTGGATGATGGATACCAGTGTTCGACGAGTTGGCCAACATCCCTGTCAAACAAGCTATGTCTCCCAAGAGGATTGAGAGTGTGATTTCCCCGACAGAGTCGAGATCAGTGTCTCCTTAGCAAGCCTGAAGGTTGTCACGTCCCCGGTGGGAGTGTCAGGGGCAGATGTTTCTCAGGATGAAAAACGTTTCCCCAACCCGTTTTGAAGCTATCAGAGTTATTTTCCCAGCAGATCTAAAGATTGCTTCTCCCCAGCAGGCCCGTGCTTGCAGATTTACCCAGTTGAGAATCCCCGCCGAGCGCCTGGCATTTATTTTCCCCGGGAGCACCCCAGTGGAGTTTATCAGTAGATTGCTTGTATGTTTCCCAACAATTGGTTTGTGATGCTGTTATCTCCAGTTTGGCCTTGAGCGCGTATCCCCAGTAGGTCTGGGAATTCGTCTCCAGTATGATATGACGTGTTATCATCCCCAACAGAGTTGTTATTCTCACCACTATGGTTGTTCTCCCCACTTTGGTTGTTCTCCTCAACAGAATGGTGTGTTTTTTTCTCAGCAAGTTCCCCGAGTGGAGCGGGTTTCAGTGAAATACATCTCCAGCAGTAATTCTCCTACATATGGATTGGTTGGGTCGTCCCTAGTAGGGTAGAATTATTCACTCCAGCAGAGTTCATCCTACCAGTGGATTGGACGAGTTTCTACAGTAGACTGATATTTGCATCCCCAGCTGAGTTGATTCTACCTATAGACGGCACGGGTCATCCCCAGCGGAATAACAGATATTCTCCAAACAGAGTTTATCCTATCCGAGGATTGGTTGGGTCTTCTTCCCGTTGAAGTCGCTTTGCTATTCCCCAAGCAGAGTTCCCCGCAGAGTTTCCTCAGTCAGAGTCTCCCCACAGAGTCGGAGTATCCGATCTTTTGGCTCCCTAGCCAGGGTTCATTTGCATTTTGCATGTAGTGATCATTGCATCTTCAAAAATCGCGTAGCATTTCCATTCCTAAATGGAGCATTACGCTTTAGAAAA
Organism: Lathyrus oleraceus; assembly: GCF_024323335.1. Classification (NCBI taxonomy): domain Eukaryota; kingdom Viridiplantae; phylum Streptophyta; class Magnoliopsida; order Fabales; family Fabaceae; genus Lathyrus; species Lathyrus oleraceus. Next base: position 309,255,528 of record NC_066580.1, read on the forward strand.
ATTCAAACATATGCATTCATGTGTTCGAAACCCCATCAGACCGTATCCCCTGCAGAGGCGGATTTTTGTTCAACCTGTACAACACATTTGCTACAGTTGCTCCAGTCAGCATTTGGTGTCCCCACAGAGGTTTATTTCCTCACCTGTTGGTGACAGAAAGTTTGTTTCTCCCCAGTGAGACCCCCTGCAAGTGTTCAGCCTAGCCCTGTCATCTTGAGAATATCAATACCCCGTCAGCACCCGCGTGTGTTTGTTTCTTTGGTGTCGGTAAACACCATCTTTCGGTGATTTCCAGTCATGTGTAAGTGTCTGGTTTTCTTTGGTGTCGGTAAACACCATCTTTCGGTGATTTCCAGTCATGCGTAAGTGTCTGGTTTTCCTTTGATGTCTGTAAACATCATCTTTCGATGTTCGTAACATCGTTATCCATTCCCCATGTGGATTCTCCTCTCCGTTGGTGTAGATAAACGTCGAGTTTTTCCTATTCGTCCTATGACGTCTAGTTGTACCCTCCCCATGTGGATTTACCTCTCCGTTGGTTTCGATAAACGTTGAGTTTTTCCCAGTCGTCCGTTGACGTCTGGTTGTTTTTCTCTTATTCCCATTCATCTGTAAATGTCTGGTCGATCTTTTTGGTGTCTGTAAACATCATCCTTCGATGTCTGTAAACGTCGAGTTTTCTCCCATTCATCCGTTGATGTCTGGTCGAGCCTTCCCATTCATCTGTAAATGTCTGGTCGATCTTTTTGGTGTCTGTAAACATCATCCTTCGATGTCTGTAAACGTCGAGTTTTCTCCCATTCATCCGTTGATGTCTGGTCGAGCCTTCCCATTCATCTGTAAATGTCTGGTTGATCCTTTTGGTGTCTGTAAACATCATCTTTCGATGTCTGTAAACGTCGAGTTTTTCCTGGTCGTCCCCAGTTGTTTACCTCTCCGTTGGTCTTGGTAAACGTTGAGTTTTCCCCATGTCGTCCGTTGACGTATGGTTGTACCTCTTCCAGTCATTCATTAATGTCTGGTTACCTCTCCGTTGGTTTCGATAAACGTCGAGTTTTTCCTGGTCGTCCCCAGTTGGTTACCTCTCCGTTGGTCTTGGTAAACGTTGAGTTTTTCCCATTTCGTCCGCTGACGTATGGTTGTGTCTCTCCCAGTCATTCATTAATGTCTGGTTACCTCTCCGTTGGTCACGATAAACGTTGAGTTTTTCCTAGTTGTCCGTTGGCATCTAGTTGTGATTTCTTTTCCCATTCATCATCGTTGTGATGTCTGGATGTGGTTGTACCCTTTGAAAACAAAAAAACAAAAATACACAGTAATAAGAATCAAATCCCAGTGGACGTTTCCATTGTTGGATCCTTGTATTGTGCAAATTCTACGGTTCTTTTGTATTCAATCCCTGTTTACCCTGAAGGTCTGACAGCCACTGCTATCATCCATTCGGGTTCCCAGCTGATTGAATAGGGGCAGCTGTAGCACCTCAAATTTGCACCTATCATTATACATATCATTTCATATTAAGTCATAGCATATCATAATCCATTGCATAGCATTTGCATTGTCCTCAGTTGCCTCAAGAGCATTCAAGCAAGAATTAGGTCAAACTGATCAGGAGATCAGTCCACCAATCAAGCAAGGGTGTTTCTCAAGGAATCAAAGCCCTAGGGTTTGTCCAACAAGTTCACATGCCTTGGGGGTCTTTTTGAAGTGTTCAAGTCAAGGTTGAAAGGCTCAGAGGTCAGCAGTCAATGCATAGCCAAGCAGAAAACCCTAAAAGGTCAACAGTCAATCAAAGCAGTGGATGGTGGCCATTCTTGTGGGATTTGGGCACCATGATCAATCATCAAGAGTTCACATGTCTTGGGACATCATGTGGAGTCAAGGTCTCAAGGATTTAGGGTTTGGAATTCATCAGAAGTGCATAGTCAGTCCAAAACCCTAGAAAAGTCAAACTTGGTCAACTGAGGATTTAATCAGAGATTTGATGGATGGAAATGGTTTGAAGGAGCTTATTCATGTCCTAATAGGTCTTATATGTCATGGCAATCAACATCATGGAAGAATTTGAAGCAAATCAGAAAATTTTCCAGAAATAGAAAGTGGACCTGTAATTTCAACTGCCAAAAATGGAAACTTCTTGATCTTAAACTTACATCATGATACAAGCTTCAAATGAATTTTTGCCCAACATGAAAGTTGAAGATCTTGTCTTCCCATTTTCAAAAAGTCCAAGAACTCTCAAATCCCATGTATGGTTGTCAAGATATGACCCAATCATTTTCATCAATTTGTGAACTTCAACTGAGCATATCTCCCAAACCATAAGGCCAAATTTGGTGGGGTTTTTTCCTACAAACCACATTTTTCATCCTCTTTCCAAAAATATAAACTTCATGACCTAAAACCTTGCCAATCAAAATGGCATTTTTGGACCTCTTTCATTTAAATTCAAAGTTTGACCAAACTTTGACTTTTTGAGTTTTTGACTTTTTCTTGATTTGGCCAATTGGGAAATGTTCCATGTTACATTTGTGACTTGTCTCAAACCTTAAATCATAACCATATCACCATTACACCACCATTTGGGATTAAAATGCAAAATTTGGAAATATGCAAATAACCCCATTTGAGCAAATCAAGTACAGCAGGTCTGTAGCACACAAAACAGCATTTGGCAGGGTCATTTACTGCCTGTCTTAAGGCCCAGCTCGACTAAGTTTACACCCTCCATCATTCACTTGTCCATAATTAGCAAAATGGCAAATGTCTCATTTTAAGCAAAACTAACTTAGCATATGATTAAGCAATAAAAAACAGAAGTATAAAAGGGCATTTCTCTGACATTTGAAAACCCTAGGGGATTGCAGCCACAGGCAAAATACTCTCACCTTCACATCTTGCATTTTTGCACAAAGAGATTTTTCAGCACAAACCACCAAAGACCTTTGAACAATCTTCTTTATTCCTTCACTTGGACATGATTTGGAAGCTTTTTTGGACTTCATTTCCTAACTGAAATCACAGTATCAAACTCTGTTCTTCCAAGATACCAGCCATGACAGTTTGTGATTTACTCGTGTCCAAGCATGCTTGAGCTTAAAAAGCTTCATCATCCATCAACATAAAGCATAAGGAAGGGCTGTATCAGGCTGCAACACCAAAACCAGCACTGCATCTCCAATTTCTCCAAATCCAAGTACTTTAGTTGCTTAAGTTCTCTGAACTTGATTTGCTTTGCTTTTTAGCAACTTGCCTGAGGTATAATCTCTTTTACTTCATGTAGTCTGGAGTCCCGGCTTGTTAATTTGGCCGGGCAAACTGTCTGAAGTCCTCCTTAAGAGGCAATGCCTGTGTGTGTTTAAATTTGTCCTAAGCAGGAAAAGTCCTTCAAGTAAGGCAATTGGTGGAAGGTAGGGATAAGCAATCTATCCCCCACTATTCAGTGTGTCCTCTCTTTGCTCCCATTACATGGTTGAAGCATTGAGATAAAAACCCAAGATCTTGTACAAAGTGTACAGTGTCAGAGTCTTCGAGTATAGAAGGGTTCCCACTTTCTGGACCCATGCTCATTTGTCTATTAGCTCTCCCTGGCCAGGGATAAGAGCTGTGAGGTCTCATCCTCACTTCATCCTTTCATCTGCTTCACCTTAGCCCCTCAATGGCAAGGTTAAGAGCACACTTACCCCATTCCAGTTGGCCCTAGTGCCTAACCTTTGATGTTTGAGCCCCCTTGTTGGTATGTTTATTTTACGCTGTATGTGTTTGTGATTGCTTTGTTTGCCTCTTTAGGCTTTAGTTTAGGTTTTCCCTTGTGCAATAGGTTTGTGCTTGACTTGCTTCCTGTGCAAGTCAAGTCTGTGTGGCTTAACCCTTGTGTGAGCCATGCTTAGAGCGGTTCTGCCGAACTACGGCAACTCTGATTCTCACGATCAGGTGAGATACGTAGGCACGAGACGCGATGTCTTGCCGAGTTTGACTAACCACTAACACTAATTCTCTTCTCTCACCCCTGTTGTGATTGAGATATCCCTTTTCTCTTGCCCTAGTTGCAATCGAGACTTTGCTTTTTCCTGTGTCTGTTCAGGATAGGTTGGCCCTTGTGCCATTTAGCTAGAAACCTTAACTTAGGGTTGACTTTGCATGACAACATCTAGGCTCGAGTCGTAGTCTCCCTAGAGTTGTGTCTCCCTCTGTTATCTGGTTAGGCTAGATCCTTGTCCCTGCGTAGGGGAACTACATCGCCCTGATCTTCATACCAGATGAAGTATGTAGGCAGGAGATTGAGCTGATCTCTCCGGGCGTCTTTTCCTTTCTTTTGTGTTTGTTTGACAGTTATAGGCTGAGTCTCCGACTCCCTATCTATCTGTTGTGTTGTTTAGGTTCGGATGTCAATGTAAGTCCAGTGATTGGCATTTGGGCTCCATGTTTGCCTCTTTGCGTGTGTTTTAGGTTCGGATGCTGACATAAGTCCAGTGATTGGCAGTCGGGCTCCACGTTTGCCTGTGCCTTTGTTTGTTTGTGTGCGTGTCAGCCGAGCTACGAATGCTCTGATTCTTCTCTCGTCCGAGAAGATACGTATGCATAGGATACGATATCCTAGCGAGCATGTTTCGTTTCCCCGGTCCGAACTACTTTGACTCTGATGTCTATGCCTGATAGACTAAGTAGGCCCAGGATGCGACATCCTGCCGAGTTCAGTTTCAGTCAGTCTCTCGCTTTTCTTTCAGCCAGTTGTGTGTGTGAGTTTTGAGCAGTGTTTAGCAACCATCTTCCTTTCTAGTGTGCGTGGATCCCGTAGAGTACTACGGATGCGTAGGGTGCCTAACACCTTCCCTTCGCATAACCGACTCCCGAACCCATTCTCTTTGGTCGCGAGACCATGTTCTTTCCTAGGTTTACTTCGAGCGTTTCCTTTCCCTCTTTTGGGATAAATAACGCACGGTGGCGGCTCTGTTGTTTCTTTCTTTTCCCGCCGGTTTTTCGCGCGATGCGACACCACAGAGGGACCAATTGGGCAAGGCACAAAGACTCAAGCATATGAGTCACCTACAAGACAAAGGTTAGCACATCAAACAATCAAACTCAAGCACATTAGAATTATCCTCAAGGCATTGGTGCTTAACCTGAAACAGATGAACTCAACATAAGCTCAGAAGACCACTAGGACTAGCCTAGGGTCAAAGATGAAAGAAAAAGTCAAGGCAGCAAGGAAAAGTCAACCCAAACCAATTCTAAACATTCAAGAAGCATTCTCAATTGGATTCATAATTATATCATGCATCATGGTCATTTCATATGCAAAAGGATGCAAAGCATGGCAAGAGAAGCATACAAAAGTCAACAGCAAAGACTTCATTCAAAAGTCAACTCAAACAATCTCAAAAATTATGAAATAAATCACACTCAATCCTAACATCTAACATGGTAAGCATGTAAAATTTCATGGCATTTGGATGAGAGGAAGGCAGTCAAGTAAAATCATGAAGTCAAACCAAATTCAAGTAAGCATAATGAAAGTCAACAAGCATGGGTCAACTTCAAAAAATCATATCAATTTGAAAGCAGAAGAGAAATGAATGAGATTAACACCAATGCAAAGCTTGAGGTGTCTAGTTATCACATATGAAATTTCATGGCCATACAATATGATGTGAGAATTTCACAAAAGATTTGGCAATGTGTATCACATAAAGTCAACAAATGACTAAGCATGGAATAAAATTCTCAATCAAATGGAAAACAGCAAGATTAATTCCAAGAAAATTCATACACAAACTAGACATGTGATAGGTCATTCATGCAAAATTTGAGGTCATTTGGATGTAAGGAAGCATGTGAACAAAAATTGGGAAAATACATGATCATGGTATAGCACCAAATGTAACACATAACTTCAGAAAATCATAACTCTCAATCCACAAATGATAAATGCACAAACTTTACATGGAAATGAAGGCCAATGTGTCTAGTTTTACCACAAAAATTTTCAGGCTCATTGGATACAACATGACAATTTCACAATTGAAATGGCAAAGGGTGTCATTTTGGCATACATGTCAAGAAAATAATTATCAATTAAAATCCAGCCAATGGAAAATTAATTAAAAATTACCATCAAATACTAGACATTTTCATGAGTTTAATGCAAAAAATCCCACAATTTTTGGAGTTGAAATGAATTAAAAATGAATTGTTTAAGTTGAGTGAATAATTGGAACAAGCATGAACAAATGACATGAACTAGCGGTCAAACAAGGAAGTCAGCATGGCATAATTGTAAATAGGGCGCTCATTAATCAAAATGCCCGCGTTTTGATACACACAACGAAATGTTGTGATTGGCTACCAGCCAATGAAACAGTACCCGAGCCAATAGCAGCTCGAATTTCTGGGTTTCAAACATAAACCCTTAGGGTTTAGAACAACAGCATGGCATTGCAAGCAAACAGCATTCATTTTCAAACAACATCATCCATTGACATGAACAAAAACATCCAGCAGACAGCATGGCATATGCATCAAGTTCATCATGCAACAACAACCAAACACGACAAGCACAATTCAAAGGATTTTTCTGGGCAGCTTAAAATAGCAAAACAGCAGGGCATTCATGTTCTTCATGCAAGCATCATCATGAAACAAATTTCGAACAACCATCACAACAGCATAGCATTAACAAATCACATGAGCACGACTCATGCACCAACAGACAAACAGCATGAAAAATTACTGAACAGTTTGAGGTTTAACAGCAGCAGGGTTCAGCAATAGCAGCATGCATTCATCATCATCATACCAAACAAAACAAACAACAGCATACAACATGTTTCACATGGATTTCAGGACAATGCTCATGGGATTTCAAAACTGCAGCAGGGTTTAATCAGCATGGCAACTCATGTTCATCATGTAATCAATACAAGTTCATCATCAACATACATCCTCAACCAAAATTCGAGAGGCATGGCAATCAGCAAGGCAATAACAATGTTCATGTAATATCCAAAGCAGCCATAAACTAAACATAAACCAATACCAATCATGTGGATTTTCTGGACATGTTCATAGAGTTTCAAACAGCAGGGCATACATATTTTCATTGAAAACTCATCATTAATTGAAAAAATAAACAGCATGGCATATAGCATAGCAAGTGGTAATGGCTCATGCAATCAAAACAAACAACAGCAGCCAACAAGAATCTAGGAAAGAAACTAAGGTTTATGCGCTTGGCTGTAGCAGCAGCAGGTCAAACTTATGCTCCTCACCCAACAACAAAATTCCAGCAGAAAGAAAAACACAACATGGCAATGGTATTTGTGCAGCCTCAACACAAACAAGCAAAACATGAACTCATGCGAATTTCTGGAAACATTGCTAGGGTTCTAACAGCAATCATGAACATCATCATGTAATCATCATGAACAAATATTAAGCAAACAGCATGGCAACTATCAACATTCTCTATGACATAACAACAAAACAACATGAGCATGAAGATTTCTGGGCAGGTTTCCAAAACTGCAGCAAACATTCATCATCATCATGAACTCAAAAATTCGAAATGTCCAGAAATCTAAATCATGCATACCAATAGCATCAACATACTTCAAGCATCACAAATATATCATCACTTTTCATTAAATCACTGTAAACAAGCCAAATCGAAGGAAAACATGTTTGGTCATGAAAATGAAAGTTCAGATTTCTCCATCATGAGAGCACCATTTTAAATGAAACAAAGTGCATTGAGACCAACATATAAGGACCTTTCATAAACACATTATGGCATGGCAAAAGGAGAAGGTCGATTACTTACTTGTTTTGGAAGAACTTGATGGAACAGTGATTATTTGATGGTATCTGCTCAAACAGTCGAAAATTCCAGCTCTAAATGATGGATGATGAAGGTGCTTCAGCTCAAACTTGCTTGGAATTCTTCAAAGCTCTAACTGCCATGGTTGGTTCTTGAAGAAAACAGAACACAAGAGATGGTTCCAGCTAGTGTTTGATGGTGGAAATGAGTTCAGAAATATGTCTAGATGAAGAATCAATCAAGGTTTGTTCAAGGGTCTTTGGTGTTTTGCTCTGAAATTCTGTTCTTGCCAAAATGCCCAATGGGAGAGTGAGAGGTTTTTTGGTCGTGTGGCTGCAGTGTCTAGGGTTTACCAATGTCAGAAAATGCCCTTATATTGTCTGTTTAAGGTCTGCTAATGATGTGTTAAGCTGGTTTTTGTTTAATGACATGATTTGCAACTTTGCTAATTTGTACCAAAGTGGATAATGGAGGTGTGTAATTGCACGATTTTGGGCTTGGAAAAGCTGCAAAAGGACCTTTGCTTATGCTGTTTGTGATCTGTACCAGAAATTGCTAGCTTTGCCTTGTGTTAATGAAGTCATTTGCCAAATTTTCAAGTTTGCATCTTTGGTCCAAAGTGATAGCATAATGGTGGTATGATGATGATTTTAAGCTTGGAGCAAATCACAAATGATATATGGAACATTTCCCAATTGGCCAAATCAAGAAAAAGTCAAAGAATCAAAAAGTCAAAGTTTGGTCAAACTTTGAATTTAAATGAAAAAGGTCCAAAAATGCCATTTTGAATGGTAGGGTTTTGATGAGTGAAATTTATATTTTTGGAAAGAGGATGAAAAATGTGGTTTGTAGGAAAAAACCCCACCAAATTTGGCCTTATGGTTTGAGAGATATGGCTTGTTGAAGTTCAAAAATTGGTGAAAATGAATTGATCATATCTTGACAACCACACATGGGATTTGGGTTTTCTTGGACTTTTTGAAAATGGGAAGACAAGATCTTCAACTTTCATGTTGGGCAAAAATTCATTTGAAGCTTGTATCATGATGTAAGTTTAAGATCAAGAAGTTTCCATTTTTGGCAGTTGAAATTACAGGTCCACTTTCTATTTTGGGAAAATTTCTGATTTGACTTGATTTTCTTCCATGATGAGGTTGGACATGATAGATGAGGCTTATACAAGCATGAATGAGCTCCTTCAAATCAATTCTATCCATCAAATCCTTGATTAAATCAACTGTTGACCAAGTTTGACTTTTCTAGGGTTTTGGATGACTAGACCACTTCTGATGAATTCCAAACCCTAATTCCTTGAGACCTTGACTTCAAATGATGTCCCAAGTTGTATGAACTCTTGATTATTGATCATGGTGCCCAAATTCTGCAAGAATGGCCACCATCCATTGCTTTGACTGACTGTTGACTGACTTTGACCTAATTGCTGATGACTGCTTCAACTGCAAGCAACAAGGTTAGACTGACAATATTTTTGTACTTTTTGGTTAGTAAACATATGAAAGCAAAGATATACAAATGCAAAGTATGCTTGGTGATCAAGAAACAAACCACAAGGTAACCAACCCACTAGGAGGGTACAAAGGCATGCAATGATCCTTGAGGTTATGATATGAATGATATGGGCCATGAGGGATCTTAGGGCCCAAAATTGGGGTCTTACAGATGCCCCTATTTAAGGTCATTCTAGCCGGAGAAGTGAAGTTTAGAAATCTTCATCTCGACGCGGTAGAATGGACTTAAATAACAGTAATGAGACAAATTTTGGTCCCTAAGAGACCTCATGATGCAAATGTATGCATGCAAAAGACACAAATTCTGTGGGGAATATAATTCACACAGAAGAAAAGACGATCCATCGGAGTAGTACACTCACCAGGAACAGAGACTCTAACAAGACTCTATGGGGATAATAAAAGAAAAAGAAATGTGTGAACAATACACGACTCCAAACTGTGGAAAAACAAAACTGACATAACGTGAACAAGACACGACTCTGATTAAGGAAACACAGAAAACAAACTGGAGAAACTCACTGGGGAGTGAAGGACTCACACTGGGGAAAAGAATTCCAAATGGAAAATAAATCCATTGGAGAGACATAAGCTGACTCCTGGGGAGAAGCAACAAAAGTTCCACTGAGGGAAAGCAACAAAGAAAATGAGGTGTTACCGGGCATACGGGTAACAAACTCAGGCAAATCTGACTCCACAGGGGGACCGAGGTCATAATAGGGAGCAGAAAGGAGGGAACACCAAGGATACCGGTTACTGGGTATATAATAGGTGACCGACCAAAGCGTGAATTGGATTTCACTTCCAAAACACTCATCATCCTGAAGAGAGCTAGAAAAGCAAACTTGTTTATAGGATGGACATTCAATTCCACAAGGAAAATGAATCTTACTCTGAGGGGAAAACAACAAAAGATTGACCCAAGAGCGAACGAGATATAATATCCATTACCGTCAGAACGTGGATAGAATACTCAGATGAGACATATTATTCATTACCGGCAGACCGTGAATAATATACTCGAAAGGGAAAATTATCCTGAACCGGTTACTGGGTTGTTTATAGGATAAAATCCGAAGACGTGAATTGGTTTTCACTTCCAAAACACTCATCATCCGAAAGGAGGGCTTGAAAAAGCAAATCGACTTACAGGATGGACATTCGAATCCACAACGGGAAACGAATCTTACTCAACTGGGGACACAAACCCAAAGAGTGCATGAGATATAATATCCATTACCGGCAGGCCGTGGATAAGAATACTCGCATGAGATATATTATCTATTACCGTCAGAACGTAGATAATAAACTCGCATGGTAAGAAACACCAGAGATACCGGTTACTGGGCATATAATAGGTGATCTACCGAAATGTGAATTGGTTTTCACTTCCAAAACACTCATCATCCAAAACACAAACTGGTTCAGGGATGGATATTCGATTCTACAAAGAATACGAATCTTGCTCAGTTGGGGAAAATCAAACAAAGGATTCCAACTAAAGAGCACATGAGATATATTATTCATTACCGGCAGACCGTGAATAATACACTCGAAAGGAAAAGACACCAGAGATACCGGTTACTGGGTATATAATAGGTGACTAACCAAAAAAGAGAGACGATCGATACCAAGCATCCGGGTAAACGAAAGATAACTCAAAGGATAAATTGCAAGCATCCGGCAACTATCCAACAACAAGAATATTCGACTCCACAAAGGGAAATAACGAATCTTACTCGACTGGGGAAACACAAAAGGCTTCGACTGAAGAGTGCATGAGATATATTATTCATTACCGGCAGACCGTGAATAATATACTCGCATGGAAGATTATCCACAACCGGTTACTGGGTTAATAAAGGATAAATCAACCGAAAAGAAAGGCATCGGGATACCAAACTAAGTATATAATGACAACCACTCAAAAGGAGCAACAGACATTACCGACAAAAGGGTAAATGAAAGGCGATCTGCTGAGGATAAATTGCAAGCATCCGGCAATTATCGACAGAAGACTAGCTGGGGATGCACTGGTAAACAACCAATGATCCGGGGAACAAATCACTAGCATACGGTGAAAAGACCCACTGGGGATAAAATTGCTAGCATACGGCAATTATCCACAAAAGACTTGCTAAGGATATAAGTGCTGATCTGAGCAACTTATCCAAGCAAAGGAAAAATCATCATCAAGAATATTGAATGAAGATAACCACAAAAATTAGGGTTTACATCTACCGAATACAGGGGTAGAAGACCAACAACTCCGCATGGGGATAGAACAAATCACAAATCCGCACGGGAAACCAAAATAGGGTTTATAACAAACCACAGACTGCTGAAGAGCAGGAAAATAGGATTTACAACTACCGACTGTTAGGTATGAGGGTAGAAAACCAAAACTCTGGCTGGAGAATAAAAGGTGTACAACCGCAAATTCTGTTAAGAAAGCCAGGAAAAGTAGGACTTATAACTACCGGTATGAGGGTAGAGGCCCAAAACACATTCCGCTGGGGAACAACCCACTGGGAAACACAAGATATCTGACAAATAGCCAATTCGGGAACGATCCGAAAAGACAGACTGAATAAAGACACGTCCTAATGAGGATGTAACTCAAATAGGAAAATCCATCCCAATATATGTGTTGGGAGGAAACGGAAGAAACCGTCATCCACGAGGATATATCTCAGTGGGGAACTGCAGAAGAAAAGACAGACATTTTCTGCTTATAGGGTTGACTCTATATGGAGAGATTTTATAACACCCGACATCTGCTTGGGGAGATCTGTAAAGAGATCTATATCACCATAGCAGGAGACTCGACAAACAAAGGATACATGGCAAGAAATGCAACATGAATATCTGAATGTTTATGAATATGCATGAATATGCGCGATTTATGTTTGATGAATGCTGACAAAACAGACAGTTCTAACACAAACAGGTTCAGGAACCAAAACGTCCGGTATTATACTTCCAGGGGAAAAACCAGCTGGAGAGCCAATCTGCGGAGATCTACATGCTGAAAAGCAAAGATCTGCAAGTACTGCTGAAGAAGCAGAGAATCGGAGATATCAGGAAACAACCCAATCAGGGTGCAGGAAGTCACCACGGGCAAAGCAACCACCAAGACGAATCTGTAGGGGAACAAGAGAAATCCCAAAGTATCTGCAGGGGATCCCAGTGTCGACTGAGGAACAAAAGGGTGCATAAGCACGAACCGCTGTAGAAGCAACTCCACACAACTCCACTGGGAAACAACCCGCTGAGGGAGAATGATATCATCCAAATAGAGTGTAACTGCACAAGCAACTCTATTGGGGAAAAGCTGTCGGCTACTCTCTTGGGGAACAAGCCACTGAGGGAGAACAGATCAAACAAAAATATTCTGCAACAAACCAGCTCCACTTGGGGAGAAAATACATAGCAAACTGATCACAACAAGTAGATTCTGCAATATAAGCCACTCTACTGGGGATCACTACTAGTCAGGAAATCAAATTCGTTCACTGGAGGCCAAAGCCATCATCCGACCATATCGGGGATTGAAGGAGTATTCAACAGGCGAAATTGCCACAACAAACACTCTGCAGACTATGCTGAGGAAAAGATGGTTGTAATATACTGGGATGTCAACCCAAATCACCCACTGAGTAGGAAAATAAATCCTGCTCTGCTGAAGAGAAAAACTCTGATGGAGAGACAGCAGCAAATCCGCGGACGACTTCGCCGGGGAGAAGGTAAAGTGCCGGGTATCAAACCACTGACTTACCAAGTCTTCAAAGAGAAAGCGATCGTGCTGAGGAAACAGACAAATCCTGCTGGCACACTGCATGGGAAGAGTGATAACAACTCTGCTCGCGAATCCTGGTGGGGATATCAATAACAGCTCTACTCGCGACTCCGAGGGGAGTATCAATCAATGGCTATACTCATGACTGTGCTGAGGAGACAAATCAAGTCTGGGGATATGACCCACTGGAGAAAGTGACGGGGCACCAGGATGACAAACCATCAACCGCCGAAACTTCTACAAGAAAACACCCATGCTGGGGGAAAACTGCTGCTGGAGAAGGCAAAGTCTTCAACAATAAATCACTTGCGACTGTACTGGGGAATAGCCCCAACAACAACTCTGTCTGAGGAACAACCTCAACAAAGATCCGGAGAAGAAAAGATACCCCAAACCAGGAATATGAACGAATGTCTTACCTGTTGGAAATCATGCCACCCTTGGGAGAGCACTGAGATATTCTTGAGTATCCTTTCAATCTTGTGAATGTTCACTTTGTTTAAAACAAAAAATTTTGAAAAATTGATTTGTTTAAACAATGACATTTCATTAATTTAAAACATGCAAAACATTTGTTGAATTGAAACAAATAGGAGTGCAAATAAATGGATAAAAAGCTCAAATTGATTTGATGGAATGGTAGTCTGCAAATGGCAAGACTCCATAGATCTGTACAAATTTGAAATCAGTGATATATATTGGAAGAGGGCTACATTGAACATAATGATCCTTTCTCTACCAATTTGAATCTCGATGTATCCGAAGCTTCAGTTGACGACGAATCGAGAATCTTTTGACGAAATGACGACTGGTGAACCAGAAAGTCTTGTCAGGATGCAGTCACTTGCCAAATCCCTAATTTTTGCCTAGATTGCCCCAGAGTGAGGTACTCAATCTAGCGGGATGCAAATATTCTTCTTTTTTTTCAGTCTCTAATTTTTGCCTGGATTACCCTTGCGGGTTCTCCACCGAGACGCTCATTTTTGCCTAAGTCGCCCTTTCGGGTTTTCAACTTAGCGAGCTATTCTGTTTTTTATTCATTTGTTTTTTTTCATTTGCATATACTTTTTTTTAGGCAAAGTATCTCTTAACTGCATCTGAATTCACAGGACGAGTGAAATCCTCCCCATCCATTGTTGTAAGCATCAAAGCACCGCCTGAAAAGGCTCTCTTAACAACATATGGACCCTCGTAGTTTGGAGTCCACTTGCCCCTGGAATCGGGCGCGAAAGACAAAACTTTCTTTAGCACAAGGTCACCTTCTCGGAACACGCGAGGCTTGACCTTCTTATCGAATGCTTTCTTCATTCTTTGCTGATATAACTGACCATGGCACATGGCAGTTAATCTTTTCTCTTCGATCAAATTCAGCTGGTCGTAACGACTCTGAATCCATTCAGCATCAGTCAACTAGGGACTTGAGGGTATAATTTTTCTTTTTTTCTTTTGGAAAAATTTTGAAATTTTTTTCTGATTTTTGATTTTTTCATTCTTTTTCACCCTCTTTTTTTTTTTTTTTTTTTTTTTTTTTTTTTTTTTTTTGCCCCAGTTTGACTGTTTGGCTGATTCTCATGATACAGCTGAATGAGCTTCTTTTGGTGCTCAAGAAGGCGAGTAATCTCATCAGGAATCCCCTTCAACATCATCTTCCTCTGCCTCAGATACAAGGACTTCAAGATTGGGAGATGGCGTTGGATCATTATGTTCAATGGGTTTAGAAGTCCCTGCATAATGATTCTGGATAATGAAAAGCTTCTGAATTTTAAACAAGCAAATCAGTTATGCAGATGAAAAAGCTGTTTTTGTTTTTCAGGGTTTTTTGTGATCACTGATTTCATGCAAAAGCAAAAAGTGAAAACAAAGGAAAAACAAATGTTTGACAATGCATTAATTGAATGAAAACATCATTGTATTAAATGCTGCCAACAATGTCATCACTTCTCCTTTTGGCATGGGAGAAGGGTTTTAAACAAAATGAACAAATCACGCTGACTTATGAATGACCGTAGGAACATCCACAGCGACCCAATTGTGGCAGACACCACCAGGTATGATGAAACTGTTCAGATCTTCTGCATATACTTCCAAGATAGCCGCAGCCTCTTCTTCAGGTTGATCGTCACGGATGAATCCTCCACTTAAATAAACCTTGCTCCTTAAGTGCCCCAGAACGGTAGCCAATGCCAGCCCGGGATCGGTTATCCAGGAATAAATCCATCAACAGGAATAAATCCATCAACAGGAATAAATCCATCAACAGTACATAGTCTGGCAAACATCTCTCTTCGAGTTCACAATTCTCTTGCTCTAGACGATCCATCAATCTGGCAGAGATAGCTCTGGTATAATACCGGCAAAGTGCGTCTTCAAAATAAATGAAGAGCAGCAGGGTCAGACCACAGGACGGGAGACCGAAACAAAACACCTGCTTATGCAAATGATGCATGAAGTGTTTATGCATATGCTTGTTTTTTATCAAAGGAACCCGAGGGTTTTATTTGCAAACTTTGACATATTTAAGCATTTTGATCTTACATGAGAATATCTCATCAGATATATCAGGTGAAAAAAATTTTCCCGGTTTTTTCATGTTTTGAAATTTTTGCAAATAAACTCCTTTGAGTTCCTTGAAAATTTTCTTTTTCTGATGACATGAATGCGGATGAATGCGTGAATGCATGAATGCAACAAACACACTCAAGGATCAAGCAAAGCACACCAAACAAAGGTCATGGGAAAGCTCTATGTATCCCTAATATCAATCATCCATTTTGGTGGATTTAGGTTTTCACCTTATCAACACCCAAGTTCCATTGATATTAACGGTACATGAACCGGCTCTAACATCCTTAATATCAACCAGCCGCTTTGGTGGATTTTAGGTTTTACACCTGATCCGGGATCCATTGATATTAACAATGTTTGAACGACTCAACCACGAATCATGGGTTTGTTGAGAGTCACGAGCATGGAGTCTCGGTTAAGAACCACCCAAAGGGAGTGTACTAGGGTTTAAACCTGCCAGACATGTTCTATCAGAGGTTCCCATAATCATCGTTCCATCTTTCGAATATTATCGGAGGAACGAATACTCGTATTCCAAGAATATTCTCAAGAGAAACTCTTACGAGTGTAGTATCGCGTAACAATCGCATCAGAACTGACATCTGAACGACCTCCGCACTACGGTCCTAAAAATAGGCCAAGATGGGTTTGGTAAACTAAGGTCCTTGGCTTCTGCGGAACATGATTGAAAGAATAATGCCTATCCACAAATAACTTGTGTGACATTATTAGTTCAACATGACCTCCACCAAGTGAATGGACTCGCAAGTCAACTGGCTAAGGAATACTCCACACCAATCGACAAGACTATGCCATTCTCCTATCCTAGAGTGCACTCGAGTTCGGGTATAGAACTCATCTCACAGATCACCAAAGCAAACAGCAAATGTATATCAAGCAATTCACACATTACAATCAATACAGTGATCCCAAATTGTACAAAAATATGTCAACTGACAAATAATAATATAGCACAACAAGGGTGAAAAGTAGGCAATACCACCAAGGATTCTGGTGAGATTTCCCCAGCAGAGTCGCCACTTTTCTGTGACATCTCCCCAGCAGAGTCGCCACTTTTCTGTGACGGTGTATTCGTCGCTATATGATCTATCGATTAAATCATAAGCTAAGAGATACATTGAAATTTCGAGTCGCCACCGCACTTTTATTTATCCAAAGGACTGGCTAAAAAGCGAACAAAAGCCTAAGAAGTTTTACACGTAGAAAACTAATAAAAAGATCAGAGAGTCTGGGTAAGGGGTAAATTACGCAATGGGAAGGTGTTAGGCACCCATCACGTCCTAGGTACTCCTAGGGAGCCCTTTTCACACTTGTTATGCTGAATTATTATTTGTTATGACAAAAATATTGTGCAAACATGATTGGGATGATGAGAAAAGAATATACATTTTTTATTATTGGGTTTGAACGGATGAACCCGCTGCCTACGTACCTTCCATCAAAGGTAAGGATCAAAACGCCGTAGTTCGGCTAAAAGATTTCCAAAAGTGGGTGGATTTGATTTTAAACACAAGCACTGAGGCTTTTCATTATCAATGGGAGAACACTCGACCAAAAACAACATCCACCATGCGAGGATAGCTTCGACGTACTAGAGGGGTTAGCCCTGTTTTCAGTACGGAAGTCTTACTGTCGACTCACTAAGGATAGGCAAGATTTACATCAACCACAAAGATAATTGAAACATATGGCTAATGCATGAAAAGATTAACAATGGACAAAGCCAAAACAAGTGAATGAGTGAAGTTAATTGATTGTGATTATGAAAATAAAGTCAAAGTATGATTAAGATTGATTTGAAAGAAGTATTATGAAAATGGAGTTTGAAAAAACTCAAGGACTTGGGGTCCAGGTTTTTAGTTAGAAAACATGAAGATGTTTGCACAACACTTATGTCAAATTTGAAAGGTAAAGTGTGAAAAGGTTTAGGACATAATGAATGATGAATGGATGAAGATGGAAAGTAAAACTTCTTAGAAGGTTCACTTCTTGAAATCATATAGGAGATGATTCAAGTGTGTCCTTTGGAATGGCAATGGATAATAATAAACAAACAAAGCAAAGAAAGGCGGATACCGGATGCCAATCAATGGTCTTATACCAATCTCCTAAAATAAAACTGGATGTCAGATGCCACTCAATGGTCTTACACTAATCTCCTCAAACAAAGAAATAAAAGGCGGATACCGGATACCAATAGATGGATTTACACCAGTCTCCTAAAATAGAAATGGATATCAGATGCCACTCAATGGACTTACACTAATCTCCTCAGAAGAAAACAAAGATGAAAATGGAAATTAACTGCCAATCTGTCTGGACTTAGGTTAACTCCACAGATGCTCATAGGAATACCAATGCCACGTTGCAGGGACTTACAATGGATCCTCACATACAAGAACAAAAGCAACAATATGATCACAGGAATGCAAATGCCAACTTACAGGGACTTATAATTGCAACCTCTCATACAAACAGATAAAACAAACTATGATCACAGGAAAGCAGATGCCAACTTACAGGGACTTATAACTGCAACCTCTCATACAAATCAAACAGATCAAATTATGATCACAGGACAACAGATGCCAACTTACAGGGACTTATAACTGTATCCTCACATACAAATCAAACAGATGATATGGGTGACCAATGAGGTCTTACACTCTATCCTTCCATATCATAGGAGCAAATGCCAAGGCAATGGACTTACAATTGTCCTCAATGGGCAAACAACAATGATAGCATCACAAAGATAAATGAGATGATCATGCATTAATGGCAATTGATGATGATGACAAATGCATAGCATACAGGCAAGCAAGTGCACATGAAGCAATCAATCAATCAATGAATATCAAACAGCACACTCTATAGCCAAACAATGGGGGGCTCACACAAGAGGGTTTGACTTTGAAAGTCTACTGTAATAGGTGCAGGTCGCTCTTAACCTGGCCATTGAGGGGCTCAGGTGAAGCAGATGAAAAGGAGATGAGGGGTGTGCCTCATTGCTTCTATCTCAGATCAGAGAGAGCATCAAAGAAAGTGTGGGAGTTCAGAAAGTAGGAACTCTCTCCACATGACTCGATTAGATCTTGGGTATTTATCTCAATGCTTCAACCATGTAATGGGAGCAAAGAGAGGACACACTGAATAGTGGGGGATAGATTGCTTATCCCTACCTTCCACCAATTGCCTTACTTGAAGGACTTTTCCTGCTTGGGACAAAATTAAACACACACAGGCATTGCCTCTTAAGGAGGACTTCAGACAGTTTGCCCGGTCAAATAACAGACCGGGTCTCCAGACTACATGAAGAAGAAGTAATTATACCTCAAAGCAAATTCTAAATAGCAAAGCAAGCAAGTTCAAAGAACTTAAGCAACTAAAGTACCTGAAAAAGTCAAACTTATTAGCAAACAGTTCAACAATCAAAATCAAAGGCAAATGGATAAACAAAAGTCAACCACAGAGGGACCAATTGGGCAAGGCACAAAGACTCAAGCATATGAGTCACCTACAAGACAAAGGTTAGCACATCAAACAATCAAACTCAAGCACATTAGAATTATCCTCAAGGCATTGGTGCTTAACCTGAAACAGATGAACTCAACATAAGCTCAGAAGACCACTAGGACTAGCCTAGGGTCAAAGATGAAAGAAAAAGTCAAGGCAGCAAGGAAAAGTCAACCCAAACCAAGTCTAAACATTCAAGAAGCATTCTCAATTGGATTCATAATTATATCATGCATCATGGTCATTTCATATGCAAAAGGATGCAAAGCATGGCAAGAGAAGCATACAAAAGTCAACAGCAAAGACTTCATTCAAAAGTCAACTCAAACAATCTCAAAAATTATGAAATAAATCACACTCAATCCTAACATCTAACATGGTAAGCATGTAAAATTTCATGGCATTTGGATGAGAGGAAGGCAGTCAAGTAAAATCATGAAGTCAAACCAAATTCAAGTAAGCATAATGAAAGTCAACAAGCATGGGTCAACTTCAAAAAATCATATCAATTTGAAAGCAGAAGAGAAATGAATGAGATTAACACCAATGCAAAGCTTGAGGTGTCTAGTTATCACATATGAAATTTCATGGCCATACAATATGATGTGAGAATTTCACAAAAGATTTGGCAATGTGTATCACATAAAGTCAACAAATGACTAAGCATGGAATAAAATTCTCAATCAAATGGAAAACAGCAAGATTAATTCCAAGAAAATTCATACACAAACTAGACATGTGATAGGTCATTCATGCAAAATTTGAGGTCATTTGGATGTAAGGAAGCATGTGAACAAAAATTGGGAAAATACATGATCATGGTATAGCACCAAATGTAACACATAACTTCAGAAAATCATAACTCTCAATCCACAAATGATAAATGCACAAACTTTATATGGAAATGAAGGTCAATGTGTCTAGTTTTACCACAAAAATTTTCAGGCTCATTGGATACAACATGACAATTTCACAATTGAAATGGCAAAGGGTGTCATTTTGGCATACATGTCAAGAAAATAATTATCAATTAAAATCCAGCCAATGGAAAATTAATTAAAAAATTACCATCAAATACTAGACATTTTCATGAGTTTAATGCAAAAAATCCCACAATTTTTGGAGTTGAAATGAATTAAAAATGAATTGTTTAAGTTGAGTGAATAATTGGAACAAGCATGAACAAATGACATGAACTAGCGGTCAAACAAGGAAGTCAGCATGGCATAATTGTAAATAGGGCGCTCATTAATCAAAACGCCCGCGTTTTGATACACACAACGAAATGTTGTGATTGGCTACCAGCCAATGAAACAGTACCCGAGCCAATAGCAGCTCGAATTTCTGGGTTTCAAACATAAACCCTTAGGGTTTAGAACAACAGCATGGCATTGCAAGCAAACAGCATTCATTTTCAAACAACATCATCCATTGACATGAACAAAAACATCCAGCAGACAGCATGGCATATGCATCAAGTTCATCATGCAACAACAACCAAACACGACAAGCACAATTCAAAGGATTTTTCTGGGCAGCTTAAAATAGCAAAACAGCAGGGCATTCATGTTCTTCATGCAAGCATCATCATGAAACAAATTTCGAACAACCATCACAACAGCATAGCATTAACAAATCACATGAGCACGACTCATGCACCAACAGACAAACAGCATGAAAAATTACTGAACAGTTTGAGGTTTAACAGCAGCAGGGTTCAGCAATAGCAGCATGCATTCATCATCATCATACCAAACAAAACAAACAACAGCATACAACATGTTTCACATGGATTTCAGGACAATGCTCATGGGATTTCAAAACTGCAGCAGGGTTTAATCAGCATGGCAACTCATGTTCATCATGTAATCAATACAAGTTCATCATCAACATACATCCTCAACCAAAATTCGAGAGGCATGGCAATCAGCAAGGCAATAACAATGTTCATGTAATATCCAAAGCAGCCATAAACTAAACATAAACCAATACCAATCATGTGGATTTTCTGGACATGTTCATAGAGTTTCAAACAGCAGGGCATACATATTTTCATTGAAAACTCATCATTAATTGAAAAAATAAACAGCATGGCATATAGCATAGCAAGTGGTAATGGCTCATGCAATCAAAACAAACAACAGCAGCCAACAAGAATCTAGGAAAGAAACTAAGGTTTATGCGCTTGGCTGTAGCAGCAGCAGGTCAAACTTATGCTCCTCACCCAACAACAAAATTCCAGCAGAAAGAAAAACACAACATGGCAATGGTATTTGTGCAGCCTCAACACAAACAAGCAAAACATGAACTCATGCGAATTTCTGGAAACATTGCTAGGGTTCTAACAGCAATCATGAACATCATCATGTAATCATCATGAACAAATATTAAGCAAACAGCATGGCAACTATCAACATTCTCTATGACATAACAACAAAACAACATGAGCATGAAGATTTCTGGGCAGGGTTTCCAAAACTGCAGCAAACATTCATCATCATCATGAACTCAAAAATTCGAAATGTCCAGAAATCTAAATCATGCATACCAATAGCATCAACATACTTCAAGCATCACAAATATATCATCACTTTTCATTAAATCACTGTAAACAAGCCAAATCGAAGGAAAACATGTTTGGTCATGAAAATGAAAGTTCAGATTTCTCCATCATGAGAGCACCATTTTAAATGAAACAAAGTGCATTGAGACCAGCATATAAGGACCTTTCATAAACACATTATGGCATGGCAAAAGGAGAAGGTCGATTACTTACTTGTTTTGGAAGAACTTGATGGAACAGTGATTATTTGATGGTATCTGCTCAAACAGTCGAAAATTCCAGCTCTAAATGATGGATGATGAAGGTGCTTCAGCTCAAACTTGCTTGGAATTCTTCAAAGCTCTAACTGCCATGGTTGGTTCTTGAAGAAAACAGAACACAAGAGATGGTTCCAGCTAGTGTTTGATGGTGGAAATGAGTTCAGAAATATGTCTAGATGAAGAATCAATCAAGGTTTGTTCAAGGGTCTTTGGTGTTTTGCTCTGAAATTCTGTTCTTGCCAAAATGCCCAATGGGAGAGTGAGAGGTTTTTTTGGTCGTGTGGCTGCAGTGTCTAGGGTTTACCAATGTCAGAAAATGCCCTTATATTGTCTGTTTAAGGTCTGCTAATGATGTGTTAAGCTGGTTTTTGTTTAATGACATGATTTGCAACTTTGCTAATTTGTACCAAAGTGGATAATGGAGGTGTGTAATTGCACGATTTTGGGCTTGGAAAAGCTGCAAAAGGACCTTTGCTTATGCTGTTTGTGATCTGTACCAGAAATTGCTAGCTTTGCCTTGTGTTAATGAAGTCATTTGCCAAATTTTCAAGTTTGCATCTTTGGTCCAAAGTGATAGCATAATGGTGGTATGATGATGATTTTAAGCTTGGAGCAAATCACAAATGATATATGGAACATTTCCCAATTGGCCAAATCAAGAAAAAGTCAAAGAATCAAAAAGTCAAAGTTTGGTCAAACTTTGAATTTAAATGAAAAAGGTCCAAAAATGCCATTTTGAATGGTAGGGTTTTGATGAGTGAAATTTATATTTTTGGAAAGAGGATGAAAAATGTGGTTTGTAGGAAAAAACCCCACCAAATTTGGCCTTATGGTTTGAGAGATATGGCTTGTTGAAGTTCAAAAATTGGTGAAAATGAATTGATCATATCTTGACAACCACACATGGGATTTGGGTTTTCTTGGACTTTTTGAAAATGGGAAGACAAGATCTTCAACTTTCATGTTGGGCAAAAATTCATTTGAAGCTTGTATCATGATGTAAGTTTAAGATCAAGAAGTTTCCATTTTTGGCAGTTGAAATTACAGGTCCACTTTCTATTTTGGGAAAATTTCTGATTTGACTTGATTTTCTTCCATGATGAGGTTGGACATGATAGATGAGGCTTATACAAGCATGAATGAGCTCCTTCAAATCAATTCTATCCATCAAATCCTTGATTAAATCAACTGTTGACCAAGTTTGACTTTTCTAGGGTTTTGGATGACTAGACCACTTCTGATGAATTCCAAACCCTAATTCCTTGAGACCTTGACTTCAAATGATGTCCCAAGTTGTATGAACTCTTGATTATTGATCATGGTGCCCAAATTCTGCAAGAATGGCCACCATCCATTGCTTTGACTGACTGTTGACTGACTTTGACCTAATTGCTGATGACTGCTTCAACTGCAAGCAACAAGGTTAGACTGACAATATTTTTGTACTTTTTGGTTAGTAAACATATGAAAGCAAAGATATACAAATGCAAAGTATGCTTGGTGATCAAGAAACAAACCACAAGGTAACCAACCCACTAGGAGGGTACAAAGGCATGCAATGATCCTTGAGGTTATGATATGAATGATATGGGCCATGAGGGATCTTAGGGCCCAAAATTGGGGTCTTACAGCTTCCCCAAGCATATTTCTTTTTAAACCATGCATAACATTTGCATTTGCATGCATATCATATCAAGCATACACATAAGCTGATAAACAGGTTCTTTCAAGCACACTGAAGAATTACTTTACAACCAAGGTCATGAGATCCAGCCAGAGGATCAAGCGTGAGTGATCCAGCCTGAGGGTCATTTCAAAGATTCAGCCTGAGAATCGTTTTCTAGTGATCCGGCCTGAGGTTCATTTTGAAGATTCAGCCTGAGAATCGTTTTCCAGTGATCCAGCCTGAGGGTCATTTCGAAGATTCATCCTGAGAATCGTTTTCCAGTGATCCAGCTTGAGGTTCATTTTGAAGATTCAGCCTGAGAATCGTGTTCCAGTGTTCCAGCCTGAGGGTCATTTCGAAGATTCAGCCTGAGAATCGTGTTCCAGTAAGCCACCCTAAGGCTCAATTTGAAGATTCCCCAATGAAGTCGCCTACAAGCTTTATTTCCCCAGCAAGCCCAAGTCTAATTGAGGAGTCGTTACAACATGTTCTAGCCCGAAAAATATGTACGAAGCCCAAAAGTGGAATATTCTCGAAGCTGCATATCTAATATGAAGGTTGGGTGTAGATTTCAAAAGAGGGTCAACCAGCGCATGCCTCAGATGCGGGATCCTAATGATGGGAATTTATCATCAAAACAATCCAGATCTAGCCAGAAGATCGAAGTCAGGTCTAACCGGAAGACCGGAAATAGATTTAGCCAGAGAATCGAAACAATTCAGATCTAGCCAGAAGATAGAAGTAGATTCAGCCAGAGAATCAAAGAAAATAGATTCAGCCAGAGAATCGAAACAATTCAGATCTAGCCAGAAGATCGAAGTAGATTCAGCCAGAGAATTAAAGGAAATAGATTCAGCCAGAGAATCGAAACGAAGGAGATCTAGCCAGAAGATCGAAGAAGATCTAGCCAGAAGATCAAAATCATATCCAGCCCGAGGATCAAAATTAATATCAAACCAGAGGACTAAATTGAGTATAGGTTCAGCCAGAGGATCGAAACTCCAGATTAAGCCAGAAGACTGATTCAGATCCAGTCAGAGGATCGGAAGAAAAATAAACAGCGCGGTGTATTTCCGCATTTTTGTGGTGTTCTCGGAGCGCAAATTTTCGGTCTGTCTTTGGTATTCAATCACAGCTCACCCCGTTTGTCTGATAAGCTGTTCGCTTTCATCCTACTCGGGTTATCTGATGATTGAATAGGGGCAGCTGTAACACCCCAAAATTTGCCCTCCTCATTCATGCATTCATTTAGCATTTCATATTGCATTTCATCATGTCAATCAGAATTAGATCCAAAAAACTTTAAAAAAAAAACTGAAAAAAAAGAAAGAAAAACGAAAAAAACGAAATAAATAAATAAATAAATCAATATTTTTTTACAAAAATAAATAAATAAATAAAAATAATAATAAAAAAATAAATAAAATAACAGAAAACTTAGACCTCTCTAAAAAGCCCACTAAGCTACCAATGTTAGCCTATAAATACTAGAGTTTCAATGAAACAAATATTCATTCTATTCCTATTACCCTGTCTGGGAAAAAGATAGTGAGAGAAGAACCCTAGAGAAAAAGGAAGAGAAGCAAAATACTCTGAGGTTTCCTTGAAACAAAACCCTTGACAAAACCTGGAGAGAAACCTGACAGAGAACTCAGAGCAACCCCCAGGCAGCTCTGAAGAATTCAATCTGACTCACACACTTTCATCTCACGCAAACCCTAACATTGCCTTGCAAACCCAGCCGTGCCATTTGATTTCAACCGGTCCCTCCCATCAGGTTTGCCTCATTCCCATGATTTTATGCTCTTAATTTGGATCATCTGAATGTATGAGGTATGATGGATGAATTTCATTATGTTTTTGCCCACGGGTTTAATTATGCATGAATGGGTGAAACGTATGCCTTGAATGTTTAATCACATGATTTCTGAAATGTATGCCACAGGGTTTGAGGTTTCTGAAACCATACTGTTATCCATGAAAAAAATGCTTATCGTGTTTCACTAACCCTTTTGTTGAGTTTTTGTGAGGGCTCACAGACTCTTGCAGAGATGGTTTGTGTGGTTTTCCCACTTTATTTGTGGGATACCCCCTGGAGGTTCATTCCGATTACCTGTACTGACTCACCTTTCTTTGATGGCATCAGCTTGGGAGATCCCAGGGTTTCTTACTCCTTTAACTGATGTTACTTCGGATCTTTATCCGTGTGATACTTTTACCTCTTTTCCGCATTTTATCGTTTTCTTAGCTGGAAGACCTCGATAGGAGGCATTTGTTTTCTTTTGTTTATTTACTTCTGAGCCCCTTGTTGGCACATTTACTTTATACATGTTTGTTTTGTATGTGTTCGTATCCCTGCAGGTAGCGCGGTTCCTTCGTCAAGGACTGCCTTTTTGCCCTTGAGCATCCCAAACCCTAAAACCCAAAGCAACACGTTAACTCCTTCTACTACAGGCGAGTAAGTCTCCAAAGGTCGAGCATCCGGTAGATTGCGTAGTGACGTCGTTCGTCCAAAACCCAATCCATAACCCCATAGTTAGCCGAACTACGGCTTGCTCTGATTCTCATTCCAGATGAGATACGTAGGCATAAGACGCGATGTCTTAGCGAGCACACATCCCCCCAACCCATAGGTCAGTCGAGCTACGAAGACTTTGATTCCCATATTCAGATGAGATACGTATGCAGTGGATGCGACATCCGCGCGGGTCATTTTCATTTAACCCTTTTTTTTGGTAAACAGCACAAGATAAACTCACACCCTTTAGACAAGAACTACAAAAGTGGATCCCGTAGAGTACTACGGATACATAGGGGTGCTAATACCTTCCCTTCGAATAACCGACTCCCGAACCCAAGATTTGGTTGCGAGACCCCGTCTTGTCCTTTCCTTTTTCAGGTTTACTTCGAGCGTTTCCTTTCCCTCCTTTGGGATGAATAACGCACGGTGGCGACTCTTCTGTCATTTTCTTTCGCCGGTTGTTTTTTCGCGCACTGTATTTTTCAGGTTGCGACAGTGCGCAATCACCTCTTTTCAGGGATTGCTTCCTGTGTTGCTCAGTTCTGAGCCACCTTTCGTTCAGTCAATAAAATGCATGTTTAGTCAAATAATTTTGTTTTTGTCTTCATTACCGCTTTGATTGCAAAAACATCCGTTTATTTTTTATAAGAATATTTGCATCTTGAAACATGGAGATCCCTTCCGATGCATGCTTATAAGATTGAAAGCGTGAAATCTTATTCGGAAGTTTGAGTGACCTAGGTGTTGAAATTTTGGCACGCCTGGGGCACGTTTTTATCTAACGATCTCTTTGCAGATGCTGTTGGTTTCTTTCCACTCACTGGCAGGTTGTGATATGGAGCATTTTGACAAAAGACCCCCATAGAGTCCAATCAGGGGCAAGGGATAGAGGAACGGTGAAAAGACGGTGAAAGAATTACGACGACGATCCCAGAGGGTAATCAAGAAGACTCTTCAAAGTCTGAAGATTAGAGAGTGAGCCCGGATCTGAGGAGATTAATTGTCTCAGAGCAAAGAGAAGACGAGAATACTAGGTGATGAATCAGAAAAGACCGGATGAATCTGGGAGTCCTCAAAAGAGGAGAGTTGACATTATGGTTCGATGATGAATGCCGGTGTTCGACGAATCGAAGGGTGTTCCGTGTCAAATAGGTCGTATCTCCCCAGTGGATTTGGGAGTGTTATCCCCTGCATATTCAAGGTTAGGGATTCCTCAGCAGGGTTGAAGATGTTTCCCCAGCAGGCTTGAAAGTGGCTATGTCCCCAAGCAAGTCTGAAAACTTTTAAGAACTGTTCTTCCCCAGCAGTCGGGTAGCAGGCCTGAAAGTTGATCTATTCCCCAGCTAGTCTGAAGATTGTTAGTCCCCACTGAGCCGGAAGGTTACCGTATCCCCAGCGGTGGTGTCTGTGGTTAGTTTGTTCCTCAGCTGTCGGATCTGAAGTACTGAAATCCCCAGCAGGGTCGAGTTTGCAGTTTCCCCAGCAGGGTTATGAACGCCTTTCCCCAACAGGGTTGTGAATATTCTCCCTAGCAATTTTGGAGTGGAGTCTCCCCAGCGGAGGTTTGCTTTGATGGTTTTCCCCAGTGAGGTCCCCAAGCGGGTCAGGTTCGGTGAAAATTGTCCCCAGTAGAGTTTATCTTCCCCGTGGGTTGGTAAGTTGTCCCCAATGGAGGTGAACTTTGGTTGTTTCCCCTAGCGGAGTCCCTAAGTGGATTGGATCGGTGAAGGTTGTCCCCGGTGGGATTTATCCTTTTTCCAGCAGTAATGCTATTCGCCAGCACGGTTGAGAAGTTGGTGTGTTCCCCATACAGAGTCTCCCCTCAGTTGACTAGGTTTCTCTGCCGTCCCCAAAGTATCAGATCAGCGAAGCACCCCAGCAATGCGTCTCCCCACAAAGTTGGAGAATATAATCAGAATTGTGTGCTCAGCGGAGCAACCGGCTCACCTCAGCAGGATTTTTTTTTTCATCATTTTGCATCTTGCATGTAGTAATCATTGCATCCTCAAATCGCGTAGCATTTCCATTTGATATGGAGCATTACGCCATAGAAAAACTCAAACATATGCATACATATGTTAAACCGGAGCAGATCATATCCCCAGCAAAGGCGGATCATATTTCAACATACAGCACATTTGCTACAGTTGCCACTGACAACATTCAGGGTTTGATAATCCCCATAGAGGTTTATTTCCTCAGCCATCAGTGAAAGGAAAGCTTGACTCCCCAGCGTAGTCCCCGACGAGTGTGTGGCCTTGTCCTGACATATGTAGATGTCATCCTTGTGATACCGGTAAGTGTCGTGTTGATCCCCGTGTGGAACCTTCCTTTTTGGTGTCTGTAGACATCATCTTTCGATGTTCGTAGCATCCTTTCTCCCATTCGTCCGTTGACATATGGTTTGAGTCTTCCCAGTCATCCGTTGATGTCTGGTCACCTCTTCGTTGGTGTCGATAAACGTCAAGTTTCTCTCATTCGTCCGTTGACGTATGGTTTGAGTCTTCCCAGTCATCCGTTGATGTCTGGTCACCTCTCCGTTGGTGTCGATAAACGTCGAGTTTCTCCCATTCGTCCGTTGACGTATGGTTTGAGTCTTCCCAGTCATCCGTTGATGTCTGGTCACCTGTCCGTTGGTGTCGATAAACGTCGAGTTTCTCTCATTCGTCCGTTGACGTATGGTTTGAGTCTTCCTAGTCATCCGTTGATGTCTGGTCACCTCTCCGTTGGTGTCGATAAACGTCGAGTTTCTCCCATTCGTCCGTTGACGTATGGTTGGAGTCTTTCCATTCATCTGTTGATGTCTGGTCACGTCCCCGTTGGTGTCGGTAAACATCGAGTTTTTCCCATTCGTCCGTTGACGTCTGGTTGTATCTTTTTCCCATTCATCCGTTGATGTCTGGTCATCTCTCTGTTGGTGTCGGTAATTGTTGAGTTTTTTCCCATTCGTCCGTTGACGTCTGGTTGTATCTTTTCTCATTCATCATCTTTCGATGTCGGGTCGTGGGTCCTTTTTCTGATAAAAATCAAAATCCCCAGTGGAAGCTGCCATTGGTGAACATTCTTTTCTTTGATCATCCACCGCAGAGTGCAAATTTCTACGGTTCTTTGGTATTCAATCCCTGTATACCTTGAAGGTCTGACAGCCGTTGCTCTCATCCGTTCAGGTTCCCAGTTGATTGAATAGGGGCAGTTGTAGAACCTCAAATTTTCACCCCCCCATTTGTACATCCATTTCATTTTTAGGTCATTAACATTGCATTAACATTGCATGGTATCATTGCATGGTATCATTGCATTTCATCAGTCAAAACTAGTTAGGAGGATTCATCTGTGCAAGAGAGCAAGGGTTTTTCCATGAGATAAAGGCCATATGGTTGTTCTAGATAACTTACATGAATCAAGGTTCATTTTGAAGCAACTTGACCAAAGGCTAGAGGCTCAAAGTCCACAGTGCAGTTTCAGGTCATCTGGGGCCCATAAAAGTCAACTGAAAGTCAACTTAGGGCTAGGAGATGGAGAAATGGTTTGAGACACTTCATTCATGTCCAAAAGAGGTTTGTTCAACATGCCAAACATCTACATTGAAGATTTTGAAGCCAGATCAAAAGTTTCCAAAAATGGAAAGTGACCTGTAATTTCAAGTTTCCAAAAATGGCAAGTTTTTGGACCAACTTCAACTCAAATTTCCAACATCAAAGAAGCTTCAAATGAATTTTTGTCCAACATGAAAGTTGAATATATTTCTCTCCCGTTTCCAAAAATTCCAGGATCATGAAAGTTGAAGATCTTTTTCTCCTCATGTCATGAAGTTTCTAAATACCTCATCACATTGCATGAAATGTTATCATATGATCATTTGCATATCCAAGTCAATTTTGGAGGGAAAATTGGAAATTTAAAATTAATGCATCATGAGAGCTTTCCACTATTGCCATTGTGTTTGAAAATTGATTTTGAGTGAAAATGATCAGCTACATGGCACTGTTCACGTGGAAATAGCCATGCACCCTCCAATTTTCAAGTTTTGGTCATAACACCTTATCTTGTTTAATTTGAACTAAGCCATGCCTAATTTGGATTAAGGGTGGATTAGTGAAGAGTATATATTGATAATCACAACAGAATTGAGGGGTTTTTTCTGGATCTAGATCTCACATTTTTCTCTCCCTCCAAAAATTTCTCATAATCAAATTTCAAAATTCTTCAACATAACACCTTGTTTTTGTTGAAGATTCATGATCAGTGAGTGTAATTGAGTGTGAATCCATCAATTGTTTGAAGATTTGGAGCCATTTTTGAGCACTTGAAGTTCAATAACCTTGCCATGGCATTTGAAATTTGAGCTAGATTTACACGTTTCTGAGCCTTCAATTCTTCATCAATTATCACTACAAGTATCCAGAAGGAGATTTGGACCACTACAAGTGCTGGATCGTGCAAAACCAGAATCTGCTCTTCAAGAGGTAGGATTTTCGACCTTCATAATTTTGCAATCCATGTGTATATTCTTGTAGATCTCTCTTCACTTATAATTCTGGTAGAAATTTCATGAAAAATGATGCATTATTGAGTGAGATATGGTTGATTGAAGTTTTGAATGTTAAAATGATTTTGCTTCGTTTTGCATGATTGATGATGAATTAGCATGAAATATTGTTTGATCTGTGATCCTCATGATGTAACCGTTCCAATGATGTAAAAAAATTTGAATTCTGGAGAATTTCTGGAAAATCTAGAAAATTCGCATGAACTTCATGATGTTCATCTTCATCTTCATGAAGAAGATGAAGATCTTCATACTAGCGTCGGACTAGTGACGGTTTTGCGTCCATTCTGGGTTCGCTAGGGCTTTAAGGAAAAACGATGTCGTTTTGTAGTGGCGCGCTCACAATTCAAATGTCAACAGGGTTCGATTCTGGCGCACAACATTTTTTCAAATGTTCATCATATTTTTTGCCTTTCCCTCCAAATGCCATGCTATGTGTTCATTTGATTTTTATTTTTTTCATCAACTTAGAAAATTCATAACTAATTGAAAAATGGCTCAAATAATTCCAAATTTTTTATGGCATGATCCTCTGTTTTCTAGTTATTTATGATAATGATTTCAAAAGTTGTGCATGGCTGGTTTTTGATTGGTGCTAGAATATGTGAACATATGTGCTTTTGTGACCTTGCCTTGCTCTTTCTATCATGAAATGCTTGACATTAATCCAATGGACATGAAATTTTACATGATGATTCTAGACATGTTAATGGATGTTTTAGGCTTGGTTTGGTATTTTTCTCATTTGCCAATTCTGTTTTATGTACATGTTTGCATGGTGTGACAATTTGTGTCACACATTTGGTTGTCCAAATTGTGCAATTTAATTTCCATGCCAATTGATCTTTGATGCTTCTGATATTTTGTGTAATGTATGTTTTGGTTGTGATGAATTTTCATGAATTATTTCAGAATTATTTGAATCATTTCTATTTTGATTGGGAATTTTCATTCATAATGATCAAATGTATGCCTTGAATTGGTCTTTGACTTCCTTTGCACATGAAATGGACTTGCTTGTTGATTTTGGTTTGGTCCTTTTTAGGACTTGTTCTTGATTTAATAAACATGCTTTGTGTTGAATATCAAGTTCTGTTTTGGCTTTTTGATCCACTTTTGACCCTAGGCTTTGACCTAGTGGCTTGTTACTTACATTTGAGTTGTGAATTTCAGGTTCAAGTAGGCATCTCCCTGATTGATGTTGCTCCTTCATTTGAGCTTGATCACTTGTTGTTGTTGGCTAACATTTGTGTGTTTTGTAGGTTGAGGATAGTGTTTGCCTTATGGCTTATATGTTGCATATTGGGTTGTCTGTTGATATTGACTGTTGACTGTTGTCTGAATTCTGTACTGATTGGTTTAGTTGTTTCCACAGGTACCTAAGTTGCTTTAAGTTCATTTGAACTTTGCTTTGCTTTTCTTGTGGTTGGCATACCACTTAGGTATAATTCCTTGATCTTCATGTAGTCTGGAAGACCTGTCATGTTACTTTGGCAGGCACCTGTCTGAAGCCCTCCTTAAGAGGCAATGTTTGTGGTTGTTTAATTTTGTTCCAAGCAGGTTAAGTCCTCTTAAGAGGCAATTGGCAGATAAAAGAGATGTGCAATCCATCCCCTGCTATTCAGTTGTGTCATTCACTTTGCTCACACCATGTGTTGATGCATTATGAATAAGAACCCAAAATCTTGTCCATAGAGTCAGTCATTTGTGGAGAAGAGTTCCTGCATTCTGAACTCCCACACTTTCTATTTGATTGAAGCTCTCCCAGGCCAGGGATAAGAGCTATGAGGCATAACCCTCATCTCCATTTCATCTGCTTCACCCTAACTCTCAATGTTACGGTTAAGAGCTCAAAACACCCCATTCCAGTTGGCTTGTTTGTCGAGGTTGATGTGACCCCTTGACTAAAGCCCAACCTTGTGTGAGCCCATTGTTTGCATATAGTGTGTGTGATTGCTCTCTTGAGCTTATGTTTGATATGTGCTATTTAGGATAGCTTGCTTCCTGTGCAAGTTAGGATAGAGACCTCAACATAGGGATCGTATGCATGACAACTTCTAGGCTTGAGTCGTAGTCTCCCTAGTAGCTTGTTATCTCCCTTGTCTCTGGTTAGGTTAGAAGTTCTTTCCCTGTTAAGGGGAACTACGTCGCCCTGATCCTCATACCAGATGAGGTACGTAGGCAGGAGATGAGCAGATCTCTCCGGGCGCCCTTTTTCTTTTTCAACCCCTTGTGTTGTGTGGAGTCTGACGTAAGTCCAGCGATTGGCAGTCGGTTTCCTTTGTGGGTTTCTTTGTTTGGAGTCTGACGTAAGTCCAGCGATTGGCAGTCGATTTCCTGTGTGTGTTCGTTGGTTCGGAGTCTGATGTAAGTCCAGTGATTGGCCTTCGGTTTCCATGTTTTCCTGTGTGTCTGGAGTTGGATGTAAGACCAGCGATTGGCATTCCGCTTCCAGTTTATGTGTTTTGTTTGGCGTGCGTTAGCCGAGCTACGAGTGCTCTGATTCTTTCTCTGGTTAGAGAAGATACGTATGCATAGGATGTGACATCCTAGCGAGCACGTTTCCCATCCCCCCGAACTACGTCGACTCTAATGTTTGTGTCTGACAAACTACGTAGACCCAGGATGCGATATCCTGCCGAGTCCGTTTCTTCCGTCTTTCGTCTGTGTTTCTATTCCAGTGTTGTGCAGTGTTTGAGCAGTTATTTAGCAACCTTTCTTCTATTCTCTCTAAGCGTGGATCCCGTCGAGTACGACGGATGCGTAGGGGTGCTAATACCTTCCCTTCGCATAACCGACCTCCGATCCTATCAATCTCTGGTCGTAAGACCATTTCCTTTCCAGGTTTACTTCGAGCGTTTCCTTTCCCCCCTTTAGGATAAATAACGCACGGTGGTGGCTCTGTTTCTTTTTCCCGCCGGTTTTTCGCGTGATGCGACACCCCAAGGTGTGATGAATGTTGTCTTCTCCATATCCTCAGGTGCCATCTTAATCTGATTATATTCGGAAAATCCATCCATAAATGAGAAGACTTTGAATTTATCCGTATTATCTACCAACATATCAATATGTGGTAGAGGGAAATCATCTTTCGGACTAGCTTTATTCAAATCTCTATAATCCACACACATCCGGACTTTTCCATCTTTCTTAGGCACGAGCACAATATTGGCCACCCATTGAGGATACGTAGAAGTCACCAGAAACCCCGCATCAATTTTCTTATGAACTTCCTCTTTGATCTTCACTGCCATATCAGGATGAGTTCTTCTGAGCTTCTGCTTCACATCCACGCACTCAGGCTTTAAAGGCAGGAAATGTTGCATGATATCAGTATCTAGACCAGGCATGTCTTCATAAGACTAGGCAAAGATGTCAACATATTCTCGTAGCAACTCAATCAATCCCTTCTTAACAGGTTCCTCCAGGAGTGCCCCAATCTTCACCTCTCGCACACAATCTTCAGACCCCAAGTTGACTGTTTCCAGATTCTCAAGGTGCGGCTGAATGATCTTCTCTTCATGCTCGAGTAGCCGGGTGATCTCATCAGGAATCTCTTCAACATCATCTTCCTCTGCCTCAAATACAGGGAACTCAAAATTGGGAGATGGCGTTGGGTCATTATGTTCAATGGGTCTAGAAATCAACCTGCATAATGATTTTGGATATGAAAAGCTTTAGAATTCAAACAAAGCAAATCATTATGCAGATGAAAAGATTGATTTTATTCTATTTTTAGGGTTTTATGTGATCACCAATTTCATGCAAAAGCAAAAAGGGAAAATAATTTGGAAAAACAAACATTTAACATGAATTTATTGAATGAAAATATCATTGTATTTATGTGCCAACAATGTCATAACTCCACCTTTTGGCATGGGAGAAGGGTTTTTAAACAAAGTGATCATTACGTTGACTTGTGGATAACTATAGGAATATCCACAGCGACCCAATTGTTGCAGATCCCTCCAGGGATAATGAAATTGCGAGAATCCTCGGTATCTTCTTCCAAGACAGCAACAACTTCTTCATCCTGACCTGCGTGGATGAAACCTCCACTCTTGAATAATCCTTTCTCGTTGAAGACCCCAGAAGAAAAGCCAATGCAAGCCCGGGACTTATTGTCTTCTAGCTCGATCATTTTCCCTAAACCAGCAGTTGCACCACACTCGATGGCCAACTTTGCAACTCTATAGGAAGCAAATGAAGGAGTTCTCTTCTCAATAGGCCCAGCTATAGATAAAGCTTGGAAAGGAGTTCCAACTTCATCCTCAGCATCTATGTATGAGAAGGAAGACAAGTGGCTAACCTGGAGAGCCTTTTCTCCCCCTATCACTACTCGTTTCTTGTTCTTCACGAATTTCAGCTTCTGGTGTAGGGTGGATGTCACGGTGCCAGCCTCGTGAATCCATGGTCTGCCCAAGAGACAGTTGTATGATGGGTGAATGTCCATAACCTGGAAGGTAATTTGGAAATCACTTGGTCCAATCTTGATTGGGAGATCAACTTCCCCAATCACAGTCTTACGCGACCCATCAAGAGCTTTCACATCTACCCCACTCTGTCTCATGGGAGGCCCTTGATATGACAATTTTGAAAGAGTGGACTTCGACAATACATTCAGGGATGACCCAGTGTCCACCAACACATTGGACATGGCGTTGTCTTTACAGTTCATGGAGATGTGTAATGACAAGTTGTGGTCTCTTCCTTCCTCAGGGAGATCAGAGTCACAGAAACTCAAATTGTTACAAGCAGTGATGTTTGCAACAATACTATCGAATTTCTCTATAGTGACATCATGATCTACATATGCCACATCCAAAACTTTCTGCAGGGCCTCTCTATGTGGTTCTGAATTCAGAAGCAATGATAACACGGATATTTTGGATGGCGTTTGTAGAAGCTGGTCTACAACGTTGTACTCACTCCTCTTGATGAGCCTCATCATCTCATCATAGTCTTCTTTCTCATTGCCACTAGGGCCAACAGAAGTATGAGTTTTCAATGTAGAGGGGGGTTTAACAGCAAGTGCCGGATTCAGAGGTCTCACAGCAGTCCCAATCGGGCGTTCAGCAAAATCAGTACTAGCTTGAGGCTTCGGTGTTGCTGAAAACACACGACCTCGACGGGTCAAACCGCTTACGTCAGCAATATTCACAACAGAGGAGGATGGCAAAGTCACCTCTTTCCCATCTTCTACAGCAACAGCGTTGTAGCGAAAGGGAATGGCTTTTTCAGATGAGTATGGCACTGGACCGACAGGTTTAATGATCAGAGAAGGAGAAACCTTCTGCTTGCTACCATCGTACTTGATGATAACAGGTTCGGGTATCCGGAATACTAGGGAGATTACGTTGACCTCAGGCTCATCTTCGTCAACATTCCTATTCTGAAGAATCTCAATAACTCCTTCATCCAGCATTTCCTAAAGATCTTTTCGCACCTAGCGACAACCCAATCAGTTAACAGAGCAGACTCGGCATCTATCATGATTGCGCTTATAGTGACTGTAATCACATAACAAACGGTGCATCTCGACCAGATACTGTCGAATATAACTGACATATTTGACCTTGTATTTGCCAGGGAAGCCCTGGACCATGTTGACAGATTTCCCATGCTCGGGCAATGGGTTCTTCTTCATGTTAGGACCTACGTTCTCGAAACACAAAATGCCACACCTCACAAGGTCTTGAACCTTGGTCTTCAAAGGGTAACAATTCTCCACGTCGTGGCCGGGAGCGCTAGAATGATAAACACAATGTAATTCAGGATTATACCACCATTGAGGGTTAGCAGGTATAGCCGGTGGGTCTCTCGGAGTAATCAACTTCCTCTCTATCAAAGAGGGATATAATTCTGCGTACGTCATTGGAATAGGATCGAAGGTGACCTTTTTCCTCTCGTAACTAGTGCTGGTTTGATTACTGTTTCGAGGCTGGTAGGCCTGCTGTTACGGACGGTGCTGTTGTTGTTAATAATGCGGATGTGGTTGCTGATTGTTATTGTGTTGCTGATACTGTTGATTATCTCTAAAGATAGGTGCTATGTGAGCCACCTGGTGCTGGTTATTGGCGGGACCCACAATCTTCCTCCTCACAGAAGGTCTTCTAGGTTTCACATGGGAGGTCACAGCATGTGCCTCTCCATCTTTCTTCTTTGCAAACGCCCCATAACATTTGGCAGAAGAGCCTTCATCTCTGGTTAGACGCCCTTCTCTAACCCCTTCTTCTAAATGCATCCCCATATTCACCATCTCGGTGAAGTCAGAAGGAGCGCTAGCAACCATCCGCTCATAATAGAATGAACTCAAGGTCTTCAGAAAGATCTTGGTCATTTCCTTCTCTTCTAGCGGAGGCACGATCTGAGCTGCCACTTCTCGCCACCTCTGGGCATATTCTTTAAACGTTTCTTTGTCCTTCTGGGACATGGACCTCAATTGATCTCTATCGGGAGCCATATCCACATTATATTTGTACTGCTTGACGAAGGCCTCGCCAAGGTCGTTGAAGGATCGAATGTTCGCACTGTCTAACCCCATGTACCATCTCAGGGCGGCACCAGACAGACTGTCCTGAAAGTAGTGGATGAGCAACTAGTCGTTATCAGTCTGAGTAGACATCTTCCTGGCATACATGACCAGGTGGCTGAGAGGGAAAGTATTTCCTTTGTACTTTTCAAAGTCAGGGACCTTGAATTTCATTGGAATCTTTATGTCTGGAACTAAGCAGAGATCGGCAACAGACTTGCCAAAAAGATCTTTTCCTCTAAGAGTTTTCAATTCCTTGCGCAGCTCAAGAAATTGATCATTCATAGCATCCATCTTTTCATAGACATCTGGGCCCTCAGACGGCTCAGAATGATAGATGGTGTCATCTACCTTGGGCATGGTATGCACGACAGGAGGAGGAACAACAAGGATCGGGCTAGATGTCGGCATAGAAGCAAATGTTGGAGCAGGACCCCCAGGCATGAAATTAGGAGGCATCCCCCACGGAAACCCGGTTGGCATGGTTGTCGGAGCAAAGTGTGCACTGGCAGCAGGCACAGTTGAGGAGACAATCTCGGAGATGACTGTCCTCTGGGGAGGAGTTGACTGGGCAGCCATGAATGACTCCATCCGGGCAGTCAATCTGGCTACTTCCTCCTTGAGTTCTCGGTTCTCTTGCTCTAAATGATTCATCAGTCTTGCAGAGTTGGCTCTAGTGTAGTACCGATGAGTCAGCTTGTCTTCAAAATAAATGAAGAGCACAGAGTTAGACCACAGGACAAGAGACCGGAAACAAAACCTGCTTATGCACATGATGGATGCAATGCTTGTGCATGTGATTTTGTTTTTCTATTTCAAAGGAACTCTAGGGTTTTATTTGCAAATTTTGGAAATATTTATCACATATGGAAATATCTCATAAAATAACATCAGGGGAAAGAAGTACAGCATTGTCAATCATGTACAAGAGATAAGGGAAATAATCATCCTATGGATCCCTAGAAACAATCCTCTAGAGCTCGGGACACAGGAAGATAAGATGCACGAAGCCTCTTCACCTCCCTCTCATAGGCTGCCTCCATATCTGCCTTCTCTTTGGCGAGTCGATCATACTTCCTCTTCCAAAATCGGGAAGACTGAGGAAGTAGAGAAGTCCATGCATCATTAGGATCATCAATAACTTGATGCTCAAGAAACTCAATCAAAGCATCCTTCTCCTTAATCTGCTGAAGCAACTCTTCACGTTCACGGATCCAGGCACGTGAACGGTCTTCGTCTCTCAACTCCTCTACTCCTTGATTAGGGAGGGTTGAAGGCCCAACCATAATCATAGGTGTAGGTCTCGGATACTCGTAAGGCATGAGATACTAAGAGTCTCTCTTCCTTACCCAAGCAGTGTAAGGCTCCAAAGCAATGCAATTCTTAGGACCCAACTGCTTCCTTCCTTTCTTATGAATCTTGCGCCAAGCACGGACCATCCTAGCTTTCAAGCCTTGGGGATCTTTACCCTCCTAAAAGAACACACCCTCTAACAAAATGTTATTAGGTTTATCCTTTAGGGGGAACCCAAGCTGATGACGTGCAAAAACAGGGTTGTAGTTAATCCCACCACATGTACCAAGAAGAGGTACATTAGAGAATTCACCACAAGAGTCGATAATCTGCACACAATCATACACACAGTTGTACCAAGAGATATCATCATTAGTGAGAGACATAAGTCTCGTGGACCACCGTAGACATCCCTTGTTCTCCTTGAAAGTGACCGTCTGAGGTAAGTGAGAAATAAACCACTTATACAATAG
This sequence comes from Lathyrus oleraceus, assembly GCF_024323335.1. NCBI lineage: Eukaryota > Viridiplantae > Streptophyta > Magnoliopsida > Fabales > Fabaceae > Lathyrus > Lathyrus oleraceus. The sequence goes on from NC_066580.1 coordinate 309,294,631, forward strand.
AGGCAAACAACACACAATGGCACCACCACCCTTTGCATTCCTCATATGCAAAGAGAAATAGGTATCACCCAACAGAGTAGGAACGGGATTAAGAGTAGAAAAGATCCTAATAGCATTCACATCCACAAACTTGTCGATGTTGGGGAATAAAACAAACCCATAGATGAGAAGTACAAATATGGTTTCAAAGGCGTCCTCACTCATGGCCTTCCCTTAGACAGTAGCTTGAGCAATGAGGAACTCAGAAGGGAGACCTTGAATTCCACCTTTGATAGTCATATGAGCACCAACGAGAGATTCATCTATGTGTAACATGTCTGCTATCTCTTGAGAAGTAGGAATACTCTCCAAGCCACTGAACGGCAACTGATCCAGAATAGGTATCCCCACAAGGTAAGCATACTCCTCAAGGGTAGGCAAAAGCTGAAAGTCCGGAAACGTGAAGCAACGGTACAAGGGATCATAAAATTGCACCAATACACTCATCAATCCTTCGTCCACCTGAGTAGTCAGAAGAGGAAGAAGCTTCCCAAAACGAGCTATGAAACCCAAGGGATCTAATACATAGGATGTCAGATTCCTTAACTCTTTCAAATTTGGTTGTCTGAAGCTGTACTTCTTGGTATTCCTTCTTTGTTTTTCCATGTCTGAAAATTTTGCAAATAAATCCCTTAAGTTCCTTAAAAATTTCCTTCATTATCGATGATATGGATGCAAATGGATGCATGGATGCATGAATGCAACAATCACACTCAAGGATCAAGCAACGCACACCAAACTAAGGACATGGGATGGATCATATCATCCTTAATATCAATCATCCATTTTGGTGGATTATGGTTTACACCTTATCAACACCCAAGTTCCATTGATATTAAGGATGTATGAACGGATCAACCATGAATCAAGGGTTTGTTGCAAGTCACGAGCATGGAGTCTCGGTTAAGAACCACCCAAAGGGAATGTACTAGGGTTTAAACCTGCCAAACATGTTCTACAAAAGGTTCCCATAGTCATCATCCCATCTTTTGGATATTATCGGAGGAACGACTACTCGTATTCCAAATATATTCTCAAGAGAGACTCTTATGAGTGTAGTATCGCGTAACAATCGTATCAAATTTTACACTTGAACGACCTTCGCACTACATCCTAAGCATAGGCCAAGATGGGTTTGGTAATCTAAGGTCCTTGGCTTCTAAGGTCTATATTGGAAAGAGTAATGTCTAACCATAACTTACTTATGTGACATTATTGATCCCAACATGACCTCCACCAAGTGAATGGACTTGCAAGTCAACTTGCTAAGGAATAACTCCACACAAGTCAACAATATTATGCCATTCTCCTATCCTAAGTGCACTTGAGTTCGGGTATAGAACTCATCTCACCAAGATCACCAAGCACACAAAGAATTAATATTCAAGCAATTTAAACATTACATACAATACAGTAATCCTAAATTGCACAAAAATATGTCACAAAACAATACAATACAACAAGCATGAAAAGTTGCCAAAACCCACTAGGTTTGGTATCCCCAACAGAGTCGCCACTTTTCTGTAGCGGGGTATTCGTTACCATTAGAGATATTGACTAAATCCAAGGTAAACCATGCAAGTCGAGTCGCCACCACACTTCTATTTATCCAAAGGAATGGTTAGAAAGCGAACAAAAACCTAAAAGTTTTAACAAAAACTAGTAAAAGAAAAAAAAAGATCTGGGTAAGGGGGTTGGTTATGCAATGGGAAGGTGTTAGGCACCCAAAACATCCTAGGTACTCCTAGGGTGCCCTTTTCATACTTGTTGCAAAGGTTGTTTGTTTTGTAAGAATTTGTTTGTGCAAACATGATTGAAGGGGTGAGAGAAAAATATACAAGCTTATTTACATTTTGTGTTTGAATGGGTTAACCCATTGTCTACGTACCATCTTATAAAAAACTTAGGATCAAAATCTCGTAGTTGGGGGTAAAAATCTCAAAATGAGTGGGTGAATTGATCGGTCCAAAAGCCTTAAGGTCTTTTGTTATCAAAGGGAGAAAACACAACCAAACCACAAATCCACCATGTGGGGATAGCTTCAACATGCTATTGAGGGGTTAACCCTATAATAAGCATGGAAGACTCATTGTCCATCACTAAGGATATAGGTGAGTATTACATCTACCACAAAGATAACTCAAACCTAATACCTAAAGGTTATGGAAAATTTGATTAAGAAGGTGGCCATTGGAACCACAAAAGCACATTTGAATGGGTTATATTTACCAATTAGAAGTATATACAAAATGGTCAAAGTTGACTTAAAAGGTTTACTTCAAAATAAGTGTTATGAAAAGAAAGTTTGAAAATCAAAAGCATAAGGCTTAAGTTTCTAATGTTTGAAAACAATAGTTAAATGTTTGCACAAAAGGTTTTGGCTTGGGTTAGAGTGGAGAGAAGAAGAAGAAGGGCTAAATCCTAAGCAAAAGCAAAATGGTAAAGGGAAAGAAATGAACCACATTAGGAGTTCCTCTCTTGAGATCATATTGATGATCCAAGTAGCTCCCACCCTTTGGAATAAAGCAACCACAAAGTATAAGCAATCAAACAAGTCTCATAAGAGATCCTCAATGTATCTTGTTTCTTCCACTTGGATGAACATGGCAATGGTCCTCCAATTAAGCTCAAATGGGAACTCCTAGCACAAAAGCACACACATCAAAAGTTCCATGAAGTAAAATAAGAATGAACAAGAGTGAGTTTAAAGATTTGGTTCTTCTCATCCATCTTCATCATTAAGATCCTTTTACTACTATTTTGCATAAGGAAAGGTCCTAAGATCTAAGTCCAATTCTTCATTTCTTTGCATAGGGAAAGTCCTAGAAACTAAGTCCATTTCTTTGCATTTGGTTCACCACAATCAAAACAAAACACAAGCAAAATAATATATACACAATTATATGCTCAAGTGAGCAAAAGGCAAATGGCATTAACATAAACATGTGCTCAAGTGAGCAAAGAGAAAAACAAATGAATAATATGTGCAAGAATATTAAATTGCATTAAAGTAAATTACATAAAGTAAATGTTAATTGTCAATAGTTAGTGTTAGTAGTTAGTATGCCATAAGGCAAAATTTAACGCTATGTTAAGCAATCGTAATTGGACTTATGTAGAAGTCACAACTATCTGAGGCCGGTCAATAATAATGTAGGCAACAAACACAAGTTAGGAGTCTTGATTAGTGAACCAAGTCCCAACAACTTGCCATGCCAAAAAAGAAAATGAGAAGTGATCTTGTATTAGTTTAAGCCATTTGCATGATTTAGAAGACAACATATCCTTAATGCAAAGTCATTCACTTGATCAATTGATCAAGATGAATTAGATTTTAATCAAGGAATGTTAAATCTCCCTAATCAATGCTAATTTATCAACCTTCAACTTATTGATCAAAAAGAAAAGAAGTAGAAGAAGAAGAAGAAGGAGAAGATGGATAAGAGAAAATGGAAATGACAAAATAAAATGCATTAAATGGAATAAAATGTACCAATCCTCATATGTTGACCAATAACATTGAAAGTCAAGGTCAAACACTCAAAAACAGAAGTGAGATGAAGATTGGAAGTCAAGAAAAGAGTAAAATATTTTTGGCATTTTTAATATTAAAATAAACTTGAATTAAAATATTAAAGAAAGGTCAAACTTCAAAATCACTTCAAATCAACCTTGAAATGTCCAAGTGATTTATCCTAAGTTCAACAAGGTCAAACAAAGTTTGACAAAAAAATTCAGCATTTTTAACAGTCAGAAACTATTTTTAATCAATTAAAAATGAATAAAAATAACCTAATTGAACTAAAATCTCAAATAAATCTCAAATCAATTCAAAAATTGATGAGAATATTTTTCATAGATCCATCATCATTCAAATAGGTTAGGAAAATATTTTTGCATTTTTTGAATATCAAAAACTATTTAAAATGAATTAAAAATAACCAGAAAAGAGAAAATTCACAAAAAATATCAAATGATGAAATAAAAAATATTAAAAATCAGAAATAGAAACTAGAAATTATTTGGGAAATAATGCAATTGGTCCCATAATTTTTGGATTAAAAATGAGAGAGATATGATTTTTTGAAATAAAAGGAATTTAAGAAAATAAAAACAGAAATTATAAAATGCAAAAAAAGGAGGAGCGTTGGATTTGAGCTCATTAATTGAGCTGGCAGATCACACGCTCCTAAGGCGCGCGCCTATGGTGGTCTCTGGTCAATGCGTGCGCATAGGAAAAAATTAAAAGTCATAACAAGCAACGCTCCTGATTGCATCTGGAAATTAGATCAAACGGTCCAGATTTAAACTGGACATGAGGAAGCCACCGGAGCCACCACCTTCTCCGGTGAGCTTCCAGATTCCGGCCAAAATGCAGAAATTCAAAAGGCAACCAAAACGTGCGATCTATACATCAATAGAAAGCTGGGATGATGTACATCATCCCTATACCATCCATTTTCATTCTAGATCTCTATGATTTGAGAAATCAGAAGTTGAAAAATCTGGTGTTCATCATGAACTCAATGAATTGCATAAATTAAAAGCATAAACATGATGCCTCTATTGAGAGGACTTCAGCCAACACAAAATCACAGCCAATAGGTCAAAGGATTCGGAGAATCGAAGAAAATACCACTTGGAATGTAAGCTTGAGTTCTAGTGATTTGAGCTTGAAACCTTGCTTGCTTTATCAAAACAGAAGTTCAATGAAGTGTATGGTGAAGGTCTAGAAGCACTAGATCTAAGAATACAACCAGATGAAGCTGAATTGTAGATCTGAAAATTTTAAGAGAAATGAAACTTGTTTCTTTAGTGATGGTTGGGGAATGAATTCTGCAGCATTTCAGGTTGAATTGGGTGTTCAAAATGGAGGGAATGAAGTCTCTATTTATAGAGGAATTAGCAAGGAAAGTGTGAGATGATCCGTGTGCATGAATTTGGATACCACTTGCATGGGCTTGCATGATCATGCACAAGGCCCAAAATCAATGCCAAATGCAAGCTGAGTTCAAATGCCAAGGGTTTGGACGTGTAATTTTCTCTGAATTAGCTTGTGCAACAAGATTTCAACATGAATTCCACAATTGAACTTAATCATTCACCTCTTCGAAAATACCAATTAGAAAATCCAAGCATAGGCATGTGGGTAATGGTTGGAAAGGTCTTTGTATGAGGAACAAATGTTATGTTGGTCAAAAATCCATTTGGAATGTGGAAGTTTATGAAATTTGAGTTTAAATTGTGATGTGCAAAACATGTCAAGGCAAGGTTTCTAAAATTGGCCAACTTTCAAGCCCTTCTGTTTTAAAGCTACAAGCTTCATATGAAAAACCCTCCAACATCAAAGTTGTAGATCTTTTCAAGACAATCAAAATGGACTTAAATTTTGCATAGTTTGGATTTTTGATGAAAGAGTTATGGGTACTTGAAGTTGGACTTTTTTGACATTTAATGCCTTTGACCCAAAAGGACCTATAATGTCTTGCATTATCACATGTATTTCCTTTGAGATTTTGAAATTTTGTTCAACATAACGTTTGAATTAGACATCGTAGTCTTTCCAATTCATTTGATCCCACCTCAGAAGCATAAAAAATGATTGAGTTATGTCCTTGGGAAGTTGACCCAAAATTAGGGTTTCAGTCAAAATGACCTATAATGTATTGGAGTGGAAGATGGTTTTCCAAGCTTCAAATCAAATTTTGATGAACATGAAAATTGTTCATATTGTCCTTACGAACATTTTTGCTTTTGGAACCATCTCCATTTTACCAACACATAAAAAGGTAGGTCTCAGTGCATTTCAAAATGGTCAGATGAATTGACTGATCAACTTCTCAAGTCCATGCCTCATATCTTGATGAATTGATTATTGAGGATACTCAAATGAGTTTAAATATGAATGAAATGAAGAGTTAAAGAACTTCCCTTGATTTTATTTGACCATGGGCTGAGGTTGCTTCATGAGCAAGGCATTGTGGTGCACAAATGAATTAGGGTTTCATTGAAGAACAAACCTCAAATCCTTTGACTTGCTTTGATAAAAAATGATGAATTGAGATGCTAGGGAGGCATATTTGATGGATGAGAGCTTTGGGAACCATTACCATGCTTGCTTTCATCTTCTCTTGGCCATGTCTTTGTATCAAGGACCTCCTAGAAGCTTTTGACCTTGTGATTTCTCAAGCTACAAACAAAAGATGTTAGTGACATATTTTTGTGCTTTTGGTTAATAAACAAAATGAGAAAAGCAATGATATACAATTCAAGCATGCCTGGTGATCTCAAACCACTCACAAGGAATCCCACCCAAAGGTAAAGGGAACCAAGATGCTTAATGATCCTTAAGGCTATGCAATGCAATGTTATGATGCCATGAGGGATCTTAGGGACAAAATTGGGGTCTTACATATCTGTAGTCAAGCTTTATTGTAAAGTGGGATAACATTAAAGCATTAAGACTATTATGTATACAGATGATGATCACATCTCATGGATCATGGTTGAGTTATCAAGTCTTAAACATTGGTATGAATATTAAGAGTAATATTTATACTGGATTGACCCGCTATGAGAATACTATATAGAATGTTATGCAAAGTGTCATAAGTTATTCTCATGCTGATAGTGGTGTATACCACCCTTCAACCTGAAACCACTATGGACCCTAGATGTAGAGTCGAGTGCCTTATTGTTGATCAAACATTGTCCGTAACTAGATGACCATAAAGCCAGTTGATGGGTACTCTACGAAGCATGTTGAGGGACATGAGTGACCTAGATGGAGTTTTCCCATCCTGCATAACAGGATAAATGTCTAAGGGCCCAATATTGAACTGGACAAGGATGACACGGTTTATGCCTTGTGTTTAATATAGACATAAGGACAAAAGGGTAATTGTACACAAGGATTATCACAAGGGTAAGGGCAAAAGGGTAAGTATTATCACAAAAGGATTTGCCAGATCACATGACATTTTCGTGTCTTAGGTACCAGTGATGTGTTGCTAGATACCTCTCACAGTTTATTATGTTAAAATATGTAATTTAATATAATTACCAATGTCGCGAGAACCTACAGGGTCACACACAAAAGGACGGATTGATGATAGATAGAGTAAATAAGGAACACTGTAAGGTACGGTCAACTTAAGTCAATTGTTGAACATTGTAAGGTATGCTGCACTTAAGTAGAATACGAAATATGGTAAGGTACCACATGCTTAAGTGATTTTGGAATATCATAAGATATGGGCTACATACACTTAAGTGGGTTTTTTAGCTTACAGTCCACGCAAGTGGTTCTATAAATAAAACCCTTGTGCAGAACCATTTTTTCAGTTGAAATTTTGTTTCTTTCTCTCTCTCACTCAAAACCTTCATTCGTAGCAGCCAGCACTGAGATTGAGGGAATTTGTTCGTGTGGACTGAGTAAAGGCGTTATCACCATTCAATGTTCGTGATCACTCCTTAGATTTGCATCAATGGTTTCAATCGCCACAAGAGGTAACGATTCTATCATTGATCAAGCCCATTTGTAAGGATCACTAAAGGAGAAAATTTTAATTTCCGCTGCATTTTGGATCGCTATTCTCCTTCAGTGGTATCAGAGCCACTTACGAAACCATGCATATGGTAGTTGTTTATTTTCTGTATTTTCTGTATTAATACGATTAAAAGTTAGACTGAATCAAAGAATAAATGAATAATTAAATTTGGCATCATGTGTGTACGATTTGGATGATTGATGTTAACTATGCTTCAGAATCCGACGTTAGTATGGTGAAGCAGCGATACATCGATCGTCCATAGCTTACACAATTGAGACCGATCAAGTTATATATATGATATAAGTAATTTCGATGCAAAATACAGTATATACGATATGTTGTTTCTGTTTCGTTCATTCAAACACTTAATGATTATTTTCCTTTGAGTGATCAATGGTCATTTGCTTCTTGATCCGACATTAGTATGGTGAAGCAATGACGTATTGATCAATCATATTGAATTAACAATCGAGGTGTGTTTGACGGTATGAAGTTTCTGCATTAGGGTTCATGACAGTACAAGGGTTGTGTTGTCAAAGAGTTGTGCGATTAGGGTTGTAAATGCGCAAGAGTTGTGCTTTAAAGTATCAACTATTGATGCGAAAATTGACGTCGAAAATTAACTCTGCGTAGTGTGGTCGGTTGCCGAAATTTAATTTGGTTTATTTAATTAACAGAATTTAAATTAATAATATTATTGTCTTGTGGTGATCGGTTATGACCTTAGTTTTCCTTTATTTTGTTTTGGGATTTTAAAATACGACCTGCGTGTCGTGCCTCTCTTTTAATCTCTTAATGTAACGTCTTTTCTCATCTCACTCCCTCGTATGTAAAACAAGTTTCTTTTATGTAATATAATGTTATGAAGAAAGAGAAGATTACAATATTAAAGGAGGACAACCTTGAATATCTTGCTTGGAGAAATGGTGTTGGGGCAGTACTCATTAATCCTAAAGGTGCACACATACCTTTTTCCGCCAGATTGACTTTTGAAGTAACCAACAACGAAGCTGAGTACGAGCCCTGTATCATGGGGATTGAGGAAGCCATCGATCTAAGGATCAAAACTATGGACATTTATGGAGATTCTGCTCTAGTGATTAACCAAGTCAATGGAGACTGGAATACTCATCAGCCGCATTTGATTCCTTATAGAGATTACACCAGAAGGATCCTGACTTTCTTCAAAACAGTAAAGTTATATCATGTACCCCGAGATGAAAATCAGACGGCTGATGCCTTAGCCACATTGTCTTCCATGATTAAAGTTTATTGGTAGAATCATGTGCCACACGTTGCTGTGAATCAACTCGAGAGGCCTGCGTATGTGTTTGCAGCCGAGTCTGTTATTGATGAGAAGCCGTGGTTTTATGATATTAAGAATTTCCTCAAAAGCCAAGAGTACCCTGAAGGAGCGTCAAAGAATGACAAGAAGACACTGAGAAGGCTAGCTGGAAGCTTTTACTTGAACAAGGATGATGTGTTGTACAAGAGGAACTTTGACATGGTTCTGCTCAGATGCGTGGTTAGACACGAAGCGAACATGTTAATGCATGAAGTACACGAGGGATCTTTTGGTACCCATGCTGGTGGTCATGCAATGGCCAAGAAGTTGTTAAGAGCCGGTTATTTGTGGATAACCATGGAATCCGATTGTTTCAAATACGCTTGGAAGTGCCACAAATGTCAGATCTATGCAGATAAGGTGCATGTACCACCAAACCCTCTGAATATTATGAATTCTCCTTGGCCATTCGTGATGTGGGGAATCGATATGATTGGAAAGATTGAACCTACTACTTCTAATGGACATCGCTTCATCCTAGTCGCGATTGATTACTTTACCAAGTGGGTGGAAGCAGCTTCCTATGCCAATGTTACCAAACAAGTGGTTGCTCGATTCATTAAGAAGGAAATTATCTGTCGTTATGGGGTTCCTGAGAGAATCATCACTGATAATGGTTCGAATCTCAATAACAAGATGATGAAAGAGCTTTGCAAAGACTTTAAGATCGAACACCACAATTCTTCTCCTTACAGACTGAAGATGAATGGTGCTGTAGAGGCGCCAAACAAGAACATTAAGAAGATTGTGCAAAAGATGGTTGTGACGTACAAGGATTGGCATGAGATGTTGCCCTTCTCTTTGCATGGGTATCGTACCTCAGTACGTACGTCAACCGGGGCAACTCCGTTTTCACTTGTGTGTGGCATGGTGGCAGTCTTGCCAGTAGAAGTTGAAATCCCTTCTTTGAAGGTGATGATGGATGTAAAACTTGACGAGGCTGAGTGGGTTCAAGCCAGGTTTGATGAGTTAAATTTGATTGAGGAAAAGCGAATAGCAATTGTGTGCCATGGACAACTATATCAGAGAAGGATGAAGAAGGCCTTTGATCAAAAAGTGCGTCCTCGAAGCCATCAGATAGGTGACTTAGTTTTGAAGAGGATCCTTCCTCCTGGTACAGATAACAGGGGAAAGTGGACTCCGAATTATGAAGGTCCATATGTTGTCAAAAAGGTCTTTTCAGGTGGAGCCTTGATGCTTACAACTATGGATGGTGAAGATTTTCCGTCTCCTGTGAATTCAGATGTAGTCAAAAAATACTTCGCATAAACTGACCCGCTGGACAAAAAAAAGAAAGTCCAGGCAAAAAAGGGCATCCCGGCGAACCAAGAGAAAAAGAAAAGAAAAAGGTTCGGGGAAAAGTTAGGGATAAAGAATAAAAATAATATGTACACCCGGTAAGTCGAAAACCTGCAAAGGCGGCTTAGACAAAAATGGGTATCCCGGTGGATTGAAAACCTGAAAAGGCGGTCCAGCCAAAAGAGGGATTAAAGCGAAGACTACAATCTGAGTTATCTGTACTTCGTCGCATTTCAGTGTCTATCATCTTGAAGGATATGATCGGTCCAATCACTCTTCTCAGAAAGCAAAGAATTTGGGGGAAAGTGAAGATCTACGAGTCATAACAAAATTGGAAAATAGTGGAATGCCGTGTTCACATTGCCAATAGGATAGTTTATTTTCTCTTTTGGCGCAATTACCTCTTCTTAGGAATTGCTTCCTGATGTATTTGCCTTTATAGGCCATTTTCAATCAATAAAAGTCGTTATTCAGTCAAATTGCTCTCTTGTTTTTTTTATTCTACTATTTTGTTTGCAAAAAACGTCCGAATTTTTGATAAACATTGCATCTAAAAACATGAAGGCTAGACAATGACGTGCGGAAAGATAAAACATCGGAAAATCATTTTGAATGTTGAGTACACTTGAGTATATTTTGCCCATGCAATCCCCTGGGGCATGTATGTCTTGTCGTTTTGCAGGTTACTATCTTTGATTGATGGCTAAAGCAGATGAGCCAAAGTTTGTTCGAAGGAAGACCCTGTTGTTTCAACACTGTCCAGTCGTGTAACAAGTTGGGTCGTCTAGGTCGAGTTTAGAATTTGTTTCCCTAGCATGGTCGAGAGGTTGGTGTTTTCCCAACAAGTGACTCCCCAGTTGAGTTGGTGTCTCTACCGTTCCGAGAATGTCAGATCGGCAAGTATCCTCAGCAAAATTGTTGTATGTCCCTACAGAGTTGGAAGATCGAATCAGAAACTGTGTGCTCAGTAAAGTGATCATTTGCTTTCCCAGCAGGAGTTTTCCTCCCTTTGCATCTTGCATGTAGTAATCATCATTTGCATTTGCATTCCCAAATCGCGTAGCATTTCCATTAAGTATGGAGCATTACGCCATGGAAAACTCAAACATATGCATACATGTATTAAACCAGATTGGATCATATCTCCAGAAGAGACGGATCATTTTTCAACATCAGTGTAGCACATTTGCAGCAGTTGCTCTTGGCAACATTCAGAATCGATAATCCCAGTGAGATTTATTTTCTCACCAGTCCGTGAAAGGAAAGCTTGATTCTCTTCCGATTTAGTCACCAGTAAGTGTCTGCCTTATTTTGACATATGTGAGTATCATCCTTGCGATACCGGTAAGTGTCGTGTTGATCCCTGTAAATGTTTGTGCTTTTCTTTGATGTCGGCGAACATCATCTTTCGATGTCGGTAAACGTAGAATTCCAATCATTGGCCATCAATAAATGGCATGTCTCTCATGGTGTCTACACAAAAAATCGTTTTGTCAACACCCGTGTGTGTCCTTTCCTTTTTTGGTGTCAGTAAACATCATTGTTCGATGTCGGTAAACATCAGCCGCTTGTTAGCCATCGGTAAATGGTTTTTTCGTTTAAATAACTGTGTGTTCTCGCTATCCGTAAATATCGAGTATTTCGTTTTCGCCATCGGTAAATGTCTGGTCTTGTTTCACTTGTAAACATCGAGTTCCTTCCCAGTCATCAGTAAATGTCTGGTCTTGTTTCACTTATAAACATCTTTGTTCGATGTCGGTAAACATCGAGTTTCTTCCCAGTCGTCGGTACATGTCTGGTCATGTTTCACTTATAAACATCCTTGTTCGATGGCGGTAAACATCGAGTTCCTTCCCAGTCATCGGTAAATGTCTGGTCTTGTAGCGCTTTCCTTGATATCGGTAAATATCAAATTTGTTTTGAAGCCGCCATCGGTAAATGGCCCCGCTTTCTTTGATATCGGTAAATATCAAATTTTGTTTTGAAACCGCCATCGATAAATGGCCTCGCTTTCTTTGATATCGGTAAATATCAAATTTGTTTTGAAGCCGCCATCGGTAAATGGCCCCGCTTTCCTTCATATCGGTAAATATCAAATTTTATTTTGAAGCCGCCATCGGTAAATGGCCTCGCTTTCTTTGATATCGGTAAATATCAAATTTTGTTTTGAAGCCGCCATCGGTAAATGGCCTCGCTTTCTTTGATATCGGTAAATATCAAATTTTGTTTTGAAGCCGCCATCGGTAAATGGCCTCGCTTTCTTTGATATCGGTAAATATCAATTTTTGTTTTGAAGCCGCCATCGGTAAATGGCCTCGCTTTCTTTGATATTGGTAAATATCAATTTTTGTTTTGAAGCCGCCATCGGTAAATGGCCTCGCTTTCCTTGATATCGGTAAATATCAAATCTATTTTGAAGCCGCCATCGGTAAATGGCCTCGCTTTCCTTGATTCATCACCTACATAGTGCAAATTCTCCGGTTCTTTTGGTATTCAATCCCTATTTACCTTGAAAGTCTGATAGCCGCTGCTTTCATCCGTTCATGTTCACAGTTAATTGAATAGGGGCAGCTGTAGCACCTCAAATTTGCCCTCCTCATTCATGCATTCATTTTAGGTCATTTAACATTTCATATTGCATTTCAATTTCAATCGATCTCTCCAATCAGGTTTGCCCTATTTCCATTACTTTATGCTTTCAATCTGAAATTTCTGAAGTATGAGACATTATGGGTGAATTTGGGAGAGTGGGTATCATTAGGTTTTACATGTGGGTTTAGATATGCATGAATGTGTAGAACAATTCATTGAATGTTTAATCACTTAATTTTTGAAATGGGTACGATAGGATTTAGGGTTTTCTGAAATTGGATTGTCATCAAGGAAGAACCCAGAACCCAGAACCCGTAGGCATTCGCTAGCACCTCGCTAGGCGAACCTGTAGCGAAGCTTCGCTAAGTCTTCGCTAAGCGAAGCAGTAGCGATCATGACAGTAGTTGGTTTTTTCTGTTTGCTCTATAATCCGTTTTGTGTTTGTTGCGACATGTTTTCTATTGCATCCATGCACTGCTTACCTGACGTTGTTGTTGTTATGGTTCTTCTGTTTGGTGCAACTCTTGATTGCACCCCATCTTATTATTCTAACTTTCTTGTTGAGTTTTTGTGAGGGCTCACATGACTCTTGAAGAGATATCTTGCTTGGTATTCCACTTTATTTGTGGGATACCATTGTGGAGATTTATTCTGATGACTTCGCTGACTTGTTTTCTTTGATGGTGCTAGCGTGAGAGATCTCTGGGTTTCTTGCTTCTTTAGTTGTTGTTACTTCGGATCTTTATCCGTGTGGTAGATCTCTTGATCCCTTTTACCTCTTTTCAGCATTTTACCGTTTTCTTAGTTGGAAGACCTCGATAGGAGGCAATGTTTTTGTGTGTTTACTTTTGTGCCCAAAGACCTCCAAGAAGAGGCACCAGTGCTAAAGACCTCCATGAAGAGGCAATTGACGGATAAAAGGGATTAGTAGTCAATCCCCCGTTATTCAGTGTGTCGTTCTTTATGCTCGCACTACGTGTAGATGCTTCAGAACAAAAGCCCAAGATCTTTTGTCCGGTCAGTCAGTGGAGAGGGTTCCATCTTTCTGAACCCCCACGCTTTGTTATGAGCTCACCCTGTCCGGGGTTAAGAGCTATGAGGTCTTATCCTCATTACCCTCTTGATCTGCTCATCCTGACGTTCAATGTCAGTGGTTAAGAGCCCATTTGATTATCTTTCCATGGCTTGTTTGTCGAGGTTGATATGACCCCTCTTGACTAAAGCCCTACCCATGTATGTTTGAGCCCCCTTGTTGGTGTGTTTACCTTATGCTATACGGTTTTGTGTGGTGTGATCGTCTCCCCATAGGATTGCTAGGCTTCGTATAGTCTCTCGTTTGCATGTCAATTAAGGTAGCACGGTTCCTTCGTCTAGGACTTCCTTTTTGCATGAGCATTCCTAAAACACAAACAAACTCTTTGATTTTCTTTTCTTAAGAACACGTTAACTCCTTCTACTACAGGTGAGTAAGTCTCTAAAGGTCGAGCATCCGGTAGATTGCGTAGTAACTTTGTTCACCTAAAAAACACAAAACAAACAAAAATAGGTTAGCCGAGCTACGGTGCTCTGATTCTCAATCCTTCTTGAGATACGTATGCAGCAGGGTAGGGCCTGTGCGAGCAATAACTCTTTCTTTTCCCTACTTTGATTTTCTCTCTTTCGCGTCGCATATAGGACTTTTTATACACACACTTTAGACATAAATAGCAAGCGTGGATCCTGTGGAGTACCACAGACGTGAAGGGGTGTGATAACCTTCCCTTCACGTAACCGGCCCCTTACTCGGGTTTTCTTTGGTTCGAGACTTTGTTTTATCCGTTCCCTCTTGGTTATGCAGTACTACCTTCCCCTCCTCTCGGGATAAAAGTACATAGCTAGCGACTCTACTCTTTTTCCGCGCCACCTTCTTTTCGCGTTTGTACTTGGATTCGGGAAATCCGGGGAGCGACACATGTCCTTCTCTTGCTTCATCTTGGCGAGTGCGTCTTTATCTCACAAGCATACAGCATCTTCAACTCCAAAGCTCTTTTGTTCACCCAAGTAGTATAAGCTTCCAAAGCTACACTGTTGCACGGACAAAGCTCAGATCTTCCTTTCCTATGCACATTATGCCAAGCATGTACCATATTTTGCTTCAAATGTTGGGGATCTTTACCCTCTTGATAGAAAAGACCTTCTAACTGAGTGTTATTAGGTTTGTCTCTCAAGGGGAACCCATGTTGACGACGAGCCAAAGCAGGATTGTAGTTGATTCCTCCTCGCGTACCAATGAGGGGAACATTAGAAAATTCACCACAACTATCAATAATGTCCAAGCTACCCAATGCAGAATCATACCAAACAATATCATCATTAGTGAGAGACATAAGTCTTTGGGACCACCGTACACATTGTTTGTTCTCCACAAAAGCAGACGTCTGAGGCAAGTGAGAAATAAACCACTTGTACATAAGAGGAACACATCACACAATAGTCCCACCACCTTTATAAATCCTCAAATGCAAAGAGAAATACATGTCACCCAACAGAGTAGGAACATGATTCCCCAATCAAGAAGATTCTAATGGCGTTAACATCAACAAAGTTGTCAATGTTAGGGAACAAAGTCAAACCATAGATGAGCGACATAAAGATGGCTTCAAAAGTGCCCATACTACCGGCTTGAGCAAAGACAGTAGCTTTCCCTATGAGGAACTCAGAAGTCAACCAAAACATTCCTCCTTTCTTCACCCAATGAGCCTCAATCTCATACTTCTTCAGATGAAGAGCTTCAGCTATGATATGAGATCTGGGAATCTTCTCCAATCCACTAAAAGGCGCCTTGTCAGAAATAGGTATTCCCAAGAAATGGGCATACTCCTCTAACGTAGGCACAAGCTGATAATCTGGAAAAGTGAAGCAACAATAGAGAGGGTCGTAGAACTGAACCAAAACACTCAAGATTCCTTTAACCATATCAACATATAATATAGATAAAAGCTTCCCATGACGTTGCTTGAAATCAACGGGATCTAATACAAAAGATGATAACTTCATTAGCTCTTTCAAATCAGGACATCTGAAACTGTACTTCTTCGTGTTCCTTCGTCCATAATCCATGGTCTGAAAATATTTACAAAAATGAGACCTTAGTTCCTTGAAATCTATGTTTCTGTGATGAATGTTATGATGCACATGTATGCATGAATGCAACAACCAAAAACAAGGGATCACACACAAGGCAAACACAAACAAAGGTCAAGGGATGGGTCAAGTCATCATCAAGATCCATCATCCATTTGGTGCATTATGGTTTTCACCTTATCAACACCCAAGTTCCATTGATATTGACAAGACTTGATCGAATCAACCAAGAATCAAAGGGTTTGTTATGAGTCATGAGCATGGAGTCAGGTTAAGAACCATCCCAAAGGAGTGTACTAAGGATAAAAACTTATAGATCATGTTCTAAATAGTTCCCAGAGTCTTAATTTCATCTATCGGATATTATAGGTTAGGATGACTGACTCATCAACCCATAATATTCTCAAGAGAAACTCGTCTGAGTGTAGTATCACGTAACAACTGTTATCAGGTCTACACCTGAACAGTCTCTGCACTACGTCCTAAATAGGCCAAGTTAGGTTAAATGTTCTACGGTTCTCAGCTTCTCGGATCCCAAATCAAAGAAAGTAATGTCTAACCACAAATAACTTGTGTGACATTAATAACTCCAAAAGGGTATCCACTGAGTAGATGAGTCTCAAGCCAACTTGTTAAGGACTACTCCCCATAAGTTGAACATGACTATATCATCCTCCTATCTTAATTGCATTCAAGTTCGGGTTAGAACTTATTTCACCACTCAGAGATCACCAAGCACAACAGACAGATTATATCACACAAACAAGTATACAAACATCAAATATACAATTATATACACATAAAAAAGTAGGCTAAACCCACTGAGGACTACTCCCCAGCAGAGTCGCCACTTAATTTCTGTAGCGGTAAATTTATGACCATTATACTATGGGTAAGCTTAACGTCATTAAAACCAGAGTCACCACCACACTTTTATTGTTTCCAAAGAAAAAGGGAAGAGTATGAACAAAACCCAAAGATAAGAAGTTTCCAAATCAAAACTAATAAAATGCCAGAGATTACGGGTAAGGGGGTTGGTTACACAGAGGGAAGGTGTTAGCACCCAAAGTATCCTAGGTACTCCTAGGGAGCCCTTTTTTATGCGTGTATGTGTTTTTGGTATAAATTATATTTGATAAAAATAGAGAGTGGGGATGAGAAAAGAATTCATTGATTATATTTTTGTGTTTGACAAGACCTTCGGACTTGTGCCTACGTACCAACATAAAAATGAGGGATCCAAACCTCGTAGTTTGTGGTATCAATTTCAAAATGAGTGGATTGCTTTTAATCAAAATTTAAGTTAAAAGAAGCACAAAAGGGCCCAAGAGTTTGAATGGGTGTTATTTTTTTTTGTATTTTTGAAATTTTAAGTCAATATGATTAGATTTATTTACAAGTTTGATTTTAAGAAAAGGAGTTCAAAAATGCAATGGCATAAGGCCAAAGTTTCTATTTGAAATAGGTCTAAGTTTGAAATCACAAGCAAAGGAGGTTTTTGAAAAGAGGGAGAGATTTTGAAATTTAAGAAATGTGAGGAGATGAAGAGACTAATCCTAAGCATAAAATTAAAAGTTAAGAGTTGAAAAGATCTTACCAATGGGATGCAATCCAATAGACAAGAATGTCATATAGAAAACCCATTTTCCTTTTGGACCTTGAATCAAGCAATTATCAACAAACAATATGCAATATCAGACAACATGAAGATCAAGTCATCAAATAAAGATGGCCACATCCAAGCAAGCAAATCCCATAGCTACCAGTCTTCTTTGTCTTCTCTTGTATCAGATGGAGTGCTCCTTGATTAACTCAGAATAATGCATCAGAATCAGAATAACAACTGGCATCAAGACAATGTAGCAGATGAATTCAAGTGGATCTCAATACTTGCATCAGATGAAAACTCAAATCACAATACTTAGTCTCAGAAATGTTGGCATTGGCCAAGTCCTTTTGCATATGGAGTGTTTCCTAATCCTAAGTCCAAAAGTTCATATCAAACCCAACATTCCACACAAACATTTTTTAGGTTTTTTGTTGTTTATTAAGTATTTTAAGGTCCTAAGACAACAAGCACAATCAAAATATTCAAGCAAATATGTACAATCACAATATATGGCTCAAATGACCAAAGTGAAAATGACATCAACATAAACAAGTTAAATTATATGTAAATGATAATGAAAGGTAAATGACTTGAAATTAAATTTCATAAAAATAAATGACTTGAAAGTAAAGCAATATTAATAAGAATTGGTCAAATGTTAGTCAATGTAAATTAAATGTTAGTGGTATTTTTCTTTTCAACTGATTAAGTCATTCTTTGGAGAACACTCAACCATCTATTCACAAGCATGAATCCTTGAACCAAGACATCTTCCAAAGGAAGGAAAAAAGGCCAAGTTTCCACACAATACCATGAAAGATGGGAGACTTACAATCTCATTTACTAGAATGTTATGCCTTTAGGGTCAAATTTATCTCTATGTTAAGCAATCGTAATTGGACTTATGTAGAAGTCACAACTATCTGAGGTCGGGAAATAAAGAGTTAGGTGCTAATGCATGTTAGAGATTTGGTATAATGAATCAAACTCCTAAAACATACCACACACTAAAAGAAAAGATCAAAAGGACGGACCTATCTCATCCATACTTGTATTGGTTCATCTAACACAAGGTTATTGATGAACCAATTAGCCTTAGGATATTGAGATTTCATTGGTCAATGAAAGGGGTGGGAAAGAATGGGAATGAAGATGAAGAGGTAGGGGAGATGAGAGAAACACAAATTGGTCATGGGAGGAATTTTATCAAATTAAAATCATTCATTCATTTTGGGAGATGAAATGTACATTTCATCAATCCCCTAAATCCAATTATTTTAACCCAGGAAAATTCAAATCAACCTTGACCAAGACCCAAACAAATAGTCAAACATCACTAGACCATAAGAATGGCTCAGCATAATTTTTACACAATTAATCAATTAAAAATCAAATTAAAAATACATTAAAATTCAAATTAATTTGTTCAAAACCTAAAATCTCTTCAAAACGCCAAATAAATGGCCAAGAGATTTATCCTAGGTCAAAGGACCTTAGACAAAAAATTTCATGATTTTTGAAAAGTCAGAAGTATTTTTTAATAATTAAAAATATACGCAAAAACATTTAATTCATGTAAATATCAAAGTTAATCCAAGAAATAAGTTTATTTCAGAAAATGAAAGAGAAAAATATTTAAAGATTTTTAGTAAAAGTCCCATATTTTTTGGATTAAAAATGAAATCAATATGAATTAAACAAAATAAAGCAATTAAATGAAAAATAAAAAAATACAAAAAAAAACAAGGGCCATTAGATCTCCCTCATTAATTAAGGTGGAAGATCTGATGGCCAGAAGTGCGTAGTCCACCAACACTTTAGTCAACGTGTGTACACGCGTGGTAATTAAGACAGACGGCTAAGATTAGAAAATAGGAGGAAGATATAATGGTTCAGGCCATTGCTAACACTTCAACGGAGCTAGGGTTACGGTCTTCTTCTCCAATGGACCTCACCGGACTGGTCCACCACCAACCACCACCAAAATGAAAAACAAGGACATGGATTTAAAGAAAAAATACTCAGGAGCTCGAATCTGGCCTCAATTTTCTCCAATTCCAAGTATATGAAAAGATACAAGGATTTGAATTTTGAGGATCATGAGTTGCTTCGGTTTGACCTCAAAGCAACTCAATCTTCTTGCATATATTGGTAGGACTTAAACCAACCAACAATCACAAAGAATAGTGAAGAGTTGCGGGAGAATCGAAGAGATGGAAATTCTAAAAAATTACGTTCGAGGGAGCTCCAACCTTGCTTGATCTTGATTCTGATTGCGCTTGGCTTTGTTTAAGAAGCTTTTAGGAAGTGATTAAGATCAGAAAATTACATGGACTCTTGGAGTTTCAATCTCAAAATATAATGATAATTGAAGCTCGATTTTCAAATGAAAACCTTCAAGATTATCCTTTAATGGTGATGGTTTGGATTGTAGGTTCAAAGCTTGGGCATGAGATCCTCAATTATGAGCATGAGGGGTTGTATTTATAGGCCATGAGATTCATTTCCACACACTTCCAAATTTTTCCATTTTTAGCAATTTTTAATGCATGCTTGCATGGGCGTGTGATAGGCCCATCAAGTGATGCTATCAGGTCCAAAAATGATTGAGAATCATGCTGAAATCATGTCATGTGGCCATGCATTTCTGTTTGAAATGTGAAGGTGAAAATCATCCAATTGATCCTTTGAAAAGAGGCCATACTCAAGTCCTTCTTTCTTTGGCCAAATGAGACGATCTTGGACGTTTTGGAAAGGTGAGATCAAGGGGAACAACTTTCATGTTGAACATTTTGCCATTTGAAGCTTGGATCATGATGAATTTTGAGGTGGAAGTTTGGAAAATCAAACATGTTTAAAAAAATTCTTAGTACCAAATCAAATGTTCACTTCTTCTACCTTGAATAACTTTTTATATGGACATAAAATGTAAAGAGTTCCTTCATCAAAGTTGTAGATATTTTAACACTCTTCAATTTGGTAAATAATTGGACCTCATTTTGATTTTCCATGAAGGAGGTATGCATTTTAGAAGTTGAGGAAAATCACATGTACAATGGTAATGGCCCAAAATGATTTATAATCTTTCCTCTTGGAACATGCATTTGCAAGTTGAATTTGAACCTCATAAAAACATAAAAGTTGAAAAGGACATCTTGAATTTAATCATAGAAATTTAATGGCTTTTGTCTCATAAAAAATGAGAATGTTATGGTCTTGGGAAGTCAACCTCCTAACTAGGGTTCAGACAAAATGACCTATAATCCTTCATCATAAAAAATGACTTTCCAAGCAAAACTAGTTCTATACTTAAACATGAAAGTTGTTTGGAATGTCATTATGATTAACATTTCTATTGGAATCATTTTCATATGACAAAAAGTGTATATGATAGGGTCTAGGGAACCACAGTTTTAACTAGTTAACTTTCTTTGGTCAACCACCATGAACCCTCTTGCTAGCTTGACATTCTCTTGATTTTTGGGACTCATGGAGGATAATATATGTATAAGATAATGTAATAATGAAACATACCTTGAAATATTTGATCAAATGTTGAAGAAACTTGTTGAAGAAGTCACACAAGATACCCAGATGAATTAGGGTTTCCAAGGCAAACAAGCTTCAAACTCTTGATGATTTCTTGATCAAGATGACATATGAAGACCATGGGGATCCATATATGATGTATAAAGTCAATGTAAACCATCTCTTGAGTATTATCCTTGCATTGAGGGTCTCAAATCCTAGGTATGAGCTTGATGAGGCATTGGTGGATGCACGCACTACCTACAAAAGCAACAAACTATACATTGACATTTTTTTGGCATTTTTATTAGTCAATAATGAAAAATAAAGTATGATACAATCAAATGTGCTTGGTGACCTCTCCCAATGCAAACCCAATGAATGAGGGGTAAGGAGGATGCCAAGGTGTGATCCTAAATCCAATGCATATGATGAGATAGCATGAGGGATCTTAGGGTCAAAATAAGGGTCTTAAAGGATGTCTCTTGAATGGTACATGCAACTAGAGCACACTTACATCAGAACACGGAGAGGGATGGTAGAGGTGTTTCTTAAACATTATTAATGCAACATTGATATGGCTCCTAATAGGATCCAACTTCAAAGCTTAACCCAGAAGACTGATGAGTACTTCAAAACCTATGCGTAAACGTCAAGAGATTTAGCTGCCAGTTCAACCTCCTTTGTTAGAGCGAGAGCTTGTGGACATGTTTATGACTACTCTCGAGAGTCCCTACTTGGACAAGATGGTCGGAAGTGCTTCTTTTGGTTTATCATATTTGGTCATTGTGGGGAGCAAATTGAAAATTGTCTCAAGAATGGTAGGATCTAAGGTGATGTCGATGTTTCTAACGCAGCGAAAAACCCTATTTCAGATCTACAAAGAAGAAGGAAGAGGAAGCAAATGTTGCCACAGTGACAAAAGGAAAGGCTGAAGCTTATCAAGTACCTTATTATCAAGTGGTAGAGGTAGCTTTGAATCAGTACCAACAATAAACATATACAACTCCTACAGGTCAATAGCCAGTACAGTATCACCCGCCAGTATAATATTAGCAACGACAAAATAGTTATCAGCAAGGTCAACAAAGGCAGAAAAGGCCCGAGAGGAAACCTAACCCAATTCATATTCCATGTGGCGAGTTTTTTAATCATTTTCTCAATGGTTCATTGGTTAAACTAAGGGAAACTACGCCTCCCTCAAATCCTCTTCCTCCAGGTTTTGATATGAACGCTCAGTGCGACTTTCACTATAGATCACCTGGACATACCATCGACAACCTTAAGGAGTTCAGATTCAAGGTGCGGGACTTGATTGAGTCCAAATCCATTTCTTTCACGTCTGTCAGCCCCAACATGAATAATAATCCTATGTCTCCTTATGTTGACCCTTTTGTGAGCGACATAGAATAATATGAAGGACAGAATCTTGTGTCAAGGATGGATGAGATGGGGACCTCTTTGGCAGTGGTTAAAGACAATTGTTGAAGCACAATATATTCCCCGTTTGTCAATCTGACCGTGATCAATGTCTCTCAAATCCCAAAATGTGTGAAAAGCTGAAATTTTCTGTCCAAGAACTATTGAATAAAGGGACCTTTCTGGTAGAGCAAGTTCTTACTAATGAGGACATCTCTACTTTGGAAATTACCTACTATCTAGTTCAAATATAGGTACTAGTTAGTCCAGCGACTCCTTTGGTAATCACTATACCATTTACATTCCCCTTCGAGAGTACAAAGTTCGTTCCTTGGAATTACTGTTCCACGGTTTACATTCATGGGTAGAAGCAAGAAGATAAGCCTCTTGAGATTAAGGAGTTAGTTATTAATATTGCTAAGAAAAGAGGAATGACTAGAAGCCTCAGGTAAGGGTAAAGGTAAACAGACTGTCCGTACTGACCAAGGGTAGAATCTTCATTTGAATGAATCTCCTCCAAAAGACGTGGATGAACTCTTCCAAATCATAAAAAGGAGTGACTACAAGGTGGTTTACCAACTCAACCAAACGCCATCAAAGATATTCATTCTAGCTCTACTTCTATGTTCTGAAGCACATAGGAATGCC
Source organism: Lathyrus oleraceus (assembly GCF_024323335.1). Taxonomy (NCBI): domain Eukaryota; kingdom Viridiplantae; phylum Streptophyta; class Magnoliopsida; order Fabales; family Fabaceae; genus Lathyrus; species Lathyrus oleraceus. The sequence goes on from NC_066580.1 coordinate 309,317,786, forward strand.
CTGATGAAATTTTTAAGTGCACCCCATGTTCCACAAGAGATAACAATAACTCAGTTCGAAGTAGTTATGGCCAACATTGCAACAGGAAAATGTCTAGGTTTCTGTGATGACAAATTGCCTCCTAAAGGCAAAGCTCACAACAAAGTGTTGCACGATCGAGTGTGTGGACAATATTTTATCCAGGTTTCTGGTTGTTATTGGGTCTTATCTTAATGTTTTGCCTAAAAAATCCTTAATAAAGTTAATAATAGAAGGATTGTTGATGAAACCTATCACACTGGTGGTGAGAGTGTAAGACCCCAATTTTCACCCTAAGATCCCTCATGTAATTTCATCATAAGCATTAGCATTGGGATCATATCTTGGCATCCTCCTTACCCCTCTTTCATTGGGTTTGTTCTGGGAGAGATCACCAAGCACTTTGTGATTGTATCATACTTATATTTTATCATTTCACTAACTAAAATATCAAAAATATGTCTTTGCATTTGCCTAACTCTTTTGTAGGAAAGACATGATCTCCATTTATCTATCAAGTTCACATCTAGGGTTTGAGACCATCATGAACAAAGAGCACAACCAAGAATTGATCCAAGAATGGTTATGAGCATCATATATGAGTCCCAATGTTCTCTACATGTTATATTGATCAAGTTTACTTCAAGAGTTTAAGGGTGATTTACCTTGGAAACCCTAGTTTAACTGGGTATCTTGAGTAACTTCTCCAACAAGCTATCTCACCAATTGATCAAATTTCTCAAGTGACACTTCAAAATTCATCGTCTTATGCATATATGATCTACCATGAGCCTAGAAAGTCAAGAGAATTGGAAGTTAGCAATTTGGTTGATGGTGGTTGGCCAGTTGAATTCATCTGATCAAAACTGGATCTCCCTAGACCCTATCTCCTACAATTTTCACTATATGAAAATTATTCCAAGAGAAAACTTACTTTATATGACATTCCAAACAACTTTCATGTTGATACATAGAGCTAGTTTTGCTTGGAAAATCATTTTCTATGTTGAAACATTATAGGTCATTTTGTCTAAACCCTAATTTGAAAGTCAACTTACCAAGGCCATAACTTGCTCAATTTTTATGGGATGAAAGATTTCCAAGTTGCACAATAAAATTCAATGTGTCTACTTCAACTTTGATGTTTAGAGTGGGAGCTAATTCAACTGTTTTGAGCATGTGATATGAGGTTAGATTATAGGTCACTTTTGACCTATACCATTGATCAAGTGATTTTTCCAAACTTCAAAAATGCATTACTCTGTCATTTCAAATCCAAATGACATGAAATTTTTGACCATTTTTAAGGTATTTGAAATATATACAACTTTTATGAACACACTTTTCTCATTTGAAGATCATATAAAATGTTAAGCAAGGTGGAATATTGAGACATATGGCTTCACACTTAGAAAAAATTTGATATGTTAAAAATTTCCAAACTTCCGCCTTAAATTTCTTCAAGTTACAAACTCCAAATGGAAAAGTTTTGAACATGAAAGTTATTCCTCTTGATCTCACCTCTCCATAGAACTCTAATTCATCCATTTTGGACAAGGAATGTGTCGCACCTCGAAAAAATGAGAACACGACTTAGCGAAGCGCAATCGCACGCTCGCATGATGGACTAAACAGAGTTGCCACCGAACTTTATTCATTCCTAAAAAGGAAAGGGGAAATATCGATAAAACCCAAAACAAAACGACAATGATATTGGTCGTCGCAACCAAATCAGGGTTCGGGAGTCGATTACGCAAAGGGAAGGTATTAGAACCCCTCACGTCCGTTGTATTCAACGGGAACCATTAGGTCAGTTGTGCGCATTAGTGTTAGTTTGAAATGTTAGGCTTTAATTTATTAAGTGAGAAAGAAAGAAAGGATGAGAGGAGAATATTTTTGGATTTTTGACGAAGGACTAAACCTAAGTTTTTTATTAGAGGGCCTGACAAGATTTACAAATCCTGCTCTTACGTATCTCAAAAGAGAAATCAAGGCTTACGTAGTTCTGGGTAGAAAATGTTTGTTTGTTGGTCGATTTTAGCAAAAGCTATCTTGTATTAACCGACGAGAAACATTGTTTTACCCAAAACAAATGAGGAGCGGACGTATGCCACACATCGAATGGATTTACAAATCAACATTCGGAAAAACGTCACTTATCTCAACTCAACAATTATGGCCAAAGCATTGCTTTGCATCATCTCAATACAAGATGTCTTTCGTTTATGAAAAGGGTTTTTATATTAATTGCACGGCGGCGACAAAGAGTTTAATTGGTTGGATGTATTTTTGAGTTGGAAAGACGAGTATTTATGACTTGCAAGCTCTTACAACTTGAGTCTAATACTCGAGACTACGTTTGGACCTTTCACCCAGGTAATCTTTTTCTTTCAATTTTATTAAGAAAAGACGTTTGAATATTTACAAATATTTTAAAGAGATGACAAATACATAGGGCTTACAAGCTCTTACAACTTGAGCCTAATATTCGAAATTACGACTGGATATTCCATCCAGAGTAATCTTTTTCTTCATATTTTATTTAATAAAAAGGTTTAAATATTTACAAGTGTTCTTTAGGAAAGACGAATACATATGGCTTACAAGCTCTTACAACTTGGGCCTAGCATTCGGGATTATGACTGGATATTCCATCCAGGATAATCTTTTTCTTCAGATGAAAATGATTTGAATATTGGAGCATTTTGAAGAGAAGATGAATATTCATGGCATGCAAGCTCTTACAGCTTGAGCCTAATATTCGGGATTATGACTGGGTATTCCATCCCGGATAATCTTTTTCTTCAGATTTTATTTGAAAAAAAACGTTTGAATGTTTACGAATATTTTGAAGAGAAGACGAATATTTATGGCTTGCAAGCTCTTACAGCTTGAGCCTAATATTCGGGATTATGACTGGGTATTTCATCCAGGATAATCTTTTTCTTCAGATTCACTTATGAAAATGATTTGAATATTTACAAGTGTTTTGTAGAGAAGACGAACACTTATGGCTCACAAGCTCTTACAACTTGGACCTAGCATTCGGGACTACGACTAGATATTCCATCCAGGTAATCTTTTTCTTCCAAATTTGCTTAAGGAAAAGGTCTGAATAATGGAGTGTGGGGAAGAGAAGACGAATATTTGTGGTTTGCAAGCTCTTAAAGCTTGAGTCTAATATTCGGGATTATAACTGGATATTTTCTCCAAGTACGAAAGTTTAGAATTATTTATTCGAAAATGATTGAAACTAGTTTAGAAATGACGTGGATTAATTGTTGAAAATATGGTAAAAAGGGTTTAAAATTGAAATTGTTAGTAAGACCGAATGCAACATCACTGAAATTAAAATGCAAATATTTACGTGTATGAAGTGAATGCGGATAGATAATATCTAAATAAAATACCCAACACATGAAAATCAATCAAACCAATCGTCAAGTAATTTACTAATTAAATGAAAATTAAATGTCTTCATCAAATGGACTTCTAACTAATTAATTAACTATAACAAAAATATTTTTTTTAAAAAATGCATCAAATGATGAGGGTTTACTCATGGAAATGGGGTGTCAAATGGAAAAATATGGGCCTAAAGCCCAATCGCATAAAAATCCACAAAATAAAGCAAATATAACCTAAATTAAATAAGTAACCAAAAAAAATAATAATGTAAGAGAATGGATCTGAAATCCAGGACCAACCTATCGCTAAAGGACACGTGGCAATGTATTGAAAGGAAGAAAGGTAAACCAACCTATTATTTATTGTTCCTCAGACGGTTCTTCTTTCGGAAGAGAAAGAAACAAATTTCAATGCCTTGCTCCTCTTTTTTCAGATTCACCCAGTCCCTCGTGAAACTTTGTTCAACGCTGTTATACATCTTCCACTCCCACGGGCTTCTCTACTTCGTCGATCCCTGATTGTCGCTGAAAACCGTCAGCGGCGGTGGGGTTTGGGTATTCCAGGCGGCGGCGCGGCTTGCGGTGAACTTGAAGAAAATGGTTTATGGGTGGTTTCAACCGGTGGTTGGGAGCTTGAGGTTATCGGTCTTTGGGGTTCCGCGGTCGCGATCTGGTGGAGGAGGTGGTTGTGTTGCCAATTGATTTTTCGGCTGCGAAGGAGGTAAATGGCGGCGAGTAAAGAGAATTCATTTGTGATTGAAGTGGATTAAAATTATCCACATTTAAATGGTTCAGTGTTGCATCATCTTGCAAGGGATCACTGAACCCCACCCGAGTGAAAAGCCCCTGAGATCCATGGCCCATGTAGTCCTGAGACATAAAGTCATTTCCATAACCAAAGCGTAAATATCCAGCTTGAGAATTTTGGTTAAGAAAGTTCCCTGGGAATCCACCTTGTGCTCCTTGTGTTGCATAGTCAACAACATATCCACTTTGAGAAGCCTGTGTAGAGAAATCAGTTACATTATAAGGAACATGAGATCCTTGGCTCTTGAAGTCATCACCCAAGAAGTCCTGAGACATTCCAGGAACAGAAAATTGATCTCGGAATGAATGCCCCGCCCCTTTGACCGACATATTATTAGAAAAGCCAGGTTGAGATAATGGACAACCAACAGATGGTTGGCTGTTTGGGTTCTCTAATGCAGGAAAGTTAAATGTGGATCCCATATTCCCAATAGGCTGTTGTGTGCCCTGTTGATGTGGAAGATGATTGCCAATTTGAGGTGTAGTGTTTGGTTTTTGATTAGAGTGAAGCTGTGAATTTGCACGCATGGAGGGAATGGATAGCAGGCGGTCCCTAGGTTGGATGGAGGTTCACGCCTCTTTTATGATGCAAGTGGAGGAGTTTAGAATAGTTGTGACTTGTAAGAGTTTTCATCACCATGGTTGAAGGTTTTATTTTCATGGTTTATGTGTTATGGTAGAGATGATGGAAATTTTATGCAAGCTTGTGTTAAATGGATGTTGTTGAAGTGGTAATGGATTATATGGTTGCCATGAGTTTTTTGTGATTGTGTTTGGATCTTGAAGAATTGAGATATGGTGGTGAAGGTGAAGTTGGTTATTTGCCGCAATGGAGGGAATGGATGTCTTCCAAGTTGAATCGCAGATGGTCTTTTTATGGTTTGTGAGTTGTTATGTGACTTTTTTGAGTTTAAGGTGATGTGCTTATGGTGATAAGAAGAGTTGGCATTTTTTAGCTTCTTTTCTTGGATATAGAAAGTGATGTATATGTATACAGTAGGTGGTATTTTTTTACATAGTCAAGTATGAAGATTGTGTGGTTTGTATGGAGTAGCAGCATGTGTCTTGGATTTTTGCTCAAAAAAGGACCGACAAGTGAAGAGACGTTTTTTCTGTAATATGCAGTAACATGGATCCTTTATGGGAAAGAGATTCCTCTTCTTTTTTAAGACACGTTGGGGTCCTCCTTTGTGAGGTGAGGGTCATGCCTCTTATTAATGAAGAGCACTTATTAATGAAAAGCAAAGACTTGCTTTTTTACAGTCAGATCTTGTTTTTTTCCTTCTTTTAGGTGTACCAAATAGGCTGGCTATTGGTGACCTAAAGGTTTTTTTTTCTACTTTTTAAAATGTCAAAAATGCCCTTAATGGGTGTTATTAGAGACAAAAATAATCAAAACAAATTAAAACTAAATAAAATTAAGCACTAAAATATAATTACAATAAATTCAACACAAAAATACAGTTAATTCTATTTAATTATTTAGGATACTTTGACAAAATAATTAAAATAAACTGACTCAAAATAAATAAAAATTGGGCGCAAAAATGTCTGAAAATTTAAAATGAATGTACTACAATGATCAGTGCAAAATAAACTTATTGGAAAAATACAGCGTTTCTTTTAATTTTCAAATAAATTTTGACCGGTTAAACAGGCTTGAGCTGATCAAAAAGTGGCCGAAAAAGTAGCTGAAAAATAAATCGAGCATACCAGGTTAAACTACGTGAAACGTAGATTAATAAAGTTGATGTCTGGAAGCTTGATTTTAAAATTTTCCGTCCACTGATTTGACGCACATCCGTTGATTAATTCAACCGGTTTGTCTGTAGATCCGAAAAAATTATTTCGACTGATATTTTAGGCACTATGCGGTATGGAATGCATGATATGCTATGTAGATATGCAATAGCTATGATGAATGTATTGAATCAGCGATTCAGGGTCAAAATTGGGGTGTGACAGAATGCATAGGTTGCGCATGGCATGAACATGGTGTCATCACTTGGCAAGGATCAAACTTCAAATCAAAATGTACGCTTACCTTGCAATCCAAGCTGAATTCAGACTATCTCACACTCATTTGTGAACTTATGGCAGTGATTTTATGGGCCTATGTGTGCCCATGCACCCATGCATAATCAATGACCAAATTTGGAAAGTGAATTCAAGTGTGCAAAAAGCAATGGATTCAGCTATAAATAGAGCCTCATATGCTCAGCATTTCACACACATTCGCGCCAACTTTCATCCCCTAACTCTAACCCTCACATTGCAAAGGATAAACCTGAGAAATTCACTTGAATTTGAGTTTTAATTTCCACTGTTTTGAAATTCAAATCTCCAGGAATCCACAGCCTTTTGAGCATTCAATCCTTCTTCTGCAGGCATTTGGAGTGAGATCAAGCACGACCAAGAGCAAGATCAGTTGAATCCAGACCTCCATTGAAGGTATTTTCCAGAAATTTTGATCTCTTCGATTCTCTCTAATTCTTGCTCAATTCTATTAATTCTTTGGTTGTCTGAAGTCCTACCGATGTAGGAAAATCTAAGCAACTCAGTTCATGTACCTCAAATTTCAACTCCATGTATCTCTCAATATACTTGGAGTTAGAGTGAATTGAGGCCAGATTCGAACTCAGTGCCATTTTTACTTTAAGATCATGTCCTTGTTTTTAATTTTGGTGATGGTTAAAGGTGGACCAGTTTGGTGTGGTCCACCGGAGAAGAAGACCGGAGCTACAGCTCCGGTGATGTGTTGACATCTCTCACAACCATAGGATCCATCTAATTCGTTTTAATCCTAAGCGTTCTCTTTTATTAACAAGGTTATGGCGCGCTGACTAGAGTTCATCGTGGATAGCGCGTTTGTGACCACTTGATCTGCCACCTCAATTAATGAGGGAGTTCAAGTGGTCCAAGTTTTTTCTGATTTCTTAATTTTCATTTTAATTGCATTATTTTCAATAATTCATATTAAATTCAATATTGATCCAAAAAATATGGGATTTTCACCAAAAAATTTCAAATATTTTTCTCTTTCATATTCTGAATTAAAATTATTTTTTGGATCATTATTAATATTTTTCATGAATTAATTGATTTTGCATTTGTTTTTAATTGTTTAAAAATATTTTTAAATGTCCAAAAATTATGAAATTTTTTCTCCAAGGTCCTTTGACCTTGTTTGACCTATGATAAATCTCATGGCCATTTCTTTGGTGTTTTGATAAGATTTTAGGAATTGGACAAACCATATTTAATTTAAATGCACTATTTTACTATTTTAATTTGAATAAATGCCGAATAAATTTGTTGACCAATTGTGATGACTTGTTTATGTTTGACTCTTGTTGTTAGGCCTTGGTCAAGGTTGATTTGACTTTGTCAAATTAATATCATTGGATTTAGGGGATTGAAGGAATGTGCATTCCATCTCCCAAAATGAATGGATGATATTAATTTGGTAGAATTCCTCCTTGACCAATTTGTATTTTGATCCATTCCCCTCCCACTTCATCTTATTCCCTTTCTTAATTCATTCAATCCATTTAGCCTGTGATATCTCATAATCCTAAGGCTAGTTGATTGAAAAATTGACATGAGTATGGATGAGATTAGGCCACACCTTTTGCATATTCTTTTTGTGTGTGGTATGTTTCATGAGCATAGTCCATTATACAATGTCTCTAACATGCATTAACACTAAAACTTTATTGCTCGACCTCAAATTGTTGTCACTTCTACATAAGTCCAATTACGATTGCTTAACATAGCGCTAAATTTGTGACATAAAAGGCATAAGCATTCTAGTTAGTGAGATTGTAAGTCTCCCCTCTTTCATGGTATTGTGTGGAAACTTGGCCTTTTTTCCTTCCTTCGGGAGATGTCTTGGTTCAAGGATCCATGCTTGTGATAAGTGGGTTTAGTGTTCTCCAAAGAATGACTTCAATTAAAAAGCAAAAGCAAAACAATACTAACTTCTAACCAATTAACTACTAACTTTTAATTTCTAGTCATTTACTTTAATGCCGTTTAATTTTTGTTTCTATTCATTTGCCATTGTTCATATCATCCTAATTGTTTATGATAATGCAATTTTTACTTTGTCAATTTGGACCATATTGTATGATATATTTTGTTTGTGTATACTTTGCTTGTTTGTGTGGTCTTTGACCATTAATGTACATAATAACAACAAAAACCCTAAAAGACTTTTGTGTGGATTGTTGGCTTGATCTTGGACAAATGGACTTAGAATCTAGGCAACCATCCTATTCTAAATGACTTGGCCAATGCCAACTTGTTAAGGAACCAAGTGCTTGCAATTTGAAAGTCATCTAATACATCTTTGAAGACATCTCTAAGTTCATATGCAACATGATCATTATGAAGCTGTTATTTTGAATCTGTGACATGTGGAATTCATCTGTTACATGGGCTACCTTGAAGAAGATCATGGAATGGCTAAAGCTTGGATGTGGAAATATTTATTTGATGCAGTGCTCTTCAAGATAATATAATTGTGCATTTGTGTGTTGCTTGATTCTAAAAGTCCAAGGGAATTTTGGGTTTCTATTGACATTCTTGTCTATTGAATTGCGACCCATTTGGTCAGATCTTTTCAACTCTAAACTTTTAATTTTGTACATAGGATAGTCTCTTCATCTTCTCCCCATTTATTTAATTTCAAAATCTCTCCCTCCATTTTTTTTAAATCTTCTTTGTGTGAACTACTTTTATTCTAAACTTTGACGACTTAGCAAAAAAGGATAGAAACTTTGCCCTGATGCCATTGCATTTTCAAACTTCTTTTCTTAAATCAAGCTTGTAAATAAATTTAACTATACTTGATCTAAACTTTCAAAAAGCCAAAAAGAACTAACTCATTCAAACCATTTTTAGGCCTTCGTGCCTTTCAAACTTAATTTTTGTTAAAAGCAATGCATTCACTTTGAAACTTGTATCACGAACTACGAGGTTTTGATCCCTCATTTTTGTGTTAATACGTAGGCACAAGATCGAAGGTCTTGTCAAACACAAAAATATAATTAATGAATTATTTTCTCATCACCCCATTCTATTTGTTTGTAAACATCACTTTATACCAAGTACACAAAAAGGGCTCCCTATGAGTACCTAGGACTCTTTGGGTGCTAACACCTTCCCTCTGTGTAACCAACCCCCTTACCTATAATCTCTGACTTTTTATTATTTTTGATTTGAAAACTTCTTACTTTTGGGTTTTGTTCGTACTTTTTCCCTTTTCCCTTGGAAATAATAAAAGCGCGGTGGCGACTCTTGTTACTTGATCTCTAGCATGTCAATAGCTTGATGATCATGAATTTACCGCTATAGAGAGCCTTCGATGGCTCTAGAATATTAGTAATTGGAAAGGTGGACCTTCCCATTAAAATTTGCCCACATACTTTCTTCATCACCTTTTACGTCATGGATATATATCATGTATATAGTTGTCTTCTAGGGCAACCCTAGATTCACTCAGCAAGGGAAGTTACTTCAACTCTTCACCAGAAACTCAAGTTCATTATTAATGGAAAAATGATCAGCATAGAGGGTGAAAAAGATATAATTGTTAACCAGTTATCATCATTCAAGTACATTGAAGTGGATGGGGACATTCGTGAAACCCATTCCCAAGCTTTTAAAATAGAGAATGTGAAAATGGCTCCCCTCCACAGTGAAGAATCCAGAAGCCCAGACTTTCTATATCTTCCTGCAAAAAAGCAAAGACAACAGTAGAAGCTGGTCACCCTGAATGTTGGGGTAGAGTGCTCGAGCTGTCGGTAAAGAAAGACCGATCTGGATATGGGTATCAATCACCTCAAGTGGCACACTAAATGACCCAATAGCGGCCATTGGGAAAGTCTTTCCATTGCCAGAGACTTTCACTAGCATTGGACACCTCTTTGGAGGCCATATTTCTATCGTAGATAATGAAGACAATAACATTAATACAATGTTCCTTGTGTACCAGAAAGCTCAAGGCCAATAACTCAAGAACTTGACTTCCGTGGAAATCCCCAAAGTCATTTTGATTAAAAATAAATTTTCTCATTTTATTTCTAATCCCTATGCTCTGCCCAAGAAATAGTAGAAGCTTGTCACTATTTTCAAAATTACGTTTATCGTAAATAAAATGAAAATCTTGCCTTCATTGTGTGTCTTTCATTTTTTATTTTACAAAATATGGAAATGTTTTATTTCATACTTTCCTTCTTCATCATTCCAAAATAAAGCATGAATCATAACTCATTCAGATCGTCTCCGATTCCATTGATAACACTATTACTATAGCCTATTAGGACTTTGATAATCCAGTCTACCACGCCAACAAGGATTATGAAGAAGATTGTGAACTCCATCAAGAGTTGGCCAGACTGATACAACGTGAATCGGGGGTTATTCAATATTTGAAGGAATCAGTGGAGGTCGTTAACCTTGGGACCAAGGACAACAAAAAAGAAGTCAAAATAGATGTCGCTCTGGATATTGATGTAAAGAAGGGGTTGATTGAGCTTTTGCACGAGTATATGGATGTATTCGCTTGGTCATACAAAGATATGCCATAACTCGATACAAATATTATGGTGCATATATTCCTCTAAAAGAAGGATGTATGTCCGATAATCAAAAGTTGAGAAAAGCCCAACCTGACATGGCTATCAAGATCAAAGAAGAGGTTCATAAACAGCTTGACACAGGTTTCTTGTAAGTATCAAATTATCCTCAATGGGTTGTGAATATTGTACCTGTACCAAAGAAAGATGGAAAGGTACAAATGTGTGTTGATTACAAGGATATGAATAAAGTGAGACCGAAAGATGACTTTCCACTGAAGGTGGAGAAAAATAAGAAAGGGGGTTTGAATTGTTTTCATAATAACTAAAAACTTTTGCAACAACACACACACGAAAGTAAATGCTAACTATATAAGAAATTTATCCCGGTTCACTTGAAAATCAAAGCTACTCCAGTCCACCCGGCCAAGGTGATTTCTCCTTTAAAAAGGACTTAATCCAATCATCTCAATAGATTACAAAAATGTCTAAGAGTTCAACAATCTCTTATCCCTCTCAAGTCTACAAACTTCAACAAGTCACTTGAGGAAAATCAACAACTTTAAAGAAATACAGGTGTTTGCTTTAGTGCTTCTAGGTAAGCATTATGAAAATAATTAAGGACATGAATCAATTATCACACTATGAGCAACAACTCTTGTGTGATTACTGGATTTTACAATGAAAGGTATTGAGTATATATATCGAAGTGGATTGTATAATTCTTTGTATATTTTTCTTCATGTTTAGCATGATGATGATAAGTCCTTTATATAGAACTTTGAGATGATACCGTTGGAGTGAAATTAATATAGATATCTTACCATTTATGGGACTTAATGACATTAATTTTCTTGTCCTTTCCATAGCAGTCTTGGAACATAATCCATAATTTACTTATATAGATTTGTACCATACTTAGAATACTTCTTGATTAAGTTTCTGATTTTGATGAGTCAGATGATTTGTTGAGCGTGAATCAGAGAGAGAGGAGTTAGAGTCTTTGAGCAGAAGCTTGTAGTCTTCAGATAGTTGTTTGTTGAATAATCTTCAGATGGATGTGTCTTCTAATGTTGTCTTGTAGAGTCTTCAGATGTAGAGTCTTCAGAGTCTTTATATGTAGAGTCTTCAGTGTCTTCATATGGATAGTATTCAGAGTCTTAAGACGTAGAATCTTCAGATGTATAGTCTTCAGAGTCTTCAAAAGTAGAGTCTTCAGACATCAGATATGAACTTGAATGTCAGATTCTATATGTGATTCTTTCATAAGTATACTTGTTCGGAGTCAGATATGATTTCTTTATTGTTGGAACAACTTTTCTTGACTTTGTTAGATTCCAGATATTATTTTCCTCAAATTCTTTTTTCCTTAGAAACCTGCACACTTCGAGAAAATTATTAGGGTAGCAACTTGTTTCATTCTTTGCTATCATCAAAACTTAGAGATATATTGCAGAACCAAATCTTTGTTCTAACAATCTCCCCCTTTTTGATGATGACAAAAACTTAGAATGTTGGTGAAACAATGGTACTTCACAAAGATACAAATTTGAATGAATCAAAGTCAGATAAAATATGATTCCCCTTAGGATTGGAAATCTCCCCTTAATTCTGATACTTATAAAAACAACTGAGTTATTTGTATCAGAAAAGGGTTTCTGGGGTAGAAAGTTTCTTCCCAGAGCTTCTTAGGTTGCTTGGCTTGTCTTAGTTTGTTTTTCAGATGCTGATTTAGTTTTCCTTGTTTAGATATATCCTGTAAAAACACTTAGACTGCAGAATTTGATTGTTAATATTAGAATGTGAGCAGTAACTTCTGAAGTTAGATATATCATTTCATTAGAAACGCTATTATTTATTTCTCCCCTTTTTTATCAAACTCAAAAAGTTAAAAAAAATGCAAAAACAAATCACAGAAGCCAAAAAAACCTCATTGAAAAGTCAGAGAGATACAAGGCAAAAAAGCATAGAAGAAGGAGGCCTCAGAGGAAAAGACTCTTAGAACAAAATTACAAGCAATTAATCCTAGAGTGCCTAAGGGTTTGGAGGAGGAGGCATCCTCTGAAGTAGCTGAGCAAGCAGGTTCAGGATGCTGAAGTTGACTTGATCTTGCTGGTCGAGTCTGGCTCTCACCAGTTGTTGTTCTTTCTGAAGCTCATCTAGAGTCACGAGAACTAGAGGAGCTATATCAGATGTTGATGACTCACCTTGACTCAGAGCAACCTTAGATGTCTTTGCATCTTCTTCTGCAACTATGCGAGCAGGTTCTTTAGCGTCAACTCTTGCTTTAGCTATAGCTTCAGCAGCAATAGCTATCTCCTCAACTTCTTTTCTGGCCTTTTCTTCAGCTTCCTTCCTGGCCCGATCCTCAGCTTCCTGCTCCAGAGGCACCTCTAGTCTTTCCTCAGCACCTCTGATGTAGTCATTTCTGACTTGTTCAGAGAGTCCCTTGAGCTTAAAGACCTCAGATGTCATCCACCTAAGAAATCCATTCCAGTGAGTCCTTACTTCAAAAGGATTGCCACTTAGCCTGGATTCTTCAAATAGTTTCCTAAGCCTCGCAGCACAGTTCTCTAAGAACTTGGCAAAAACCTCATCTAGGGTTGGAAAGGTTAGGTCAGGTTTAGAGGTTTGATTGATAGATTCGGAGGGATTATGGATGGGTTCATAGGGTTCATAGATGGGTTCAGAAGGAGGTGAAAGGGTTTTAGACAAATATGAAATGGGTGTTGAAGGGGTGGTATGGGTTCAGAGGCTTCTGATACAGACTTAGTCTATTTAGATTCCGTTGTGGCTTGAAGTTGTACAAGAGTGGGGGAGGTTGGGTAATGGACATATGAATGTTCAGAGTTTGAGGTTAGGTCATAGTATGGAGGATAGTTGGGAGTAGATGAGGGAGGTGATATGGGTTCATTTAGAAACATGGCATCAGATATGGGATATATGTGGAGGTTAGGTTAAAGTGTGGTAGTAGGAGTGAGGATGTGTTAGTTTCAGAAATATGGGGTTCAGAAGTGTGGGGTTCTTAAAGAATAGGGATATAGATGGTTGGTTCAGAGGGAGAGATGATTGGTGGTGGTTGGGGTACGGATGAGAGATTTTTCCTAGAACTAGAGCTTAGGGGAGCTTCAGAAATAGGAGACTTATATGGTGCGGAGGAGCTCAGAGGCATAGGTTTCTTCTAAGATGCTGAAGATTCTCCCAGCTTCTGAGTCTTCTTCTTCTTAGAGGGCTCTCTCTTCCTCTTTATAAAGTTTCATGGTTGTTCTGGTAGCCAGTCCAAGGTGAATCTAGAGATGTCAATTCCCTGGGCTTCCAGATCTTGAAGATAGTGAGTGATTACCTCTGGGGGGATCAATATTAGAGAAGAGATACATCCAACGGTGTATCTCCCTCTGATCCTTCAGAGCTTCCCAGGAGGTGTCCACAGTAGGTTTGACTCTGACCATGTCAATAAGCCCCATGCTCTTCAGATTCTTGGCATTCAGAGGCTTGCCCACGTCCAAAGTGACATCTTCCATCATGTTGGGAGAGATGAGATGGTCCACCAACCCAATCTCTATGAGAACATCATAAATTAGTCTCTCCGGAGGGATTTAACTTTTGGGCTTCATATTATTCTTGGTATCTCTGATGGAGTCCCTCAGATATTTAAAGATGAGGGAGGGAAGATTCAGCTTCAACCCGTTGTGCAGACAGTACATAATGCACTTCTGATCCGTATTAATGTAGTCAGAGGATCTAGACATTTGACGATGGTGGATAGTTCCCAGAGTGATCTTCAACCAAACTCTCAGATTTTGGTGAAGTTCTTTGTTCTTTGAAGTTTTCCCTTGTGGGTTCTGAGAGAAAATAGTTGGGATGATTTCCTATGACATATACTTTGCCATAGGATTGACAATGTATATTCTTTTGCCCCCTACTATTTCCATGTTCAGCTGCTTAGCAATAGACTTCTTTGTGATTACAATCTTGACCCCTAGAACGTAGGATAGATTACATTGGTCATCGGAGTCAGCAAACCTCCAGAATTCCTTCACCAGGAATGTGTAAACTGGACCATAGAGCCATTTAAAGTAGTTTCCCCACCCTTGGTTCTCCAATTCTTCAGTTAGGTCTATTCCATTTCTTTTGAGGTTGTCAAAATCAACCAAGAGTTCACACAAAACTTCCAGTATTTTAAAAGGAATGGCAAGATTGATGTGAGGGGGTGATCAAGAACATGAGGTTCTTGATATGAAGTTGTTGAGTGCGTAGCAATAAGGGTTGTAACTTGTTATGGAGATTCAACTGTTTGCTCGACAACATTCATTCATTGAGAATATTCGAAAACCTATTGTTGTTAAGGATTCATGTTGCATTTGTTGAAGGAGATGAAGTTGCAAGGAGGTTGAGGTTGAAGAGAGAATGAAAGCAAGGGGTTTGTGTACGTTGTGAGAGTGAAAAGTATGAAAGTGGGAATTATGGTAAAATATATACACATTCGAAACACATGTAAAACGACAGCGTTAGGGGACAAAATTAATTATGAGTGCTAAAATATGAGTTGACAAGCGTGGGGAGTATTAAATGCATCTAGTGATGGTTATCTAATCTAAAAAATATGCACATTGCTAGAGGGGATCTCAACAATTTGGCTCTTGAGTTCTGAGCTAGATAGTTGTCTAGAAGATCCAAAGCCACACGTTTGAGAGACCACATGTTGATGTTTCTAGAGTCAAGAATACCAAGAGGTTTCTGACTCAGAAGGATTCTAAAATAGATATCATATAACTTTTATAAGTATTAGAACCAGAACCAGATAAATAACATATATTTAAGTCTGAGTCTATTTTAACATTAGAGAGGAGAAGCACAAGTTCAGATTCATTCTGGGCAATCTGCCATATTTAAATGTTTTAGAATGAATAGAAATGTATCTTCAGCTAAGGGTTTTATGAAGATGTCAGCCCATTGGTGGTCTGTATCTATGAATTTTAAAATTATTATTCCTTTCAGAACATAGTCTCTGATAAAATGATGCTTCATTTCTATGTGGTTTGCTCTGGAATGTAAAATTGGATTCTTACTTAAACATGTAGTAGCAATATTGTCACAAAAGATAGGGATGTTACTCTCATAGATCTGAAAGTCCTCAAGTTGATTGTTCATCTAGAGCATCTGAGTGTTGCATAGTAAAGCTAAAATTTATTCTACTTCTGCAGTTGACAGTGCAATGGTTGATTGTCTTTTGCTAGCCTATGAGATGAGGTTTCCTCCCAGAAACTGACAGTTCCCATATGTGCTTTTGCGTTTCAATCTGTCTCCAATGTAATCTGCATCACAGTACCTAGAAAGCCTATACTCTGATGTTTTATTATACATTGGGCCAAGGTTAGGCGTGCCTTTCAGATGCCCCAGGATTCTCTTAACAGCAGATAAGTGAGATTCCCTTCGATCTGATTGAAATCTAGCATAGAGACATACGCTGAATAATATATCTGGACATGTACCAATCAAATAGAGAATAGAACCTATCATATCACGATAGAGTTTTTGACGAACCTTTTGACTCACCTCTTCTTTCTCCATAATGCAAGTAGGATGCATGAGAATCTTTACTAGTTTACTTTCTGACATGTCAAATTTCTTTAGAATGTCTTTTACGTATTTGCTTTGATATACATATGTGCCTTTTGATGTTTAGTTGATTTGAATCCCCAGAAAGAACTTTAGTTCTTGCATCAGACTCATTTCAAATTCTATCTGCATTAGCTCAGAAAATTCTTGACAAACAGAAGGGTTAGCAAAACCAAATATTATGTTATCAACGTGTATTTGATAGATCATAAGATCGTTTCTGATATTTTTACGAAAGAGAATGGAGTCCACTTTGCCTCTAATAAAGTCATTTTCTAGAAGAAATGGGCTAAGTCTTTCATACCAAGCTTTGGGAGCTTGTTTCAGACCATAAAGAGATTTTCTCAGCTTAAAAACATGTTCTGGACATTTTGAGTTTTCAAAACCAGGAGGTTGATAGACATACACCTCTTCAGAAATATACCCATTCAGAAACGCGCTTTTGACATCCATCTGATATAATTTGAGGGAATAATTTACAACAAAATATACAAGAAGACGAATAGATTCTGACCTGGTGACTTGAGCAAAGGTTTCATTGTAGTCAATACCTTCCTGTTGACTATAACCTTGTTCCACCAATCGTGCTTTATTTTTTACCACTTCACCCTTTTCATTTAGTTTTTTTTGTAAAGCCATTTGGTTCAATCACATTGGTTCTCTAGGGTCTTGGTACAAGATCCCAGACATCATTCTTGGAAAACTGATCAAGTTCTTCTTTAATTGCAAGAATCCATTCTTTGTCTTGAAGAGCTTTGTAGATGTTTGATTGGCTGCATTGTATGGTAAAACACTAGCTGGATTCTAATGCCCTGACTGATGTCATGACATGCTGTGAAGGTGTTTGTGTGACTAGATTGTAGGTTAGAATATCTAGTTGTACTCTGATGTCTTGACTGATGTCATGACACACTTGAGTAGTTTACTGCAGGATTAGCTAATACAGGATTCATTGAATGTCAAACTGGATGTTATGACATTCATCCTTGTCAGCAGATACTGAAAAATAGAACAGTTGGTGTTCTGTTAGAACTCAGTATTTATTTTCAGTCTGGTGATCAAGTAAATACCAGATCTGGCATAAGGCGTACTGTCTGAATATCAAACTGGATGTTATGACATTCATCATTAACAGCATATACTGAACAATAGACAGAGTGGTGTTCTGCTACACTTCAGTATGTTTATCAGTCTGTTCTTCAAGAGGATAACAGAACTGACTTAAGGCTAAATGTGTAAATGTCAAATTGGATGCTTTGACATTTATTAATGTAAGCTGTTACTGTAGAATGGACAGATTGGTCCTGTACAGTTCAGCAAATTTGTACAGTCTGTTTTCAGGAAAAACAGACTTAGCATATGGACCTTGATGTCAAGCTGAATGTTGTGACATTCATTCCTGACAGAATATGCTATATTGTAGGTTGTTTAGTTTTTCTGTTTCAGCATTTTTCTCAGGCTAAAATCCAGGAAACCAACAACCAAGCTACAATTAAGGAACCTAACAAATAGCCTATTTGTTAGCACACTAATATGTGGAAATTAGTTAGAATCCTATGTGGCATTATTTGTGGAGGTCTTGAGATATTTTAGGAACTAAATATGGAGATATTTTAGGAACTAAGAGATTGAAGACCTTGATTGTAGCAGAAACTTTCTGCTGGTTTTGTAACAGCAAAGAACAAGTTTGCTGCGATTTCTGAAGGCCCAAATCCAGTTGGGTGATTAGGTTATAAATAGAATATTGTAACCTAGTTTTTGTAAGCCTCTTAGAATGAAAATTTAGGGGTGTGTGTGAGGTAAACCTCCCAATCTGTGGGAAGGTTACCATGTGTTTCTCAGTGTTCAAAGCTGAGAGTGTTTGTAACTCAAAGCCTGTAGGCAAGAGTGATTATGTGCTTGAACGAAGATGTGAAGCAAGTTCAAGTTGTTTTAACATTACATTGTATTTGTAGTGATAGGAATGGAAACTGGAGGTTTCTATCTAGGAGTTCCTAGGTATAGATTGCATTGGGTAGGGATTAAGTGAAGAGTTGTAAACGGGGGAGTTTAACTCTGAATTGATACTGCTGATAGTGGATCTTCTTCCTGGCTTGGTATGCCCCTAGACGTAGGTGAGTTGCACCGAACTGGGTTAACAATTGCTTGTGTTTTTACCTTCTGCGCACTATATTTTGTCTGTTATAACTCAGTCTGGTTTTAGTCTGTTTATGAAGGGAATAACAGATATGACACATAGCCTGCAGTCTGAATGTAAAATAGAATGTTATGTCATTCACCATTGACTGCTGATATTGATGGACTGGTTGGTCTGTTACAGTTCACTCATCTGTAATGTTGGGACAGGTGATGTTCAAACCAATGTTGAGACATCATGCTGATAACTGGGCAGGATAAATAAACATAAGGGCTATGTTTGATCTCTACTGTGTGTTTGCACTAGATGGACAGAACTAGGTGTTCCTCCATTCTAGGGTGATATAGAAGCAGATGTCGTGACATCTGTGAACGTGTGCATATTAGTACAGGGTTTAATAACTGTCTTGCTGTATTAGTTACAATGTTGGATCAGATGTCATGACTTGGAGTAGAACATCTGAAATTTGACTACACCAGAATTTCAAATGGTATCAGAGCGGGCATCCTGTTCTGTTTCTGGATGAGATCCATGGGTGATACCTTCTGGTATCTTGTAAGGAGTTATGTTAGTACTGATGGTGGAACCGTTGGAAGGTTTTGTGATTCCTCTGAATGGTCCCTTGAAGTAGGTGGATGGACTGTTCATGACTGGAATGGTGTGTACCTGTCTCTGGAGGTTGGAAATTGGCCTATGTGTGGAACAGTTGTGCTAGTATTGAATCATATTCAAGCCTGGTATGTTCTTGGAGGCTGATCTGGTGAAGGGTGTGTACATAAGTTGAGTTATATTATGATTTCCGCTGCATAATACCTGGCAAAACTCAAACTCTGATGTAGTTTCTCCTCTTGTGGATGAAAGGCTGCTGTATTCAAGATTTCATCATAACCTACTGAAGATGTCAAAGATACTTGAGTCTCCTCAAGTCCACCCATCATGACGTTCTCTCTTCAGGATGGTAAGAGTCACCTGATCACTGATTCCTTTACACTCTTGGGTAGTGTATATGAAGACCTTGAAGATTTTCAAGGAGGGTTTGTTCCAAGCAGGTGGAACTAATGTTCTATGTGATGTTAGAACATGTTGTTCAACAAGTATGCACCTACTGGTTGAAGAGCAGACGTTTTTAGGCGTCAAACAAAGAGATACTTTTGTTTGGAACCTACTCCTGACCTGGAAGAGGAGACATCTGTGTGAGCTAAGTTGACAAGGGTAGGGTCAACTATGTGTATGCTCAAGAAGGTCACTTTTAGAAGTCTTATCTCTAGAAGTGGAGCTGGTTGAGATGTGACATTGTGCAATCCCTGTTGTGTGCCTTATTCCTGTAGACTGATCAGGGTTGGATAGTTGTTCCCTGAAGTACTATGGTGTACTGGAAGACAAGTCCCCTGGATGATAGAAGTCAATAATGGGGTAACCTGACTGCTATTCCATTTAAGAGGATTGGGACCATGAATCTTGTTATTCAAACACCACGATCAGAAGTGGCAGTTCTTTCAAGGAGTGAGAATATGAAGATTCAGAAGTTGGTTGAGGTAGTATGCTCTGGCAATGCATATCTACTATTGACTGGTGTTGTTTTCGTTCACTAGTACGTATGGTCAGCTGAAGTCTGATTGGTGTGATTGGAGTATGTATAGGTATAACTCATAGAGTTAGGTGCCACTGGTAGGGATGGTGTATGTCATGTTGAGACATGTCTGTACAATGCATGGATATTGGTGTGGAGTGTCCATGATTGTTAATTTGAGGGGGAGTTTGGCTAACCTCCTCATGTTTGGTCAGCCTAGGGTCTGGTTGGCTGTTGACCTGTGTCACATGGGTTCTGGCTGTTGTGTGACACATTTGCAAGGAAAAATTCATCTCTCTCATTCATAAGGGTGAATTTAATCTGAGAAGATTTTCAAAACTATTGAAGTGCTTGCAAGAAGAAGATGTGACACTGAAATTCTAGTTATCAGACTTTGAATGTCACACTGGTTGTTATGACATCCAATTCTGCACAGACAGGAATTATGCAAAACTTAACAGTAAGTGCAGTAAATAACACAAGTAATTGTTTACCCAGTTCAGTCCAACATGACCTACATCTGGGGGCTACCAAGCCAGGGAGGAAATCCACTATTAGTAGTATCAATTCAAAGCTAAACTCACCCGTTTACAACTTATCACTTAATCACTACCCAATGCAATTTCAATCTTAACCTAAGATCAGAGTTCCTACTCACTCCCCCTCAATCACCTCAGTGATTACTATCTTTAAACAATATTAAAGACAAGTTGAAGTCACACTTCAAATAACTCTTGATTGTGCTTCACAGCTTTAATCAAGATACACAGCACTCACGCTTAAAAGCTTTGAGTGACGCAACACTTACAACTCAATGAACACCCTATGCCAAAGCTATCATCTACTTGATAATGGCTTGGCTTACAAGATACGTCTAATACAAGACTCACAAAAATACAGCAGTGAAGTATGATGGACACACAAAATCTTCACGCCTCAAAATCCCTGAAACTGAATGAAGGAACGCCTTCCTTTTATATTGCAGTATCCTGGGCTTTTGCACCTGTATTCTCCTGAATTTAAGGTCACGCGAGTTCCCATAAATTCAACATTTAGGTTACTAACAAATAGGCTATTTGTTAGGTTCATTGAATGTAGCTTGGTTGTTGATTTCCTGGATTTTCTCTCAGTTGTTGAATCCCTGAAGAATAGCCTGAGAAAAAGCTGAAACAGAAAACTAAACAACCTACAATTTAGCATATGCTGTCAGGCATGAATGTCACGACATTCAGCTTGACATCAAGGTCCATATGCTGAGTCTGTTTTTCCAGAAAACAGACTGTACAATTTTGCTGACCTGTACATGATCAAAATGACCATACTACAGTAACAACTTACATTAATAAATGTCAAAGTGTCCAACTTAACATTTACACATTTGGCCTTAAGTTAGTTCTGTTATTCTCTTGAAGAGCAAACTAAGTTACATGCTGAAGTATAGCAGAACACCACTCTGTCTAATGTTCAGTAGCTGCTGTCAATGATGAATGTCATAACATCCAGTTTGACATTCAGTCAGTAGGCCTTATGCCAGGTCTGGTCTTTCCTTGATAACCAGACTGGAAATAAATACTAAGTTCTAACAGAACACCTGCTGTCCTATTCCTTAGTATCTGTTGACAGGTATGAATGTCACAGCTTCCAGTTTGACATTCACTAAATCTTGTGTTAGCTAGTCCTGCAGTGACTACAATGTAGTCACACATACATGTCATGACATCAGTCAAGACATTAGTACCCATCTAGTGTTTTACCATATAATGCAGCCAATTAAACACCTACAGACACTAGAAGAGTATTTTCAAAGTAGTCTTATGGTGGAAGTATCTGAAAGGAATATTGGGAAAGGATTTAAGATCAATGTCAACTTGTGCCAAGTACTTGTATTTAATTGATTATCCTTGGAGCTCAAGATAACTGATGTTCTTAAAGATGTTGGAACATCTCTTCTTCAAGACCCTGTGCAGAATCACAGGAAGGATAATACATTGGTTTATGATCTATCTCTTTGGTGGCAGCAAAAGCATATGATCTCTGAAAAGGTTTCCTGGCAAGAAACATGTTCAGCCTTGGTGTGTACAAGAAGAAGAAGACATCATAGTCTTGATGGTGGTTACTTGGATCAGTTTATCTCTGATCTAAGTAAGGAAGTGCATTGGCTAATGCACACTGTGAAGTTAAGAACATGTGGCAGCACTCTTAACATCATGGAAACAACCTTGCTTTAGGAAGGGGAATCCTTGGTATAGCTGAAGGGTTAGTTTCTAACTGGTCCTTCTGAAAACTCATGCATCAGAGTGTCTAATGTCTTTCGAAAAGAAGCAGGAATTCATCAAGGTGTGAGCTTGGATGACTTAACTGCAAACCTGCAGGATGGAGGTTGTTTACTCAAACTTGGTTCCACAATCAAGTCTATGAGAACATTGAACTCTTGTTCTGTGAAGGGAGGAAGTTCTTTCAAGTGGCAGAAGAAGGAGCTGAATTCAACAGCTAGATGTCAAAACACAATGTTGTGACATTTGGTTCAACATCAGATTCTTAGTTGGTGAAGTGGCACATCAACTTGAGATAGAAGGGTCTACAGGGTTGTAGATTGGATACTTCAAAAAGGTCGTCCTCGTTGCAGTTCTTTGGAGTTGCTGGATAGAAATGATGTTACATGTTCATGTCTTAGAAAATCTAAGTTTTGTTCAACATGTAGCTTGAAGTTCAAGTCTAACTTGGAAGGTCAGAATATCTTTGGGAGAGGTCTGATAGACGTGGAGAGGTCAAAGAATGGCATTTGACTTTTTCATATGAGGATTCATGAAGGAGGTAATCAACCAGTGGCATTTGGTCTATCTCAGAAGTGAGTTCGAAGAATCAAGATAATCCACATATGGCAGCTGATTATTCTTGAGGAAAGTCTGAGACAAATTACTATTGAGCAGAAAATTAGTAAGTTGAAGACAAAAGGAGGTGTTTTCTATTCATCTCTTGGAGCTTGTGGTAGGAGCTCTGAGCTATCTATGGAAGATTATCTCTCGTAATGGGATGAGAATGTATATGTCCCAATTTATGTCTGGGTTCTTTTGGATATCTGAAGATTATCAGATGGTGTTCCTTGTCATGTTGTGAAGGATGTCCTAACTAATGTTAGAACATTTTGTGAAGTGGTTTCTTGTTCTGGTTAGAAGAGAGATTGACACAGAGTGTGGATGTGTTCAGCCAAGAGGGTTGAACAGAGGGTGTGCTCTTGAAGACATGAAGATGAGTCTTATGTTTTCCATTCATCAAGTGGTTTGGGTTCTCTTTGAATCAGGAAGTATGTGAAGGTCCAACTTTGGGGTGTTGGATATGTTCATGTGTGATCTCCAAGTTTCAAGAGGAGAGTTGGTTGTTCATGACAGGGGGAGTTCTGTCTTTGTGTTGCAAGTAATCATCAAGCTTGTGGTCTATGTGTTCTCAGATAACAAGGTATGACACCTGATATACCTGCTGTGAAGATAGTGTGTGACTACTTGATCTAAGTTGTGAAGCAAGATCAAGTGGGTAGTGTCTTGATCAAAGTTGTAAGGCAAGATCAAGAGGGGGTATTCTTGATTGAAACTGTGAAGTAAAATCAAGATTGTGTATCTGTCACTTGTGTGTAATTCTGTTTATGTTGGTTTGTAATTTAAAGTGTTGCTTTGGCAACATTTTTGACAAAAAGGGGGAGTAACACCTGTGATGCCCCAGGACAACAGAGTGTTTTGCTAAACAGATATTGGAGATCCTCCAAGCCAGAGGTAGTGCTGCAGCTGAGGTTCCACTTCTATGAGTGTGAGTTATGTGTGTTGTAATTAGAAGTTTTTATCTAACTTCTGTATGTGTGCTGTTATGTGAAGTTTTTATTTAACTTCCATCTGTGTGAGTGTGTTGTTACTCTGAGTGTATTACCTAGGTTAATTTCCTGCTAGATGTGTGTTTTCCGCTGCTATGGACTCTGTTGTGAAGCCAAAGTGTTTTAGCCAAAAATTTGCCAAAGGGGGAGTTTGTAGATGTTTGATTGGCTGCATTGTATGGTAAAACACTAGCTGGATTCTAATGCCTTGACTGATGTCATGACATGCTGTGAAGGTGTTTGTGTGACTGCATTGTAGGTTAGAATATCTAGCTGTACTCTGATGTCTTGACTGATGTCATGACACACTTGAGTAGTTTACTGCAGGATTAGCTAATACAGGATTCATTGAATGTCAAACTGGATGTTATGACATTCATCCCTGTCAGCCGATACTGAGGAATAGAACAGTTGGTGTTCTGTTAGAACTCAGTATTTATTTTCAGTCTGGTGATCAAGGAAATACCTGATCTGGCATAAGGCGTACTGTCTGAATATCAAACTGGATGTTATGACATTCATCATTAACAGCATATACTGAACAATAGACAGAGTGGTGTTCTGCTACACTTCAGTATGTTTATCAGTCTGTTCTTCAAGAGGATAACAGAACTGACTTAAGGCTAAATGTGTAAATGTCAAATTGGATGCTTTGACATTTATTAATGTAAGCTGTTACTGTAGAATAAACAAATTGGTCCTGTACAGTTCAACAAATTTGTACAGTCTGTTTTCAGGAAAAACAGACTTAGCATATGGACCTTGATGTCAAGCTGAATGTTGTGACATTCATTCCTGACAGCATATGCTATATTGTAGGTTGTTTACTTTTTCTGTTTCAGCATTTTTCTCAGGCTAAAATCCAGGAAACCAACAACCAAGCTACAATTAAGGAACCTAACAAATAGCCTATTTGTTAGCACACTAATATGTGGAAATTAGTTAGAATCCTATGTGGCATTATTTGTGGAGGTCTTGAGATATTTTAGGAACTAAATATGGAGATATTTTAGGAACTAAGAGATTGAAGACCTTGATTGTAGCAGAAACTTTCTGTTGGTTTTGTAACAGCAAAGAACAAGTTTGCTGCGATTTCTGAAGGCCCAAATCAAGTTGGGTGATTAGGTTATAAATAGAATATTGTAACCTAGTTTTTGTAAGCCTCTTAGAATGAAAATTTAGGGGTGTGTGTGAGGTAAACCTCCCAATCTGTGGGAAGGTTACCATGTGTTTCTCAGTGTTCAAAGCTGAGAGTGTTTGTAACTCAAAGCCTGTAGGCAAGAGTGATTATGTGCTTGAACGAAGCTGTGAAGCAAGTTCAAGTTATTTTAACATTACATTGTATTTGTAGTGATAGGAATGGAAACTGGAGGTTTCTATCTAGGAGTTCCTAGGTATAGATTGCATTGGGTAGGGATTAAGTGAAGAGTTGTAAACGGGGGAGTTTAACTCTGAATTAATACTGCTGATAGTGGATCTTCTTCCTGGCTTGGTATGCCCCTAGACGTAGGTGAGTTGCACCGAACTGGGTTAACAATTGCTTGTGTTTTGACCTTCTGCGCACTATATTTTGTTTGTTATAACTCAGTCTGGTTTTAGTCTGTTTATGAAGGGAATAACATATATGACACATAGCCTGCAGTCTGAATGTAAAATAGAATGTTATGTCATTCACCATTGACTGCTGATATTGATGGACTGGTTGGTCTGTTACAGTTCACTCATCTGTAATGTTGGGACAGGTGATGTTCAAACCAATGTTGAGACATCATGCTGATAACTGGGCAGGATAAATAAACATAAGGGCTATGTTTGATCTCTACTGTGTGTTTGCACTAGATGGACAGAACTAGGTGTTCCTCCATTCTAGGGTGATATAGAAGCAGATGTCGTGACATCTGTGAACGTGTGCATATTAGTACATGGTTTAATAATTGTCTTGCTGTATTAGTTACAATGTTGGATCAGATGTCATGACTTGGAGTAGAACATCTGAAATCTGACTACACCAGAATTTCAAGCTTCTTCATAGGATATTGGCTTTATCAGAGATACTAGTCCTAGAAGTGTTTCTTTAGAAACTTTGAATGTTGATCTTGTTCTGACATGTTCATTTTTGTTTCTTAGAATTAGTTCCTCAGAAACATTTTGTCTATTTCTTGATCTTTTCTGATTGATTTTGACTTCAGGTGCTTCTGACATTTCTTTTTCCGCTTCTTCAGATTCTTTCGTCTTTTCGTCAGAACCTGCAAGTGTTATCTCCAAATCTACAAAATTCTCAACTAGCTTTAACTTTTCAGAGTCAAGCTTATCATCAAATCTGACATGTATGGATTCTTCCAAAATTTGTGTTTCTATATTTTATACTCTATATCCTTTAGAACATTCTGAGTATCCCAACATAATACACTTTTGTACCTTAGAGTCAAACTTGTTCGGATTATCTTTAGTATTCAGAATAAAACAAGAACATCCAAAAGGATGAAAATAAGAAATGTTGGGTTTTCTTCCCTTGCGCGGTTCATAAAGAGTCTTCTCCAGAATCGGTTTGATAGAGATTTTATTCTTTATGTAACATGTTGTATTCACAACTTCATCCCAGAAGTGCTTAGCCACATTTATTTCATTGATCGTGACTCTAGCCATTTCTTGGAGAGTCATATTTTCCTTTCTACAACTCCATTTTGTTGTGGAGTTCTAGGACAGGAGAAATCATGAGATATTCCATTTAGGTCAAAAATTCCTTCAAAAAGTTTGTTTTCAAATTCGCCACCATGATCACTTCTGACTCTGATGTTTTTAGATTCAAACTTATTTTGCACTTTTGAACAGAAGCTAGTGAACAGAGAATCTGACTCATTCTTGTGCCTTAAGAATTTTACCCATGTCCAAAGACGATAATCGTCAACAATGATAAGTCCACACTTCTTACCATTTATTGACGTTGTCTTAACAGGTCCAAACATGTCAATGTGTAAAATTTCTAGAGGCTTAGAGGTAGAAACAACATTTTTGTCTTTGAAATTTGTTTTAGAAAATTTTCCTTTCTGACGTGCTTCACAAAGATCATCTGAAGAAAACTTCAGCTTAGGCAAGCATCTGACTAACTCAAGTTTATTTAGCTGAGAAATCCTCCTCAAGCTAATGTGACCCAAGCGTCTATGCCACACCCATTTCTCTTCATTTACATACATTAAACATTTTAAGTTTTGATCTTTTAAATCTGAAAGCTTTATTTTGTAAATGTTATTCTTCCTCTTTCCAGTGAAAAGGACTGTTCCATTTTTCTGATTAACAGCTTCACACATTTTTTTATTAAAGATTATATCATAACCGTTATCACTTAATTGACTTATGGATAACAAGTTATGCATTAATCCCTCAATATAAAGAACATCATAAATAGAGGGAAGAGATCCATTACCAACTGTTCCAGATCCTCTGATTCTTCCTTTCTGATTTCCTCCAAAGCCTACGAAGCCAACACCTTTAAGTTCTAGGTTTTGGAACATATGCTTTATTCCCTTCATGTGTCACGAGCATCCAAAGTCCAGGTACCATGATTGGTGTTTTAACTCTGTTGCACATGATATCTGCAACATATACTTTTTTATCTTTTGGTACCCAGAATCTTTTGGGTCCTTTAGTATTATTTCTCCCAGAGTTTATGAAAACTTTGGGTTTTCTTGCGTTATTATATTTCTGTGTTTGTGCAGGTATGTAATGATAGGAAAAGGGAGATTTAAGTTTGTTTTCTGCATTAAACTCGTGTTAATACCATGTTGTTCATACATTTTCAAGCAAGGCACAAAGCATAACACAACAGGGCACTAAATACAGGAAAAGCATTTCATGGCTAACTTAGTTTGTTATTCACTTTTGATTCACTAATTTAAACACAACTTCAGTAACTCATTAATTACACTTGATAAATCCGTATTTCATCTTGCCATTTCAATACTAATTAACTGCAAGTTAACTAGCTAACAGACCCAATTTCAAATTAGCATCATAACTTGATTAATAATTAACATCATAATTGGATCTCAATTTTCAAGTTCCATTGCAATCAACTGTGCCAATTTTTACCTCATTCATTTCACTAACAATTTCATCAATTAACTTCCTATAACTAACTTTCACTAAGCAATAACTACCTAACTGAATCTAACAGATTACTGACCCTTAACTAACCTATTTCTCTAACTGTATCCTATTTGATGTAAATTTGAACCTAACTAATTCACATGTTATTAACAGAGTCCTTCACTAACATTTCTTTCTAACTGAGAAGCATAATAGATTACAACCTAATAGATTTTATCAAAGTGAACTAACTTCAGAATTCATTAACTTATTGATTGAATTCAAACTAATTCTAACAAATTAACAACTCAACACTAACAGAAGCTAACATAATCAATAACTTCTAACCAATTTTCCCTTTAAATATTTAATAGAATTAACCTCTAACCTAACTTCTACCCGAGCTACCCGATTCTGTTAGCATCATCACCATCTATAAATTCAATCAATCATTGCAATCATCAGGCGGGGAATCACATTCAATCACCTTTAATCATTTTCACACATTTCATCAATCTCTGCAACTCATCGTAATCTCTATGAACCCCTCACTCATGATATCCCCACCTTCTCAATCTCTCACATATGCAAGAAAGTGAAGGAGAAGGGTAATCCAAAACGCAACGGAATTTAAAATTTTCCTTTAGTGATCCTTACGAATGGGCATGCTTCGTGGAGTACCCATCAAGTGTCTTTATGGTCATCCAGTTACAGACAATGTTTGATCAGCAATAAGGCACTCGACTCTACATCTAGGGTTCATAGTGGTTTCAGGTCGAAGGGTGGTATACACCATTATCAGCATGAGAATAACTTATGACACTTTGCATAACATTCTATATAGTATTCTCATAGCGAGTCAATCCAATATAAATATTACTCTTAATATTCATACATATGTTTAAGACTTGATAACTCCTTATCCATGATCCATGAGATGTGATTATCAGTCTATATACATAGTAGTCTTTATGCTTTAATGTTATCCCACTTCACAATAAAGCTCGACTATGGATACTTTAAGAATAGTGTCCTTATGTTTAATGTGATCTCATGATGAAATCACACTTGATACATTAAACTGACTATCTATTCTAGGGACTTTATTAGACAAACATAATAAAGAAAAAGCCTTTTATTATTAATAAATAATTCGATACAAGTACCAAAAGTATTGGCCTCTAGGGCTTACACCAACAGAAAGAACAAGGCAGTGTAGCAAGTCACACAAACAACAAATTTCAAGTATCCACACGTACAAGCTAAATAATTATAGAATAAGGAGAAGAAGAATATTGTAAAGAGTTTTGGGATTATAAGCAGTTACCTCTTCGATTTAGTTCTAAGTTTCTTGCTCCCACTTCAACGCCTTTGGCTCCTCTACTTCATAGGTGAATCCTTATTTTCCTTAGACATTTTGAGTAGAGCTTGATACTATGATGTTGGTTTAAGGCTGAGAAATCAAATCCCTAAAATTGGAGTCTTTGATTCCTCCTATTTTGTATTTAATTTTTTATTAGATAGGTTAGGGTTCATTAATTTTTGGCTCGGATTAAATGTATGGTTGAGAATCAGAGAAACATGAGGTTGGGTCGTGATAGAGGATGGTGATACGGTTACAATTATGTGAGGTTTGTGGTATTTGGCCCTCCACCGCCTCCGGAGGCGATTTCCGGGGCGGCGGAATTGGTTGTTCTCCGGATATAGTCATTTGAATTGTAAAATATAAAGTGTTGAGCGTAGAACCCTCCCTCTCATGATTGATTTCTTTTAGACTTTGGCCCATACATCCATACTAATTGCACCCTATAATGGCCCATACCCCCTCCCGAACCAACAAACCACATGTTGGGCATGTGCCCCAAATTGCTTCTTGCACCATGGTTGTGCATGGTTAATGATTAATGGTTGTATGCTTGTATGAATTTTTAAA
The DNA here is from genome assembly GCF_024323335.1 of Lathyrus oleraceus. Lineage (NCBI taxonomy): Eukaryota > Viridiplantae > Streptophyta > Magnoliopsida > Fabales > Fabaceae > Lathyrus > Lathyrus oleraceus. The sequence continues at coordinate 309,347,806 of NC_066580.1, forward strand.
TTCTTGCATGATTTATGATTCATCCCTCCGTTATGGGTAAAATGTACCCCGCTCCCAAGAACATGTAATTGTGTAGGATTTACCTTTCTTTACCCCTTTCCTTTGTATGTTAATAAGCAAGATAAAACCAAAACAATAAAAAGAATTTTTTTTAAAAGACAAAAATAAACTTGATCCAACATCAAGTGTTTTTTAAATCAAAATCAATTGAGTGCAATGTGAGTACTTGATCCAACGTCAAGCATCTCTTCCATTTCATTCACACAACTTTCACATTCAAAATCTCAAACACTTGATCCAACGTCAAATTACTTTCAAAACATTTTTGCAATAAACTGGATGAAAAAGGATGGAGTGTACGTACTTGTACACATCATTTATCAAGTACTTGGGTTGTCGGTCGTACTTAGCTTGTGGCCTGATGCTTGTCTTCCATTCAAAACTCTTCCATTAACTATCCTCTCAGCTCTCGAGTATTCTGATTTCTGTCCGTACATAGCTTGTGGTTAGATGTTTGTCTCCCTCTAAGTAATAATGATTAAACTCGCCTCACAAATCTCATAAACAAAAAAAAAACTCATTGGATGAAAAATAGAGGTTAGGATGCAACTGTTCTCTCAGCTCCCAAGTACTCGGATTGCCAGCCATACTTAGCTTGTGGTCTGATACTTGTCTCCATTCTAAAATCAATCACATCCCATTAAATCCAATTTTCCGCCTTAGGGCATTCAAAAATATTTTTATAAAGGACATGTTATTTTCTTTCCACCATGAACGACGCTTAAACCTCCAATGTCGAGCATACAAGTAATATTCAACTGCTAGAATGTGATCCAAGTGCATCCATTCTACCGCAAACTAATAAACTCTTAAGTCTCCCACGCGTGAGCATACAAGCAATGTTTAACTGCTATAACACGAATGTTAACATCGTTCACTAAAGACAACCAACGCATTCATATTTTCTACCACAACATACGAAGCTTTGACTTTCTTATTTCACTTTGAGGATATGTAGGCATGAGGGTCCAAATCCTTGGCGAGCTTACTAATTAATAAACTTATTTTTTCTCCTTCGATTAATCGCAAGTAACCTTCAAATAAACACCCATTCACATATAAAATAAGAAAAATGGTTCCCGTTGAGTGCAACGGATGTGATGGGTGTTAATACCTTTCCCTTGCATAATTGACTCGTGTATCTGCTCTTGGTTGTGACAACCATTCTTTTAAGGGTTTTACTGATATTTTCTCTTTCCTAGGAATAAATAAAGTTCGATGGTGACCCTGTATTTTTCACGGTGAAAAACCTCCATAAATCCCAATCATACTTGGCACCTCCAAAAAGCCCAACCTCGCTTGACCTCTCTAAAATTTCAACCTCGGTTGACCCCCTATAAAGCCTAATCATCATTGGCATACTTAAAAACCCGCTTCATTGTTAACATAAAACCATGATTTCAATTGAGAAACCCAATGATCATTGGTACTTTAAAACCTTCATCTCTTTTGACACAAAAAACATTTGGCACTACATTAGCCCGTACATAATAAAAGCCCGGTCATACACTGGTATTTTGCATATAGTAATCTATTATTGCATAGCATTGCATCACTAAAAAGTGTAGCATATCCATCAAGATGGTGCATTACACCATACAAAATTAAACATGCATACTTAACATAAGTCAGATTCAAGCATTTCTTGAAAGCACAGACAAATCCTCAGCTAAGGCAATAGTATTTCTCCAAAGAGAACATCATCCCCAGAAATCTTCCAGCTGATATCCCAAGTAAATTTCCTCTAAAAATACCTCGGTCAAAAAACATGCCTTAAACACTCGTTTGTGTTAAACCTGGTTATCCTTAAAACACTCTGTGGCGGTAAATTCATGACCATTAAGCTATGGATCAACTTAACGTCAATTAAACCAGAGTCGTCACGGCGCTTTTATTGTTTCCAAGGGAAAAGGGAAATGTACGAACAAAACCCAAAGATAAGAAGTTTTCAAATCAAAACTAATAAAATGCCAAAGATTACAGGTAAGGGGGCTGGTTACACAGAGGGAAGGTGTTAGCATCCAAAGTTTCCTAGGTACTCCTAGGGAGCCCTTTTTTGTGTGAATATGTGTTTTTGTATAAAATGATGTTTGAAATAAATAGAGTGGAGGGATGAGAAAATAATTCATTCATTATACTTTTGCGTTTGACAAGACCTTCAGACTTGTGCCTAAGTACCAACATAAAATGAGGGATCAAAACCTCGTAGTTCGTGGTAACAATTTCAAAGTGAATGCATTGCTTTTAACAAAAATTTAAGTTTTAACAAAGGCACAAAAGGCCTAAAAAGGTTTGAATGACTGTTAGCTCTTTTTGTCTTTTGAAATTTTAAAGTTAAGAATAGTTTGGTTCATTAACAAGTTTGATTAAGAAAAGAGTTTAAAAATGCAATGGCATAAGGCCAAATTTTCAAGCAATATCCAAGCTGAAAAGCAAGGCATCAAATAAAGATAGCCACATCCAAGCTTAGCAACTCCGTGATCTTCTTCATAATCTCCCATGTATCATATGACATACTCCTTGAATGGCTCAGATATTGGCATTAGACACAGGTTCAAAGTAACAACTTCAATAAGACAATATAGCATATGAAATCAAATGGAATCACAATACTTGCATCAGATGAAGTTTCAATTGACAAGCACTTGGTTTCATGAAAGTTGGCATTGGCCAAGTCCTTTTGCATAGGGAGTGTTTCCTAATTCTAAGTCCAATGTCTCAGATCAAATCCAACAGTCCACACAAATGTCTTTTAGGGTTTTTGTTGTAATTATATACATTAAGGTCAAAAGACCACAAACACAAACAAGTATATACATTCACAATATAATCACAAGATAAGGCTCAAATGAGGAAAGTGAAAATGGAATTAAGGTAAACAAGTTAAATAATATGAATAATGGCAAATGAATAAAGACTTTAAATTTAAAGTGTATAAAAGTAAATGGCTTGAAATTAAATGTTAGTTGTTAGTTGATTAGAAGTTAGTATTGCTTTTGCTTTATTTTGTTTAAGTCATTATTTGGAGAACACTCAACCCACTACTCACAAGCATGGATCCTTGAACCAAGACATCTTCCAAAGGAAGTAAAAAAGGCCAAGTTTCCATACAATACCATGAAAGAGGGGAGACTTACAATCTCACTTACTAGAATGTTATGCCTTTTGTGTCAACAATTTAGCGCTATGTTAAGCAATCGTAATTGGACTTATGTAGAAGTCACAACTATTTGAGGTCGGGCAATATAAATTTTAGTGATAATGCATGTTAGAGATATGGTATTGTGAACCATACTCCTAAAATATATCACACTTAAAAAAATGCAAAAGCGGTGGACCTAATCTCATCCATACTTAGGTTGATTTTGCAATCAACTAGCCTTAGGATATAGAGATATCATAAGCCCATGAAATGAATGAGAAGAGAATGGGATTGAGATGAAGAGGGAGGGGGGAATGGAATCAACATAAATTTGTCAAAGGAGGACTTTTATCAAATTAAAATCATTCATTCATTTTGGGAGATGAAATGTGTATTTCATCAATCTCCTAAATCCAATGATTTTAACTCAACAAAGTCAAATTAACTTTGACCAAGGCCCAACTACACAAGTCAAGCTCAACAAGTCAATATCAAAAGCTCAACACAATTTATTTTTCAATTAAATAATGCATTAAATTAAATTATGGTTGGTCCAAATCCTAAAACCTTATCAAAACACCAAATAAATGGCCATGAGATTTATCATAGGTCAAACAAAGTCAAAGGACCTTGGAGAAAAAAATTCATTGATTTTTTAAACTTAAAACTATTTTTAAACAATTACAAATATTCATAAAAACAATTAAATTATGAAAAATATTGATAATGATCCAAAAAATAATTTTAATTCAGAAAATGAAAGACGAATTTATTTAAATTTTTTTGGTGAAACTCTAGTATTTTTTGGATCAATATTAAAATTAATATGAATTAATGAAAATAAACCAAATAAAATGAAAATCAGAAAATGGCAAAAAATGTGGACCACTTGATCTCCCTCATTAATTGAGGTGGCAGATCAAGTTGTCCTCAGCGCGCGTTCCATCATGGACACGAGTCAAAGCGCTGCAAGGATGGTATTCAAAACCAAGACACAAGATTAAAACATTTTACAAGGATCATGTGGTTCAGATGAGCGCCAGTACACCACCGGAACCAAAGCTCCGGTCTCTTTCTCCGGTGAGCCTCACCGGACTGGTTCACTCCCAACCATCACCGAAATAAAAAAGGAGGACATGAATTTAAAGTAGAAATGCTCAGGAGCTCGAATCTGGCCTCAATTTCTCCTAACTCCAAGTATATTGAAAGATACAGAGAATTAAAATTTGAGGATCATGATCTGAGTTGCTTTGATTTGACCTAAAAGCAACTCAATCTTGTTTCCAACATTGGTAGGACTTCATACAACCAAAGATCAAGAAGAATTATGGAGAATTGAGTGAGACTCGAAGAGATGAAAAATTCTGAAAAATACCTTCAATGCAGGTCTGTATGAACACGGCCTTGCTTCCACTTGCTCTTGATCTTGCTCTGGACACTTGATGGAATGGAATTGAATCAACAAAAGGCATAGGACTCTTAGAGATTTTAATCTCAAAATAGTGGAGATTCAAACTCAATTTCCAATTGAAATTCTCAATGTTATCCTTTGAATGAGAGGGTTTTGGAGATTGGGATTCAAAGCTAGCGCCCAGGGTCCTCAATTCAGGGTGCAAGGATCTCTATTTATAGACATATGATTTCTAATTGCACACTTGAATTAAATTTCCAAAAATAGCAATGTACATTGCATGGATGCATGAGAGTATGATAGGCCCATGTAATCATCTCTTCAGGTCCACAAATGAGTACAAACATTGCTGAAGTCACATTGGTAAGCCATGCAATTGTGTATGAGAAATGCAAGGTCAATTATGCCAAATGGTCATCCATGTTCAATCCATGTGCAAGTCACTCATACCTTATCAAAATGGGGTGAAATTGGAATTTTTGGAAAGGATAGATCAAGAGGAATAACTTTCATGTTGAATAACTTTTCATTTGAAGCTTGGATCATGATGAATTTTGAGGTGGAAGTTGGGAAAATCAAACATATCAAAAAAAATCTAAGTGTCAAGCCATATGTTCACTTATTCCACCTTGGCTAACTTTTTATGTGAGCTTCATTTGGATTTATCATGAAGGAGTTATGCTTTTTCGAAGTTGAGGAAAATCACATGTTCAATGGCATTGGTCCAAAATGACCTATAATGTATCCTCATATCACATGCATTTAAAAGTTGAATTTTCTCTTCCTCCAAACATAAAAGTTGAAGTAGACATCCTGAATTTGATTGTGCAACTTGAAAATCTTTCATCTTATAAAAATTGAGCAAGTTATGACCTTAGGAAGTTGACCTCTAAATTAGGGTTTAGACAAAATTACATATAATCTTTCACCATAAAAAATGACTTTCAAAGAATATTTAGCTCTAGACCTCAACATGAAATTTGTTAGGAATATCATTTAGAGTAACTTTTATCTTTTAATCATTTTCATATGACAAAAAGTGTAGGAGATAGGGTCTAGGGAACCCCAGTTTCGATCAGATGAATTCCTCTAGTCAACCACCATGAACCAACTTGCTAGCTTGATATTCTCTTGACTTTTGGGACTCATGGAGGATCATATATGCATAAGATGATGAAATTTAAAGTATCCCTTGAAATATTTGGTCAATTGTTGAAGAAGCTTGTTGAAGAAGTTACACAAGATACCTAGATGAATTAGGGTTTCCAAGGCAAACAACCTCCAAACTCTTGATGATTTCTTGATCAAAATAGCATGTAAAGACCATGGGGATTCATATATGATTCTTAAAGACATATTAAACCAATTAATCATTGAGCTCCTTGCAATGAGGGTCTTAAAGCCTAGATGTGAGCTTGACAGATCAAAGGTGAGCATGTGCTCTACATACAAAAGAGTTAGTTTATACAAAGACATATTTGGTATTTTAGTTAGTAAAACTGATAAAATACAAAGTATGATACAATCAAATGTTCTTGGTGATCTCTCCCAATGCAAACCCAATGAATGAGGGGTAGGAGGATACCCAGGTGTGATCCTAATGCCAATGCATATGATGAGATAGCATGAGGGATCTTAGGGTCAAAATTGGGGTCCTATAGTTTCCCCTATTTAAGGATGTTCTAACTGGGGAGATTAAGGTTAAAATCTTAGCATCGACTCAGTAGAATGAGCTTAAATAATAATATATAGAAACAAATTTTGGTCCCTAAGAGACCTCATGATGCATATGATATGAATGTTGAAATAAATCCATGTGGGGAAATGTTGCCACAAAGGAAAAGAGTCTGGAGAGACTGGAAGTCCACAGCAATATAATGCATTCCATAAGGAAAACTTACTGGGGAGACAGAGACTCTTGGGAAAAAGGTTTATGCGTAGGCCAGGCTACGACTTAAAACAACTAGGGGACTCAAGGGATTCCGTAAACATAAATCGATGGAAAGACTCAGCTGGGGAATAAGGGGAACATCTGTAGGGGAAACGGGTAGATCAGAACAAAGCTGAAATACTCGAAACAAACAGGAAACAACGATTTCTCTAAGGAAATGCACACTCAAACTCAAATGGGGAATAAAAGATATTCAACATTGGAGGAGCAGAAATATATTATCCGTTATCGGTTACTGGGTAAGGGGATATCAAAGATGACTTGTTGAAGGCAACCAGGAGGTGTATTCATTACCGGTAACTAGGTAACAATAAACTGTTGGGAAAAGCCAAAATAGGATTTACAACTACCAGTTACTGGGCAGAAGACCAAAGAGAGAGAATATTCGTCACTGGTTAAAGTGAACATATCAAGGACAGACTCAAAGGAAAGAAAAATATGTCATCGGTTAGGATGAACATATCAAGGATAGACTTGCCTGGGGATTCTAGGGAGGATATCCGTTATCGGTTAAGATGAACATATCAAGGATAAACTGCCTAAAAAAGTAGGAATTACATCTATCAAAATACTGGATAGAATACCAATAAGAGAATATCCGTCACCGGTTAGGATGAACATATCAAGGACAAAATCAGAGGAGAAAATAGGAATTACATCTATCAGTTACTAGATAGAATACCAAAAGGAGAATATCTGTCATCGGTTAGGATCAACATATCAAGGATAAACTCTGCGAGGGGAAGAAAATCAGGATTTACAACTACCGGTTATTGGGCATAAGACCGCAAAGAGGAGGAAATTTGTCACCGGTTAGGATGAACATATCAAGGATTAACTCTCTAGGGAATAAAATAGGGGTTACAACTACCGGTTACTGGGTAGAATATCAAAAAGAGAATATCCTTTATCGGTTAAGATGAACATATCAAGGATAAACTCAAGGAAAGGGAAGAGAATATCTGTCATCGGTTAGGATGAACATATCAAGGATATACTTCCTCGGGAAACGTGAAAATGAATCCGCTGGGGAGAAAAAGTTACTCTTGTCGGGTATTGGGCAAAAGTGAAAACATGAGAAGAATATTACCAGTTACTGGGTAATATACTCCCAGGACACAAAAAAGAATCTATATAGGTAAGATCTAGAAAGAAACGGTCAATCAAAGACTCAACCCAATGAGGCCATAACTCAAGGGGAGTGGTTCCGTCTAGATACTCAACTGGGGAGGAAACTGAAATAACAATCATCCACGAGGAAATAACTCAGTGGGGGAAGAGAAAGGTTAAAGTCTGTCTGCTTAATGATCTGACACTCTACATTTGAAATAGGACAGAAAACCAAATCTGTATGGGGAAAAACATACCACCATAGTGAAGGAGAAGAGCGATCCAAAACGTAGCAGAATTTAAAATTTCTCCTTTAATGATCCTTACGAATGGGCATGATCAGTGATAGAATCGTTACCTCTTGTGGTGATTGTAACCTTTGATGCAGATCTACGGAGCGATCACGAACGTTGAACGATGACAACGCCTCTACTCAGTCCACACGAACGGATTCCTTGAATCTCAGTGCTAGCTGCTACGAATGAAGGCCTTGAGTGTGAGAGAGAGAGAGAGAGAGAAACGAAATTGCAACTTCTAAATGCTTCTACACAAGGGCTCTATTTATAGAACCACTTGTGTGGGCTTCAAGATAAAAAGCCCACTTAAGTGTATGTGGCCCATATCTTATAATATGCCAAATTCACTTAAGCGCGTGGTACCTTACCATATTTCGTATTCTACTTAAGTACACCGTACCTTACAATGTTCTACAATTCACTTAAGTGCACCGTACCTTATGGTATTCCTTAGTTACTCTATCTCTCATCAATCTGTCCTTTGTGTGTGACCCTGTAGGTTTTCGCGGCATTGACAATTATATTAAATCATGTATTTAACACAATAAATTGTGAGCGGTATCTAGCAACACATCACTGCTACCCTTTTGCCCTTATCTCTATATTGAACACAAGTCATAGACCGTGTCATCCTTGTCCAGTTCAATATTGGGCCCATAGACATTTATCCTGTTACGCATGATGGGCAAATTCCATCTAGGTCACTCATGTCCCTTAGCATGCTTCATGGAGTACCCATCAACTGTCTTTATGGTCATCCAATTACGAACAACATTTGATCAACAATAAGGTACTCGACTCTACATCTAGGGTCCATAGTGGTTTCAGGTCGAAGGGTGGTATACACCATTATCACCATGAGAATAACTTATGACACTTTGCATAACATTCTATATAGTATTCTCATAGCGGGTCAATCCAGTATAAATATTACTCTTAATATTCATACCTATGTTTAAGACTTGATAACTCCTTATCCATGATCCATGAGATGTGATCATCAGTCTATAAATATAATAGTCTTCATGCTTTAATGTTATCCCACTTCACAATAAAGCTCGACTACGGATACTTTAAGAATAGTGTCCTTATGTTTAATGTGATCTCATGATTAAGTCATACTTGATACATTAAACGGACTAGCTATTCTGGGGACTTTATTAAACAAACATAATAAAGAAAAATCCTTTTATTATTAATAAATAATTCGATACAAGTACCAAAAGTATTGGCCTCTAGGGCTTGCACCAACACATAGTAGAGGATAAACATGAACCATGAATCACAAAGTGCAACAATGCAATAATGAAATTACATGAATGTATATGTATATAAATATGTATATATGATTATTATGCTGACAAAACAATCACAAAGGATACAAATGTCACTGGTTTGAATCATCGATACAACCCCTAGCGAATCCTCATAGGAGGGAAACAACTGCTGGAGAGAAAATTAATAAACACCTTGAAGGCTCAATTCTGGCTGGGTAAAGCACAAGGAGAGGATATGCTGAGGAAACTGCTACAACATCTGCGGGGAACTTTAGGTCAATGCCATATCAAATGGGAGACAATCCTGCAGGAGATTAACACAATAGCTACTCAAAATCAGGAGTAACTTTGACAACTTGCGGGGAAATGAAATATGTCGAAACCATGCAAACTGCCGAAACAACACGCCTACAACTCAAGGGAGGCCAACAAACTTGGCTGGGGAAACCAACAAAACTCGGCTACTAAAATGTTGTTGGGGGTGAATTAGGGATTACACCCACTTCATGGGAAGAACCAATAATGCTCCATATTTAGGGCTTTCCGCTTTTCAAACTGTTGTTGATATTCTTTTAAATGATATCGATTGCTTAAAAATAACTACTTTTATATATTTAAGAAAACATGATTTTGATTTTAAAAATTTAATTTAAAAAATGATCATAATAAATTTTAAATCTATTTGGCTGAATTAAACAAGAGTAGGAACAATTGGATAAAAAGCTCAACTTTATTTAATGGAATGCTAGTCTGTAAATGACAAGACTCCATAGATCTTTACAAAAGTTGAAATATGGTCATTTACATGGAAAAGGGCTATATTAAATACAATGATCACTAATCCTTCTATCAACTTTTGATGTCCACTGTGCTCTTGGTGTCGGCCGGAGATGATGAATCAGAATTGACTGGTTTACTCAAGAAAGTCTTCAAAACTAAAGATCAGCAGCCTATAGTTACTTGCCATAATCCCTATTTTTTGCATAAATTTCCCCAAGGTGGGGTACTCAATTTATCGGAATAACTTTTCTGTTTTTATGTCTCTAACTTTTGCCTGGATCGCCCTTTCGGGTTTTAATCCACCGAGACGCTCATTTTTTCCTAAGCCTCCCTTTCAGGTTTTCAACTTAGCGAGTTGTTCTTTTCATTTTAGGTGAAGTATTTCTTGATTGCATCGGCATTCATAGGACGAGTGAACTCTTCACCATCCATAGTTGTAAGAATCAAAGCACCGCCTGAACTGGCTCTCTTAACAACATATGGGTCTTCAGAATTAGGAGTCCATTTTCCCCTAGAATGTGGCTTGAAAGATAGAATCTTCTTGAGCACAAGGTCACCTTCTCTAAATACATGAGGCCTGACCTTCTTATCAAAATCTTTCTTAATCATTTGCGAATATAACTATCCATGACACATGGCAGTCAACCTCTTCTCTTCAATCAAATTCATTTGGTCATACCTATTTTGACACCATTCAGCCTCAGTTAACTTGGCTTCCATCAAGACACGCAATGATGGGATCTCCACCTCTACTGGGAGCACAGCTTCCATGCCATAAACAAGTGAGAAAGGGGTCGCCCCTGTTGAAGTACAGATGGATGCACGATACCCATGCAAGGAAAATGGGAGCATCTCATGCCATTCCTTGTATGTCACAACTATCTTTTGGATAATCTTCTTGATGTTCTTGTTTACAGCTTCAACAGGCCCATTCATCTTAGGTTTGTAGGGAGAAGAATTATGATGTGCAATCTTGAAGTATTTGCAGAGACCTTCCACCATATTATTATTCAAGTTAGATCCATTATCAATAATGATCTTACTTGGCACACCGTATCGTCATATAATCTGATTCTTGATAAACCTCATAACAACTTGCTTGGTTATATTCGCATACGATGCCACTTCAACCCACTTTGTGAAGTACTCAATTGCCACCAGAATGAAACAATGTCCATCGAAGCTTTAGGCTCAATCATGCCGATCATATCAATTCCCCACATGGATAAAGGCCATGGAGAGGAAATGACATTCAACAATGTAGGAGGAACTTGAATCTTATCTGCATAAATTTGACACTTGTGGCATTTCTTTGCAAACCGGCAACAGTTAGATTCCATTGTCAGCCAATAGTAACCTGCTCGCAACATCTTCTTTGCCATAGCATATCCATTGGAATGAGTACCAAAGGAACCTTCATGGACTTCATTCTTCAATAAGTTTGCTTCGTGTCTCTCCATGCATCTGAGCAGAACCATATCGAAGTTTCTCTTGTACAACACATCACCATTCAGGTAGAAATTATCGGCTAATCTTCTCAAAGTCTTCTTATCTTTCAAAGATGCCCCAGGTGGGTAAATCTGACTTTGGAGGAAACATTTGACATAATAATACCACGGCTTCTCATCTTTGACCTCTTCAACAGCAAACACATGAGTTAGCCTATCAAGACGCATCACAGTCAGATTCGGAACTTCATTCCAATAATTTACCACAATCATCGAAGCCAACGTTTCAAGAGCAACTACCAACCGGTTTTCATCTCGAGGGATATGATGAAACTCAACCTTAGTAAAGAAAGTTGAAATCCTCCTCGCGTAGTCTCTATATGGTATCAAACTAGGTTAGTTCGTCTCCCATTCACCTTTGATCTGATTCACAACCAAAGTTGAATCTCCATAGACGCCTAAATACTTGATTCTGAGATCAATGGCCTCTTTTAGCCCAATAATGCAAGCTTCATACTCAGCCATATTATTTGTACACTTGAAAGTCAATCTAGCTGTAAATGGAAAATGAGTGCCTTGAGGAGTAATGATTATTGCCCCAATGCCATTACCATATTGATTAATAGCTCCATCAAATGCCATGCCCCAACGGGAACCAGGTTTTGTCCCTTCTTCAAGCAATGGTTCATCACAATCTTTCATTTTCAAGTACAAAATTTCTTCATCAGGAAAATCATACTGCACTGACTGATAATCTTCAATTGGTTGGTGAGCCAAATGGTCAGCTAAGACACTACCTTTGATTTCCTTCTGAGATCGGTATTCAATATCATACTCTAATAACAACATCTGCCAACGAGCAATCCTTCTAGTTAAAGCAGGCTTCTCAAAAATATACTTGATTGGATCCATTTTGGATATCAACCAAGTAGTATGATTTAACATATATTGACACAGACGCTTAGTAGCCCAAGCCAATGCGCAACAAGTCTTCTCAAGCGTAGAATACTGAGTCTCACAATCGGTGAACTTCTTACTAAGGTAGTTAATAGCATATTCCTTTTTTCCAATCTCATCTTGCTGATCTAAAACACAACCCATACTATCTTCAAGCATAGTCAAATAAATGATCAAAGGTCTTCCTTCCACATGAGGTGACAGAATCGCAGGCTCAAGCAGATACTCTTTGATAGTATTAAAAGTTTTTTGGAAGTCTTCGGTCCAATCACAAGACTGATCTTTCCGAAGAAGCTTGAATATAGGCGCACATGTGGAAGTCATGGGTGAAATGAATCTTGAGATATAATTCAAGCGGCCAAGAAAACCTCTGACTTGCTTCTCACTCTTGGGCGCAGGCATCTCTTGTATTGCTTTGACCTTGGCAAGATCAACTTTAATACCCTTCTCGCTGACAATAAAGCCCAACAACTTACCAGAACGAACACCAAATGTACACTTAATGGGATTGAAGCGAATTTTGTACTACCTCAAACGCTGGAATAACTTTAACAAATGCTCAACATATCCCTCTTCATCAATGAATTTAGCAATCAGATCATCAACATAGACTTCGATCTCTTTATGCATCATATCATGAAAAAGAGTAGTCATTGCTCCCTGGTAAGTTGCACCAGCATTCTTTAAACTGAAAGGCATCACTTTATAACAGAATGTTCCCCAGGGTGTAATGATTATGGTCTTCTCCATATCCTCGGGTGCCATCTTGATCTGATTATATCCGTAAAATCCGTCCATAAATGAAAAGACTTTGAATTTAGTTGTGTTATCTACCAACATATCAATGTGTGGAAGAGGGAAGTCATCTTTCGGACTGGCTTTATTCAAATCTCTATAATCAACACATATATGGACTTTTCCATCCTTCTTTGAAACAGGCACAATGTTGGCCACCCATTGCGGATACTCAGAAGTAACAAGGAAACTAGCATCAATCTGCTTTTGCACTTCTTCTTTGATCTTCACTACCATATCAGGATGAGTCCTCCTCAACTTTTGCTTGACTGGAGGGCATTCTAGCTTCAATGGCAATCTATGCTCCACAATCTCTGATAGGACCAGGAAAACACATCTGAATACTCTCAGAGAAGATCAATCAACCCCTTCTTAACCTCTGGACACAATCGAGACCCAATCATAACGTCCTTTACATCATCCTCGGAACCGAAGTTGACTAACTCAATCTGCTCTTCGAACGACTGAATGGCTTTTCCCTCTTACTCAAGTAGACGAGACAATTCATCAGATATTTCTTCATCACTTCCTTCCTCAGCCTCAAACACAGGGAATTCAAAGTTTTGCAAAGGAGTAAGATCATTGTATTCAACGGGTTTAGAAACCAACCTGCATAATGATTTGATATTTTGATTTTAGAGAAGCGATTTGGTGACCAAATATTATACAGATGGACAATTATATTTATTTATTCATGTTTTTTGTGATTACCATTTTCCAGAAAAAGAAAAGAGTAAAAATAAAACATCATAGATGTGGATGAATAGAATTGAATTTTATTAATGATCAAATTTGAAAATGCCTAACAATGTTCACTTCTCCCTTAGGCATAGGAGAAGGATTTTCAAAAATAATAAAAGCAATTTCTTAGAACGATGCATAATAACAGGAACATCAACAGCATTCCAATTGTTGCAAGTTTTTCCATGCGTCACAAAATTGGTGCAGTCTTCATCTTCATCACCCTCGATCACGGAAGCTAAGTGTTGTTCATTACCATGAATGAACCCTCCGCTACGGAAACTGGGTTGCACATCTTTAGCTCTAATCTCATATGAACCTTGTTGGAATCCCAAACCGGTTATGCTCTGGTTCTTGGTGACCTCTACTATCCGGCCCCACTGATCAGAAATACCGTCTTCAACAATCTTCTGAGTGTCTTTGAAGGAGGACATGGGTGCCCCAACTCTCTTTTCCTCAGCAATAGATAGAGCTTGGAACAGAGTTCCAACCTCATCCTCAGCTTCTACATAAGCAAAAGACGACAGGTGGCTTACCCACAAAGCCTTCTCACCACCAACGATAACAAGTTTTCCATTCTCGACAAACTTCAATTTCTAGTGCAAAGTTGACGTAACGGCTCCTGCCTCATGTATCCATGGCCTTCCTAACAAGCAGCTATAGGCCGGGTGGATATCCATTACTTGGAAAGTAATTTGGAAATCACTCGTACCTATCTTCACAGGAAGGTCCACTTCACCAATCACTGTCCTGCAAGAACCATCAAACGCCTTGACGATCACGCCACTATATCTCATCTGAGCTCCTTGATACGACAATCTAGAAAGAGTTGATTTAGGAATAACATTCAATGAAGAACCGGTATCAACCAATATGTTTTACAGAGCATCCTCCTTGCAATTCATTGAAATGTGCAACGCTAAATTGTGATTTATACCCTCCACGGGAAGTTCCTCATCACAGAAGCTCAATTTGTTACAGGAGGTGATGTTAGCCACAATATAATCAAACTGATCCACCGTAACATCATGCTCAACATAATCTTGCTCTAATACTTTTTGCAATGCTTCTCTGTATGCTTCAGAGTTCAAAAGCAAAGACAACACTGAAATCTTGGAAGGAGTTTGGAGCAACTGCTCCACCATATTGAACTCACTCTTCTTAATCAACCGGAGTACCTCATTATCATCATTAGGCTTTAAGCTGCTGGATTCACCATACTGATATTTTGGAGCGCTAATTGGATCAACTGCATGTACTTCAACTCTCTTACTGACGGATACATCTTCTACACTCTTTGGGAACACCGGCCCAAAAAATCGACCGCTACGGGTCACCTTTATAACATCAACAATGCTCACAACAGAGCTGGTCGTAGGCAAAGGAACCTCTTGACCATTCTCCAACATAGTTGCATTATACTAGTATGGAACAGCCTTATCCGATGCATACGAGACTGGACCCGCTAACCATATTACCAACAACGATACCGATTTATTGCTGACACTGTTACTACTGCTGCTGTCAAATTGAATCACCATTCTCTCTGGTGTCTTGAATACAGGAACTATAACATTCACATCGTCACCCCAGTGACGGGACTGAAGAATCTGGATCATACCCTCATCTATCAACCTCTGGATGTCTCTCTTCATAACCACACAACCTCGGGGATTAACAATGCAGATTGCACAACCATCATGGCCATGCTCACAATCACTTACCATACATATATCTTTGTGCATCATCACCAAGGATCTTCTAATGAAATGTACATCACATACTTTGAACTCCCCATGACAGCCATCTACCATATTAACATAACGGTTACCATGAGTAGGTAGTGGGTTAGCTTTGACATTAGGCGCACGGTCTTCAAAGGACATCATCCCACTTTTAAACAACTTTTGGACTTTGTATTTCAAGGGGTAATAGTTCTCGATATCATGGCCAGGAGCCCCTTGGTGAAAGGCACAATGAAGCTCCGGCTTATACCACCATGGAAGTGGTTCTGGAATCTGTGGAGGATTTCTTGGTTGCAAAAGGTTCTTGAGAACCAAATATAGATACAACTCAGCATAATTCATAGGAATCGGGTCAAAAAAGACCTTTTTCATCTCAAAATTTTGTTGTTATGATGATTGGTGGTGGTGTTGTTGTTGTTGTTGTTTGTTCTTTGCGGTGACTGTTATTGACGTTGTTGTTGAATGGGCATTGATTGAAGGTTTGAAAATACAGGAATAACAAATTATACTTGTTGATGGTGTTGATGGGGTTGTGGACTTCTTCTAACATGAGGCTTCATCTGCCTCTCAACCGATACTGCATTAGTCTCGCCTTCTTTCTTTCTGGCAAACCCACTGTCGTACTTCTTGCTAGACGAAACCTCCTCTTTAGACAACCGTCCCTCTCGGACGCCTTCTTCTAACATCATCCCCATGTTTACCATTTCGGTAAAATCACTGGGGGAACTGGAAATCATGTTCTCATAGTAAAACGAGATCAGGGTCTTGAGAAAAATCTTTGTCATCTCTTTTTCTTCCAAAGGAGGGGTAATCTGAGCAGCAAGCTCTCTCCATCGATGAGCGTATTCTTTGAATGTTTCCTTATCCTTATGAGACAATGAACTCTACTGGTCCCTATCTGACAACATATCTACATTATACTTGCACTACTTCACGAAAGCCTCACCTAAGTCATTGAACGTACGTACACTCGCACTATCCAAACCCATGTACCAGCTCAGAGCGGCACCAGTCAGACTATCTTGGAAATAATGAATCAGTAACTGATCATTATCAGATTGCATCGACATCTTTCTAGCATACATGATAAGATGACTGAGTGGACAAGTATTCCCCTTATACTTTTCAAAGTCAGGGACTTTGAACTTCATCAGGATTTTAACATTAGGGACCAAGCAAAGTTCCGTAGCACTCTTACCGAATAAATCTTTTCCCCTCAGGGTCTTCAATTCCTTTCGTAGCTCAAGGAATTGGTCTTTCATTTCATCCATCTTTTCATAAACATTCGGACCCTCAGATGGCTCGGAATAATAGATGGTATCCTCAACACGAGGCAGAGTGTGGACAATCGGTGGTGGTACAGACATGACCGGGCTAGATGCCGACATGGAAGCAAAAGTAGGCGCAAAACCCTCAGGCACAAAGTTGGGCGGCATTCCCCATGGGAATCCGGCAGGCATGGCAGGAGCGAAATGAACGGAAGGCACGGTTGAAGAAACAACCTCTGATATGACAGTCTTCTGAGGAGGAGTTGCCGGCGTTGGAGAAGATTGACTTTGAGCAGTTATGACTGACTCCATCATGGCAGTCAGACGGGCAATCTCGTCCTTCAAGCCTCTGTTCTCTTGCTCTAGATGTTCCATGATTCTGGGATGATTGGCACGGGTATTGTATCGATGAGTCAGCTTGGCTGAAGCACAAAAGAAGAACCAATAATACATTTGGCGACAGAGAAACCTGCTAATGCAAATGATACATAAAATGCAATGCTTGATTGTTTTTATTTTCAAGGAACATACTTTTTTATTTGCAAATATATAATAATAACAATTGCACAAATTGATTGACCATAAAATCTCTTTTATTTCTATAATTGGAAGGATTACACTAGGTACAATTTCAGAAACCAAAAATACAAAATACAAGAGAAAAGGAAACTAGTCATCCTAAGGATCCCTAACAACAATGTCAGACGATCTAGCCACAGGCGCGTACTTCCTTCGGATGCGTCGGATCTCTGACTCAAAAGAAGTCTTCATCTGAGCCTTCTCGAGGACAAGCTGATCAACAATCTTCTTCCAAGCAACAGAAGGCTGAGGCATACTAGAGCAATATGAAACCTCTGGCTCTCTCTGTCTCTTCACTACTCAGTCTTCAAGAAGCTCAATAAGTGCATCTTTATCCTTAGACTCAAGCTGCAACTCCTCATGCTTTCTGCTCAAAGCATGGAAACGCTCTTCCCACATATCTTTCTCTTGCTTTATCTTGGCGAGTGCGTTTTCCAACTCCTCTACATCTTGGTTAGGGAGAGTTAATGTCTCAACCACAACCATAGACATAGGTCTCTCACAAGCATAAGGCATCTTCAATTCCAAAGCTCTCTTCTTCACCCAAAGAGTGTAAGCTTCCAAAGCTACACAGTTGCACGGACCAAGCTCGGATCTTCCTTTCCTATGCACATTATTCCAAGCATGCACAATCTTCTGCTTCAAATGTTGGGGATCTTTACCCTCTTGATATAAAAGACTATCTAACAAATTGTTATATGGTTTTTCTCTCAAGGGGAACCCAAGTTGACGACGAGCCAAAGCAGGGCTGTAGTTGATTCGTCCTTGTGTACCAATGAGCGGTACATTAGAGAATTCACCACAACAATCAATAATCTCTAAGCTACTCAATGAAGAATCATACCAAACTATATCATCATTAGTGAGAGACATAACTCTCTAAGACCACCTTAGACATTATTTGTTCTCCATAAAAGCAGGCGTCTGAGGCAAGTGCGAAATAAACCACTTGTACAGAAGAGGAACACAACATACAATAGTTCCACCACCTTTAGAATTCCTTAGATGCAAAGAGAAGTACATATCACCCAACAAAGTAGGGATGGGATTCCCAATCAAGAAAATTCTAATGGCTTTAACATCAACAAAACCGTCAATGTTAGGGAACAAAGCTAAACCATAGATGAGCAATATAAATATAGCTTTAAAAGCATCCATACTACCATCTTGAGCAAAGGCATTAGCTTCCTTGATGAGGAACTCAGAAGTCAATCCAAACAATCCTCCTTTCTTCACCCAATGAGCCTCTATCTCAGACTTCTTCAAGTGAAGAGCTTCAGCTAAAATATGAGATCTGGGAATCTCTTCCAATCCACTAAAAGGCACTTTGTCAGAAATAGGTATTCCCAAGAGATGGGCATACTCCTCCAACGTAGGCACAAGCTGATAATCAGGAAAAACAAAGCAACGGTAGAGAGGATCATAAAACTGAACCAACACACTCAAAAGTCCTTAAACCACATCAGCAGATAAAATAGACAGAAGCTTCCCATGATGTTGCTTGAAGTCCAAGGGATCTAATACAAAATATGATAGCTTCATTAACTCTTTCAAATCGGGACATCTGAAACTATACTTCTTAGTGTTCCTTCTTCCACAATCCATGGTCTGAAAATATTTGCAAATAAGACCTCAGTTTTTTGAAAGTATTAGTGTGATGAATGTTATGATGCACATGAATGCATGAATGCAACAATCACAAATAGGGGATCACACACAAGGCAAACAAACAAAGGTCAAGGGATGAATCAAGTCGTTGCCAAGATCAATCATCCATTTTGGTGGATTATGGTTTTCACCTTATCAAGACACAAGTTCCATTGATATTGACAAGACTTGATTGGATCAACACCTGAACAGTCTCCGCACTACGTCCTAAATAGGCCAAGAGGGGTTAAATGTTCTACGGTCCTTAGCTTCTCGGACCCCAAATCATAGATAGTAAGGCCTAACCACAAATAACTTGTGTGACATTCATAACTCCAAAAGGGTCTCCACTGATTAGATGGGTGTCGCACCCCAAAATTTGACTTTGGCTTTGTTGACCACATCTTGATTAATCTCGTTGTCTCGTATCCATCTCAATTTCTTAAACTTCGCGTGACAACTGGTTTGATTAGGTTTTGTGTGTTTTCGTTGCTTACCGTGTTGTATTTCGTTGTTTTAGCAAAACCTGGCCGATATCGTTGCCTCGTATTTATCTCGCTTATCTCTGTTGTGCGTGGCATCGCTTCGATTAGGTTTTGTGTGTTTTTATCTATTTAATTGTTTGTTTGTCAGTATTTTGACTGTATTTCGAATATATTAGAGTTTTCGTATTATCCGATTATTTGTGATTGTGTTTGTCAGCGTTTTCGTGATGTCGTGTTGATTTTATTATTGCCTAGGGTTGTTTATTTAATTACGTGTTGTGCCGTGTGATTTAATCGAGTCTGTTTGAGTCGTGTTGTTGATTTTACTGGTTTACCGGTTTACTGGTTTATTGGTTTTATCAATTTGTCTGTTTTGCTGTGCAAATTGTCATCGTTTTTATCGCGTTCGTGTCGCTCGATTTTATCGTATTTTAATCGTGTGCCGTTAATATTATTTGGGCTTAATATTAATGTGTTTAGTTGTTAATTAGTTTATTTAATTAGGATTTATTATATTAGTTTATTATTATTATTATTATATAATATATAAATATATATTATTAATTTATGTTAGATATTTTTTAGGTTTCTTATTGTTTAAGTAATCTAAATATATATTATAATTTATGTTAGATATTTTTTAGGTTTCTTATTGTTAAGTAATCTAAATATATATTATTAATTTATGTTAGATATTTTTAGGTTTCTTATTGTTTAAGTAATCTAAATATATATTATTAATTTATGTTAGATATTTTTTAGGTTTCTTATTGTTTAAGTAATCTAAATATATATTATTAATTTATGTTAGATTTTTTAGGTTTCTTATTGTTTAAGTAATCTAAATATATATATATAGATGTGGTTAGTAAGAAAGAAGAAAAGGAGGTGGATCAGTAAGGAAAAAACGTGTGGTGAGAGAAACAGAGAATTGAAAAGAAATATTTTTCCAAAAGCATTACCGTATTTTACTTGTTCTTCATTTTCGGTAACCCAAAATCGTCCCGATTATTCACCGAAACACAAAACCGATTTCATATCTTTGAAGTTCGTTGAGTCCAGGTCACAAATATCTAAGGTTCATTTCATTTCGGCGTCGTTTCACCGATCAAAAGCGACGTTGAAGTCAGGTACTCACGAAGGCAGCCAGCACTGCGTCGGTGACGGTTTCCAGCTTTCGGTCGATCATTTGGACGATCAGAAGTTCATCCTCTTCACACAAGGTAATATTCTTCACTTATCTCTGAAATCGGCAAAGTTCCGGCTTGCCGACATGTGTTTTAATATATTATTTATATATATATATATATATATATATAGATATTATATATATATATATATTATATATATATATTATATATATATATATATAGATATATATATATATATATATATATATATATATATTATATATATTATATATATATATATATATATATATATCTATATATATATATATATATATATATAATATATATATATTATATAATATATATATATTATTATATTATTTTTGTCTATTATATATATTTGTCTAAATGTACATATATATTATTTTGTCTACTATATATTATTGTCTAAAATATAAATATATATATATATATATATATTATATATATATATATATATATATATATATATATATATATATATATATTATATATATATATATATTATATATATATATATATATTACTTTTGTTTACTAAATATTGTTTATCTTTTATTATTATTTTGCATATATGTTTTATTTAAATGTTAGTTAAATTAATTATTGTTTAAATGTTTATTTTAAAATGTTTATATATATCAAATGTTTATTTGTCTAAAGTAAATGTTTATACTGTTTTTTATATTTGTTTATGTTGTTACTAACCGTTTCGTTTCAGTTTCAGCTCGATTAACTCCACTAACTATTCGTAATACTAACTATTCATAGCTAACTGTGTTGTAATAATTTACTTTCTCGCATTTTTTATGTTCTGTATTGTGTGTTTAATCGTATTGTTCACGTTTTATGTTAAAAATCGAAAAATCCAAAAAAGAGAAACCCGATGCGATTCCAACGGTCGCCGTTTAAGAAACCCTTTTCACACACTCACAAGCTTACTCTTGGGCTTCCTTATAATGAGCCCATTTATGTATTGTTTCAGGGTTTAGGCTCATTCAAATCTTTTGCCAGCTTTGGCTTTTCAGTTTAAAATCATTTTCAAAAGGACGTGTCAGTCTCGAAGCCTCCCGCCTAGGTCGAGCAAGAGATGGCAAGACACGCCAATCTAAAATCAACAAAACAGACTTTCCCTTTTTCTTTTGGGAGAACTACGTGGATTCTGATTTCTCCATTGCGCCTTGGAGATACGTAGGCATGAAGTCTACGACTTTATCGAGTCCAAAAACAATAAAATCAAGTTCTTTTCTCATCTCCCCAATCAAACGATCAAAGCGAAAAAAGCAAAGCATTCACATAAACATAAGCAAAAAGGTTCCTGTGGAGTACCACAGATGTAGAGGGTGCTAATACCTTCCCTTTGCATAACCAACCCCCGAACCCGTAACTCTAAAGGGATTTATCGTTATTTTTCCCTTCCTCTTTTTGGATAAAATAAAAGACGGTGGCGACTCTTGCATTTAAAATATTTTTCAAACGGGTTAAGTTCAATCAATACTTAATCTCGTGAAAAATCCCGCCGCGACAGAATGGCGACTCTGCTGGGGACACAATGATTAAACTTATTTGAGGGTTTAGCCTATCTTTGCTTGTTTATATGTTTGCTTTGTGGATATTTGCTAAATTGTATTGTTTGTAATGTTTGTTATTTTGGGTTTTGGGGGGATACTTGTGATAAATCCTATACCCGGATTTGGGGCACATTTGAGATAGGATGGATGATAATTCAGGTTGACTTGATAGGAGACAATCCTTACCGAGTTGACTTGAGCCTTTGTCCGCTTGGTGTAGGCCTCTTTGAGGGTGATAGTGCTAAACAAGTCATTTGTGAGGCATTGTTGCTTTCGACGGACCCGTGAAGCCAAGGACCTTAGTTTACCTTTACCCCATCTTGGCCTTACTTAGGATGTGATGCGGTGACCACTTCGGACCAAAAGTCTGGTTTGGTTGATACGCGATATCACACTCAAGCGAGATTCTTTTGAGAATAATATTGGAAAGCGAGCAGTTGCTTAACCCGGTATTATCCGAAGAAGGATCTATAACCTTGGGAACTTTTAGAACCCGTTTGGCAGGTGAACCTTAGAACTTATCTTGGGGCTTTGTCCTAAACTCCATGCTGGTGATGAACTTTGAGCCTTGTATTGTTTGACCATGTTTGTGTTGTTGCATTCATGCATGACATGCATTCATTCCCATCATTTCAACCTTTTTCCAAGGAACTTAAAGTGAGGATTGCAAATATTGCAGGAAACATGGATTTTGGACGGAGAAGTGTGAAAAAGTACAATCTCATCAATCCAAAGATAGATGAACTAAAGAAACTGGTTTCTTCGATCGCAGATCCTATTGGTTTCAGAGACAGATATTGACACTTAGGATGGAAGAAGGGTTATTGCAGACATTAGTACAGTTCTATGATCCAGTCTATCACTGTTTCACATTCCCAGACTATCAACTCATGCCTACATTGGAAGAGTATGCCCAGTTGCTTCACATCCCAGTTGCTGATACAGTACCTTTCTCTGGTTCAGAAAAGTTACCCGAGCACGGTTCTCTTGCAAAAGTGTTGTACATAAAGAAGTCAGAATTCAAGAATAACTTCACCACCAAAGGAGGACTTCCAGGTTTCACTGCCAAGTTCTTAATGGGGAAGGTTTCTTATTTTGCCAGTCAAGGTTGTGATATTATTGTGGAGCATCTGTTCGCCTTGTTGAAGGTTTTGTGGATTCATATGCTATACGCATCTTCCTAAGTGGTAATCCTGTTCCAACTTTTCTCGGAGACACCTATCATTCCATCCATTACCGTACTTTAAAAGGAGGAGGAACCATAGTCTGCTGTATACCGTTACTCTACAAATGGTTTGTCTCTCATCTTCCTAAGTCAGCTACTTTTTGGGATCGCAAGTTAGGACTTCAGTGGTCACAGAGGATTATGTCTCTTACCCAGTCAGATATTGCATGGTATAGTAGAGTTTTAGACGATGTGAAGATCATTGATAGTTGCGGGGAGTTCCCCAATGTGCCCCTCATTGGCACAAAGGGAATCATTTCTTATAATCCAGTACTTGCTAGGAGACAACTCGGTTACCCTACGAAGGACAAGCCTCCTAACATTCTTTTAGAAGGTATTTTCTTGAGTGATAACGAGGAGGACCCTACCATGAAAGAGAGAGTAGTAAGAGCTTGGCATCGTGTTTGTCGCAAAGGGAGACTTGAATTGGGTAAGAAAGATTGTACCTCCTATGAGCCGTACCTCCAGTGGATCAGAGCCAGAGCTATACAGTTGAAAATGCCATACCCACATCATGATCCTATCAAACCCGCTCCGTTGAAGACCCCCTACCTTCCGCTATATGACAAAGAAGAACTCCAAGCCACCTTGGAGAGGGTCGAGAAAGAGAGAGACGCTTGGAAGGATAAGGCCCAGGTGCTCGAAATGGAAAATGAAGAACTTCAGAGACAGTTAAAGGAGCAGAGTGGAGAAGATCGTGCAGGTAAACGTCCAAGGGTGCAAGAGGATTTATTTTCCTCAGGCACAACAGATTACTCCCAGATTCCATAGTCCTCAGGTGCATGGAAAGGTCTTGTAGACAGTTTGGTGAAGGAGAAAGCTTTTATGCAGAAGGCCTATGAAGAAAGAATTGAGAGACTTGAAGGACAACTCCTACTTGTTTATGCTCGTCCTGATGACACATGTCCTTAAATGGTTTTCTTGGTTGTATTTTGGGTTGATAACTTTGTATATTTTGATAAAAATGCTTAAAATGAACAATTTTGTTTTGTTATCAAAAATGTTTGCAATTCTATCTTTTCCTTCACTTAGAGTTCCTTGGAAAATCATTCATTTTGCATATCCATGCATCACGTGCATACGGGTTGTCTGTCTTGGTCCAGTCTTCTAACAGTTGCTTCCCGCCAGCAGATCCATTTCAAGCTGACGCATAATTACAACACAAGAGCCAACTACAAAAGAAGAATGGAGATAACAGATAACGAGAACCGAGAATTGAAAGCTCAGGTTGACCGCCTTTCTGCTATGGTCGAGACATTGATAGCAAACCAAGCAGCCCAAGTTGCTCAACTTCAAACAGCACAAGCTCAGGTTGCCGAAGCACAAGATGCACAGATCCAGGCGCAAGCACAGGCAGCAGAGATGCGCAACCAAATGTTAACCGCCCGTCTACAAGCAGAGGAAGCCCAGGCTAGGGCTCAAGTTCATAATGCAGGACAGACTTCGGCACAGAATCAACCTCAAATTCAGAATCAGACAACAGCAGCACCCGTCACTACAGACATCGCTTCAGAAATCAACGCTGTCCCAGTCACTTCTGTTACCATCACAGCATCCCGTCCTTGGGAAATACCTAGGGATCTTAATCAAGATAAATATCAACAAGAGTTCGTTACACCAAATGCTCCTGTCTTCACTAATGTGCCTCCCGTTGTTCACTATACTCCTCACCTAGGAGAACCTGTCTATCACGGCCCTACCCCAAGTGAGGATCCTGGTCTCAATGATAGAATGGATGAATTCCAGGATCAGTTTGCGGAATTACAAAAAGAGATAAAAGCTCTTCGAGGGAAAGACAGAATGGCGACTGGAGTAGTTATGAAGAACTGGACCGCAGTTGACATCCCATATTGTGTCCACATATCAAAGTAATTAAGCTTTTCAGTTTTCAAAAATCTTCCGCTTTAGCCCAAAGCGCGAAGCATTAATTTTGTAAAATGGGCACTTTTGTCAAAAACATACTATCCATGAAAAAGATCTTTTGTGTTCCTGTACACTTGTGTCCTTTTATCTTTTCAGCTTTTTCGGAAAATGGTAACACAAAAAAACCTTAAAAAGAACACATTTTTGCATGTCATGGTCAGTCCTCTAAAAACAATTGTTTGTACAGGTTACTTAAACCCGTTGAACACAATGACATCATGCCCTCTCCCAACTTTGAACATTCTGTATTCGAAGCTGAAGAGGAAGAGTGGGATGAGATTCCAGAAGAGGTCGCCCGCCAACTTGAAAATGAAGAAGACACTATTCAGCCATACAAGGAGCCTTTGGAAACAGTCAACTTGGGTTCGGAAGAAAATGTGAAAGAAGTCAAAATTGGAGCATTGTTATCCCCACAGGTCAAGGAGCAATTGATCAGCCTGTTGAAAGAGTATGTAGATGTGTTTGCTTGGTCTTATCAAGATATGCCTGGTCTCGACACTGACATCGTAGAGCACAAGCTACCTTTGAAGCCAGAATGTCCACCGGTCAAACAGAAATTAAGAAGAACACATCCAGATATGGCCGTCAAAATTAAGGAAGAAGTTCTGAAGCAAATAGATGCTGGTTTTCTTGCCACTTCAGTGTATCCAGAGTGGATAGCAAATATTGTGCCAGTTCCTAAGAAGGACGGGAAGGTACGAATGTGTGTTGACTATCATGACTTAAATAGAGCAAGCCCAAAGGATGACTTCCCCCTGCCTCACATTGACATATTGGTAGACAATACAGCAAAGTTTGACATATTCTCCTTCATGGACGGATTCTCCGGGTATAACCAGATCAAAATGGCTCCCGAAGACATGGAAAAAACTACATTCATAACACCATGGGGAACATTCTGTTATCAAGTGATGTCGTTTGGGTTGAAGAACGCAGGTGCTACTTACCAGCGAGCCATGACAACGCTCTTTCACGACATGATGCACAAAGAGATTGAGGTTTATGTGGATGACATGATCACGAAGTCTCGTTCAGAAGAAGGTCACTTAGTAGATCTATTGAAGTTGTTTCAACGATTGAGGAAGTTCCGTCTTTGCCTCAATCCGAACAAATGCACATTTGGCGTCAGGTCAGGTAAACTCTTGGGCTTCATTGTCAGCCAAAAAGGCATTGAAGTTGATCCAGATAAAGTAAAAGCTATCCAAGAGATTCCCGCACCAAAAAACAGAAAGGCAAGTGAGAGGTTTTCTAGGACGATTGAATTACATATCCCGGTTTATTTCTCACATGACTGCCACTTGTGAACCTATCTTCAAATTGCTGAGAAAGAGTCAGAATTGTGTTTGGACAGAGGATTGTCAGAAATCATTTGACAGTATCAAAGAGTACCTCATGGAGCCTCCTATCTTGTTACCACCTGTTGCTGGAAGACCGTTGGTTATGTATTTGACAGTGCTTGAGAATTCTATGGGCTGTATTCTGGGTCAACAAGACGAAACTGGAAAGAAAGAGCATGCCATTTACTACTTAAGCAAGAAATTTACTGACTGTGAATCACGATACTCCTTACTCGAGAAGACATGTTGTGCATTGGCTTGGGCTGCTAAGAGATTGAGGCAGTATATGTTAAGTCACACCACTTGGTTGATATCCAAAATGGATCCAATCAAGTACATTTTTGAGAAGCCTGCACTCACTGGTAAGATTGCAAGATGGCAGATGCTGTTATCAGAATACGACATTGAGTATCATACCCAGAAAGCTATCAAGAGCAGTGTGTTGGCTGAGTACCTTGCTCACCAACCGTTGAAGATCACGATGATAATGAGGATGAGTTTCCTGATGAAGATGTCATGTTCCTAAAATCCAGAGATTGTAAAGAGCCACTTCCTGAAGAAGGGCCTGAACCAGATTCTCAATGGGGTTTAGTATTTGATGGAGCTTCCAACGTTTATGGACATGGAGTAGGTGCAGTCATTATCACTCCAGAAGGTTCTCATATTCCTTTCACGGCAAGAATTTGCTTTGAATGTACAAACAACATTGCTGAATATGAAGCCTGTATCATGGGTCTTGAAGAAGCCATTGACCTCCGCATCAAAAATCTTACTGTTTATGGTGACTCAGCGTTAGTTATCAATCAGATCAAAGGAGAATGGGAAACACGCCACCCTGGCTTGATCCCATACAAAGACTATGCAAGAAGATTGTTGACTTTCTTCACCAAGGTTGAATTGCATCACATTCCTCGGGATGAGAATCATATGGCGGATGCTCTAGCTACGTTGTCTTCAATGTATCAAGTGGGTTTTCTAAACGAAGTACCCAGAATTGTGATCAAGCGACTTGATAGACCAGCACATGTGTTTACAGCTGAGGCCAGTTTTGATGATAAACCATGGTACCACGATATCAAGCATTTCCTTCAGACTCAGGAGTATCCTCTTGGAGCAACAGAAAAAGATAAAAAGACTTTGAGAAGATTGTCAGGCAGTTTCTTCCTTAATCAGAATGTGCTCTATAAGAGGAATTATGACATGGTCTTACTCAGATGTGTTGACAAAAGGAAGCAGAAATGTTGATGAAAGAAGTTCACGAAGGGTCCTTTGGTACTCATGCAAACAGCCACTCTATGTCAAGAAAGATGTTGAGAGCTGGTTACTACTGGTTGACCATGGAATCAGATTGCTGCAAATTTGTAAAGAAGTGTCACAAATGTCAGATCTACGCTGATAAGGTTCACGTACCACCAACCTTTTTGAATGTGATTTCTGCTCCTTGGCCATTCTCAATGTGGGGCATTGACATGATCGGTATGATTGAACCCAAAGCTTCCAACGGACACCGTTTCATTCTCGTGGCAATTGATTACTTCACCAAATGGGTGGAAGCAGCTTCGTATGCAAAGGTGACAAAGCAAGTGGTGGTCAGATTCATCAAAAATAATCTCATTTACCGATATGGCATTCCAAACAAGATCATCACTGACAATGGCTCCAATCTGAACAACAAAATAATGGATGAATTATGTGAAAGTTTCAGGATCGAGCATCACAACTCTTCTCCTTACCGTCCCAAGATGAATGGGGCAGTTGAAGCTGCAAATAAGAATATCAAGAAGATCATTCAAAAGATGGTTGTTACCTACAAAGATTGGCATGAAATGCTGCCTTTTGCACTACACGAATATGGAACATCAGTTCGTACTTCAACTGGGGCAACCCCATTTTCACTTGTATACGGTATGGAAGCTGTGTTACCGGTAGAGGTTGAAATTCCATCAATGAGGATACTAATGGAAACTCAGTTGTCAGAGGCTGAATGGTGTCAAAGCAGATACGATCAGTTGAATTTGATTGAAGAAAAAAGAATGACTGCCTTGTGCCATGGACAGTTATATCAAAAGAGAATGAAGTAGGCATTTGATAGGAAGGTTAAGCCGAGAGAATTCAAAGAGGGTGACCTTGTGCTCAAGAAGATGATACTATTTCACAATGATTCTAGGGGCAAGTGGACTCTTAACTATGAAGGACCCTATGTTGTCAAGAAAGCCTTCTCAGGCGGTGCTTTAATTCTTACAAACATGGATGGTGAAGAGCTTCCACGTCCCGTGAATACAGATGCAGTCAAGAAATACTTCGCCTAAAAAGTGAAAAGAACAGCTCGCTAAGTTGAAAACCCGAAAGGGCGGCTTAGGCAAAAATGAGCGTCTCGGTGGACTGAAAACCTGAAAGGGCGGTCCAAGCAGAAATTAGAGACATAAAAAACAAAGAGAATATTATCCCGGTAGATTGAAAACCCGAAAGGGCAATCTAGGCATAAGTTAGGGATTTCAGGCAAGTAACTGCATAACAGAGATAAGATCATTGAAGTATCAGAATATTTTCAACAGTTCTCCAACTTTCTCAAGGCTGCAATACAGGTCAAAAGTGGAAGAGAGAATGATGTCATTGTAGTTCAACGTACCCTTTTTCCACGAAATTACCATTTTCCAATTTGTAAAGATCTATGGAATCACGCTGTTGGCTGATTACCATCCTATCAAATCAATTTGAGCCTTTCTATATTTCTTGGCACTCTTAATTTTCATTTCAATTTACGAAAGTTCTTTTACTTTGACAGATATGTTTTGAAACAAAAGTTTTGAATTAGAAACAGTTTTTGAAAAATATAAAGATTATTTATTTTGATTTGTGGACATGAATAAAAGGATTGAGACATGTGGTCCCAGTAATTCTGAAATCATGTGATTCCAACTAGACATGTTCATATTACTATCCTTATATGTATATGATGAAAAAAATCTCCACAGGTGTCTTGGCAGTAATATTTCTCCAGCAGAGGTTGTGATTCTGGATATCCGCAGCTATGCTTCCTAGTTTTCCTCAAGAGATCATGCAAGAAATATTTCAAGAAGTTTATTCCCTTCACTTGGGGTATGAAGACTCCCCAGTTAATTGATCATGAAGACTCCCCAGTTTAATTGATCATGAAGACTCCCCGGTTAATTGATCATGAAGACTTTGATCCAGGTTTTAAGTTACAGATTTGGCCTATGGGATTACTACAGGTATTTCCCCAGTAATTTATTAAAGCGGGATCAGCAATGTCCCCAGCAGAGGATGAGAAGGAAGATTTGATTTCCCTGAGCAGGAGTAATACAGAGGTCTCCATCCCTCAGCGAGTGAAGAAAGTTGATATTCAAAAACTACAGGGAATCTCCTGTTGTTCTCTGTCCATTCAATAGAAGGATATGTCTCCTCCTCAGTAATGTTTTGTAGTAAAAGAAGAGTGTGTTATGCATTTTAAGCAAATTCAAGAATTGCAGGATTTCTCCTAAATTCTCATTTATATTCAAAGGTCAGACATCACTGTTCCCCGGCAGAGTCTCCTAGAGGAAAGATCTCGTAACCAGATATCAGACACCATAATCCCCTGCAGAGTCTTCAGATACAGGAAGTCACCATGATAATTAAAGCAAAAAAATCAAGGATAGATTTCCCCTATATTCTTATTCCCTGGAAAGATACCACCTATCCCCAGCGGACTTTATCCCCAGCAGAGTCTTCCAGAAGAATAATCCCTTCTGCATTATCAGCAAATTCAAGAATTACAGGACTTCTCTTACAATATCATCTTATTTCCAGAGGATAACACCTTGTATCCCCAGCGGAGTCCTCAGAAAGGTCCAATCCTCATATACCTCACAAATTCAAGAACCACAGGAAATCTCCTGCATTTTTGAAGTAGAAGGCGTCTCCATCCTTCTACAGAATCCTCAGCAGAGACAGACTTTTAAAGAAACCTGGATATGGTGCTCTTGTACCAATTCCCCAGCAAGTCTTTGTACTACTCCCTAGCGAGTCTCAGTGCAAATCTCCATCAAGTCCTTATGCAGCTGTTAACATTTTTAGTTATTCCTAATTTTGTCTGTCCATCATGCATTCATTACTAAATATTCATGCATATCTATGACATATCATGCTTGCATTCATATGCACCTTGTTTCCTTGTTTATATTGTGGGTTGAGTCAATCTCTCCATATAGAGTATCCTCATAAGCAGCAAAATACCTTTTATTGGTCATGTTCCCCACAGAGATCTATGCCTCGTGGAAGATGGTTGTTTCAGTTGTAAATCCTGATGAGTTCATTCCTCTTCAGTTGAAGTCTTGTTTGACCGTTTCAGTAAAAGGCAACAATATAGTCTTTGTGACTCGCATTCAGTAAAACAGACATGACAGATATTGTGTCCAAGTCCTTTATACCTTCATCTTTGAGTTGGTACCCGTTACAAACTTGAGTTACCTACATCCATGAGTGGTAACCTTTGTTATCCCTCGGATAAATTAATTACTATCTCCATCTATGAGTTGATAACATCCTCACAGAAAGTTCCATGGTTCTACCTGCAACTTTGAGCTGGTAGCGTGCTTTCGTCTTTGAGTTTAGCACAGATTCCTTTTGATTCCACCTTCGTCTTTGAGTTGGTGAAGTACCTGCAACTTTGAGCTGGTAATATGCATTCATCTTTGAGTTCGCACATTTTCCTGTGATTCCATCTTCGTCTTTGAGTTGATGGAGTACCTTCATCTATGAGTAGGATATGTTTGATCCTTGTTGAACTGATAGTGCGCTTTCATCTTTGAGTCTGCACAGATAACCTCTGATTCCATCTTCGTCTTTGAGTTGATGGAGTACCTTCATCTATGAGTTAGGTACATTTTGTCCTTCCACCGTCATCTTTGAGTCGGTAATGATAAACATCTCCAGGAGAATATGTTCTAAATTCTTTTAAACACCTTTGTCAATGAATCGGTGGTTGCCTTCAACTTTAAGTCGGCATTTCTCTGTCTACCTCATCAATGAGTTGGTAGTGTGCATTCAACTGTAAGTCTGCATAATGATCCTTAGATCTGATTCTTCATCTACACCATCATCAATGAGTTGGAATTTGATTTCCCTAGCAGTGTTATTATCAATCTTTTGAAGCTTGCCTTCAACTTTGAGTTGGCATGTCCTGTTTACCTCATCAATAAGTGGGTAGTGAGCTGTCAACCATGAGTTAACGCAGTTCGATTCTTATTATGCCCTTGTTATACCTTCCTCCTTGAGTTGGTATTCATCTTTTCTGTTACCTCCATCTTTGAGTTGGTAATGTACTGTCACATCAGTACTCTTGTTATATTGATCTTTTCCCACTTTCATCTATGAGATAGTGATGTATCGTCAACATTGAGTCGATATCTCTTTTCCTCCTATTTTCCATCTATGAATAGGTAGTGAATCTTCCCCAGCTGAGTATTCTCAGTGTTTACCTTCATGCATTGAGTCGGTGTATGTCCTTCCCCAGTAGAGTTTGCACTCCTGTGTCTCTGTGTCTGTCTGTCTTTTGCATCATGCATACATGCATTTGCGGTCAAATTTTGTG